>NC_056728.1:762041978-762341978 GCF_019279795.1 Protopterus annectens | reverse complement strand
TTAAGCTGGACAGGTACTACAGGGTTCCTGACGCTCATAAATTCCTTTTCAAAAACCCTGCTGCTGACCCAGAAACTATCTCTCAGGGTCCCAAAGGGGTCAAGGCATCCACAGCTAAAAGCCCTACCCCCTCTGACAGGGATTCTAGGGCATTGGACAGATGGGGGAAGAAGATTTACACCTCTGCTACCTTGGCTATAAGGGCTTTAAATTGTCAGTTTCATATGCTCAAATATCAGCAATATATTATGTCACTGCTTAAACAGAAAATGTTGATAAATTCTGAATGTGCAGAAAACAAAGAAATGCAGGATTTATTGCATGCAGCTGAACAAGTTGGAAAGCATACTTTGCAATGTGGTTTTGATTCTTTGGAGGCGGCCTGCAGGGCCGCTGTTATGGGTTCTGTCATCAGGAGGCATGCTTGGTTAAAGGAACAAAATCTGCCTGATCATGTCAAAGCAAAATTATTAGATGCTCCATTACAGCATGTTACCTTGTTTGGTGTTAAAGCAGGAGAGGTGTTAAAGAAAGTGGAGGACAAAGCTAAATCTATGCAGACGGTTAAGGATTTCTTACAGGTACAGCCTCCAAGATTTAGCAAACACTGGCCTACAAAGAATTGGTCCTTTCCAGTGTCAGACAGACCACAAAGGGGCAGATACAGATGCCCAAGAGGCTGATCCCAGCCCCAAGGTTCGTACAGGTCTAAACAGTGGGGTGCTTCTACCTCCAAAAGTGGAGAAGACAAATCACAGCCATACAGGAATCAGTCCCAATGACTTCCCCCTGTCTGCACCAAGCAATTATTTTCTGGCAGCACCTTTAAGGGGAAAACTAGCACTTTTTTCTCAAAATTGGCACATAATAACCCAGGACAAATGGGTCCTAGGCATAGTGTCATAAGGCTACAAGTTTCACTTCCATACCCTGCCAAGGACAAACGGTTGGCCAGACCTGCCAAAACATCAATGGGCAGAGGCACAAAAGCAAGTCTCATCCCTCATGGACATGAGGGCCATTCAACAAGTACCAGAGCAAGAGCAGGGACAAGGGTTTTATTCAAGACTATTCTTGGTACCAAGAAAGGACAAGACCTGGAGACCTATACTGGACCTATCTATTCTAAACACATATCTGGATATACCAAAATTAAAAATGTTGACTCTACAGCAACTTCTGCCCATGCTGGGCAAGAAGGCTTGGCTTGTGACTTTATACCTAAAAGAGGCATACCTGCATGTCCCAATCAGACAAACATGCAGAAGATGCCTCAGATTCAAAGCTGGCTCAATACACTACCAATTCTCTGCACTACCCTTTGGCTTATCTACTGCGCCCAGGGTCTTCACAAAGTGCCTGGCACCAGTAATTGCATTCTGCAGACAGAGGAATACAAATATATCCTTACTTGGACAACTGCCTCATTCAAGCAGAGAACAAGGACATTCTACTACAGCATCTGGCGTTTGTAAAGAGATTTCTAACAGGCCTAGGGTACACACTCAACGAAAAGAAATCAAAACTAGTACCCTATCAAGAGATCATATTCCTGGGTGCATGCTTAAATACAACTGCCCAGATGGCTTATCTCACGCCAGACAAATAAAGGCAACTGACTACCTATTTCAACCTGTTGGCAACAAAGGCCCAGTTATCTGCAAGAAAAATTCTGCAGGCTTTGGGCTTTATGGCATCCTGCATTCTACTAATTCCATATGCGAGACTGCATATGAGGAAACTTCAATGGTACCTAAAAAGTGTTTGGACTCAACATTGCCACAGCCTGGAAACAATAATTACCCTCATTCCCTGCCTGCAACAGGAGTTTCGATGGTGGGCGAAGGCTTGTCACCAGAACAAGGGGCAGCCATTCACTTTACCCCCAGCCAGGTAGACATTAACAACGGATGCATCAGATTATGCCTGGGGGGGCCCACATGGCAGGAAGATGTATTCAAGGTACATGGTCCACAAACCAAATGCATCTACATATCAATCAAAAAGATATGTTAGCTGTTCAGAATGCCCCGACAGCCTTCAAGGACCTACTTCATCCGGGACAACTACTGATAGACAGACAACACCACGGTCATGTGGTATATAAATAAGCAGGGAGGCACTCATTCTTACCCCCCTTTGCAGACTAGCCAGGACTTTGTGGGACACAGCATTGACTTACCAAGTACGTCTGCAGACACGATTCCTGCCAGGAAAGATAAATACTCTGGCAGACAAACTAAGCAGAAAGCTCGTGGATCCCCATGAGTGGAAATTGGATCCACAAGTCTTCAACACGATAAGAAAATGGGGATGCCCAGATATAGATCTATTTGCCTCTCCTCACAACTACCAACTAAAACGATTCTACACAAGGACTTATCACAGACAAGCATGGAAAGTGGACGCCCTATCTTTCAGCTGGAAAAGCTTAGCAGTATATGCCTTTTCTCCACTGCATCTCCTCCCCAAGGTACACCTAAAGGTCAGACAAGAGAAGCCAAAGATGATACTGATTGCCCCAGACTGGCCCCACCAGTACTGGTATCCAATCCTAAGGAACTTGTTTCAGTGCCTGGCTTGGACCTTGCCTCAAATACCTCATCTACTATCCCAACAAAACAATCCAGATCCTGCACAGCCAACTAAAGACCTTAAATCTGGCAGCATGGCGGATAATGTAGTCATACAAAACGCACCTCTCACTTAAGCTTTGATGGATGTCATTTTGGAGGCCAGAAGGCCTAGTACTAGAAAATCTTACGCTGGAAAATGGAAGAGATTTTGTGCTCGGAACCAGGCACAAGGAATTGACACAGCTGTACCAAATATTCCTCAGATTTTGCATTACTTAACCGAGATGCTGGACAAAGGCCTATCCTTTTCATCAATTAAAATTCATGCCTCTGCCATTTCGGCTTATTACAATACAGAGCCACCAATCTTTTGTCATCCTTTGTTAAGGCAGTACCTCAGAGGAGCCAAAAACTTAAGGCCTCCACGGAGATCACCAATACCTGCATGGGACCGCAATTACGTCTTGGAAAAACTCACCCTGCCTCCTTTTGAGCCAGCCTCTACAGCTGATATAAAGTTTTTATCTTGGAAAGCAGCTCTGCTCCTAGCAATAACCTCTGCAAGATGAGTCTCAGAGCTACAGGCACTCATGGCTGTGGAACCTTTATCCTTTTTTATCCAGACGGGTTTCTCTGAGGACAAACCTGACATTTATGCCTAAGGTAGTGTCCATTGTGGCCCTTAACCAAACTATTCATCTGCCAACTTTTTATCCAAACCCACAGAATAAGAAGGAGAGAATTCTGCATTCTTTGGACATACACAGACAGCTGCGCTTCTACTTGAACAGAACCAAAGCTTTCAGAAAGACAGAGCAACTACTAGTGGCATATGCTGCAGGATCACAAGGTAAGGCGATCTCAAAGCAGACTATTTCAAAGTGGATAGGCCACTGCATTCGTTTCTTCTACTCACAACATGGCAAGCCAGTGCCTAAGGGCATTAGGCCACATTCAACCAGAGCAGCAGCCACTTCAGCAGCCTTCCTCAGGAGACTAGCAACCAAAAATATTTTAGAGGCTGCTACCTGGAGTTCAGTGCACACCTTTACAAAGCACTATCATTTACCACTCTACTGTAAATCCAGTGCATGCTTTGCCACTGCAGTTCTGCAGGGCCTCATAGCTGCTCCTAATGCTATTTAGCCCCAGCCTCCCAACCATAGCTTTGGGATTCAACCTAAGTGTAATGACTGCAACAGTAAAACACGAAGAACATAGTGCAGTTGTCTACACTTACCATAAATGTAGACATTCGAGTGTATTTACTCTTGCAGTCTAGGTTACCCACCCACCATCCGCCATATCTTTGCTGGAACTTATCTGCACTTCTCTAATCTATACAACCTATGTGGTGTATTTGCTTGTAGATGAAGGTATAATGTACTTTGGTGCATGCATGTTTTATTGGCATATTTTTAGCCTACCTTTTTGGGGGCACCTGACATCTGGGGCAAGAAAAACTGAAGAAAATGGTGGCTGCATCTTTTATACCCCTGGCGCACTGACGTCAGGGAAGAGGCGACAGCAACCGACGCCGGACCTAGACTTTGGAATTCAGACAGACTGCGGGTAGCCTGCCAGCAGGATATCCCAAGTGTAATGACTGCAACAGTGAATACACTTTAACATCTACATTTATGGTAAATGTACACAACTGTAATTTCCTCTTCCTCTAAACACAGGAAAGGGTCTAGAAAAACATAATCTCCTAGGACTTCTTCCTCTTTACCCATCCCTAGGCAGCTATTTCCAGATAGAACCAACAATGCATGACTGCCTAAACCGCCTTCCCCTCTCCACCTGCCTCTCTCACTGTCTACCCATTTGGCAAGATATTACTTCAGACCACTGGGTCCCATCGATAGTGGAAAAAAGGCTACCTTATGACCTGGCAGGAAAAACCCTTACCACAAGGCATTACTCTTTCCTGGCAAAAATCAGCTCTACCTAATACCTCAGATCATCCAAGATCTGCTTTCACAAGGGACCATAGACAGGGTTGCCTCAGGCCAAGGAAGGCCGGAGGTTCTACTCCAGACTTTTCCTGATACCAAAAAAGGATGGCCCTAGGAGACCGATTCTGGACCTGTCCCTGTTAAACCCCTTCCTGCAGGTTCCCTCCTTCTGCATGCTGTCCCTTCAAACCGTTCTTCCACTACTGCCACCCAGTGCATTCATAGCCTCTTTGGACCAAAAGGAGGCATACCTCCATATCTCCTTACATCCAGACTACAGGAGGTTTTTTCGCTTCACTGTGCCATCCTCGCACTTTTCAGTTTACTGCCTTGCCCTTTGGTTTATCTACTGCACCAAGGGGCTTCACAAAGTGTCTAGCTAAGCAGTAGCCTACTGCCGAACAAAAGGCATCCAAATCTGCCCTTACCTGGATGACCTCCTCATTCTAGCAGAAGAGGCAATCACTCAAAGGACTCACTTGAAATTCACTATGTCCCTACTCCAGAGTCTGGGGTTTACTCTGTCTGTCAAAATCCTCCCTCACTCCAGCCCAAGACCAATCATTCTTGGGCTGCCGAATTCGGGCAGACCTGATGAAGGTCTTCCTTCCTAAAGACAGTCTCCTCCCTAAGCAGTTTCTTTCAGGAGCTACTTCTTATCAACTACATCTCTGCCAGGCAATTACTCTGTCTTCTGAGCTTCATGGCAGCTTCTCTTCCTATGTAGCACCTGGCCAGGCTGCACATGAGGGAGTTCCAGTGGTACTTTAAAAATGTCTGGTCCCAGCGCAGTCATCCCTTGAAATTCCTGGTGCCCTTCCTACCCTGCTTAAAGGTGGTGGATCCATCAAATATACCAGAATCCAGGCCTTCCCCTACAACCCACCAAACCAGTGCAATCTGTGCACACAGATGTCTCAGATCTAGTGGGGGTGGGGGCTATGAACAGTCTAAAGGTACAGGCTCATTGGGAGCCCTCCCTCCAGAGGAAACATCAATATGAGGGAAACAACTGCTCTCCTAGCTCTAAAGACCTTTCTTCCTTTAATGTAGACAGACCCTCTACAAATCTTCACAGACAACACAACTGTTGTGGTACATCAAAAAGCAGGGGGGACCAGATCTTATTTTACTGTGAGGCTTGCAACACAGGTAAGGGAGTTGACCACCCCGCACAATGTCACACTGCAGGCGGTCTACATTCCATCTCAGGACAACCATCAGGCAGATGCCCTCAGCAGATCCTTCCCTGAACATCACGAGTGGATGTTTGAAAGAGGTGTGTTCTTAGACATTGTCCACCAGTGGAGCACCCCACAAATAGATCTGTTTGCCTCCCCTCAAAACAGACAACTTCAGCTTTTCTGCTCCAGAACTCCCTCCCCACTAGCTTGGAAAGTGGATGTTTTTTCAATGTCTTGGAAGGGGCTGTTTCTTTATGCCTCCCTCCCCCTTCCCACTCATTCAGAAGGTCCTGCTAAAACTCCAGGAGGATGAGCCAGAAATCTTGATGGTGACCCCCTGTTGGCCAAGGCAACATTGGTTTCCCCTTCTGTCATCTATTGCCAAGGGCAATTACCACAAACTGCACCACAAGGTGGACTGGGTTCACACAACAGAGGGGATCTCTCATTCGTCCCCACCTGAAAACCCTTAGCCTAACCATGTGGGTTATAAACTCCTGATCCCTTCCATGACACCTTTATTCAGAGGCTGTGCTATCTATCCTGCAGGAGGCCAGGAAACCCACTACCAAGAAGTTCCTATGTTTCAAAATGGAAAAGGTTCTCCATTTGGTGTCTTCAAAGGCAACTAGACCCCTTCCAAGCAGCTGTTCCTCTAGTACTAGCCTTTGTGTGTGTGAACTTCTAAAATCAGAACTTTCATAACTCTTAAGTGAAAGTCCATTTATCTGTCGTTTCAGCCTGCTTACCTATGGATCCATCTCTACTTTCCAGGTTGGAAGTCAAACTATTCCTGAAGGGGGTCCTCCACATCAGATCAGTTAGAAAACCAATTCCCCCTCCTTGGGACTTGAGCTATGTACTGGAGAAACTTACCTCTGCCCTTTTGAACCAGCAGCCTCTGCCTCTTTACAGATGTGTATCTGGAAGCCTGTCTTATTAGTAGCCCTCACTTCAGCTAGGAGGGTCTTTGAGCTGCAAGCACTCAGGGCCTTTTCACCCTACACTATCTTCCACAAAGACAGAGTAACTCTTCATACCAACCCCTCCTTTTATACCCAAAGTGATCAATGAACTGTCCCTCAACCAGTCTGTTCGCTTACCCGCCTTTTTCTCTTCTCCTCAAAATGACAGAGTGCGCTCCACTCCCTTGATATTCACATGCAACTAAAGTTTTATCTGGACAAGACCAAGAACATTTGAAGGTCCAATCAGCTTTTTGTATCTTTCTACCCCAGGGCCCTGGGGAAAGCTGTATCCAAACAGACTAGATCTTCCTGGATTTGCAAAACTATTAACTTCTGTTACTCTTTCCATGGAAAAGACTTACCCCACTCTGTAAAAGCACATTCTACCAGAGCAGTGGCCTCTTTAGGGGTTTTCCTGAAAGGCCTGGATAATCCTACCATTCTAGAGACAGGCACATGGTCCTCTGTACATACCTTCATCAAGCATTACAATTTGGGCAACCTCTCCAGAGCTAGGGCAGGATTAGTTAGAGCCATCCTCCATAGTTTCCTGGAGACTGTTACTTCTTCCTCCACCCTTTCATCTGCTTGAGCTGTGGTACTCTCCCACTACTGAGAATACTGCAACATGGAAGAGAAGGACATCTATGGTTATGGTAAGATTTTACACAGCTAATCTATCTTCTGGCCACAAAAATCACAAATCCCATGTACAGGTGCTTCAGAGGCATTAAAATGATGCATGTAAGATTGTTGTGCAGTAAATGACAAATCCTACTGCACTGAAGGAGACTCCTTACTTGATTTGAGTTCCATTGTCACAAATTCAGAAGGCAGCAACAAATAGGTGTGCTGTCCAAAGTACAGTTAAGGATGCCTATAGCAAAACTGTAACAAGTATTGTCAACAAGGTAGCAAAGCCGCAGGCATACAGTGCAAATGCATTTGATTTTATAGACTTCCTAACCACAGCCATATAGGAAGGAGCATATGAAGCAAGCATTAAGTTTAGTAATACTGTAAATTCTAAACTGTTAGGGATGAAAAAAAAATCAAGATAAAATATTAAAAAATGCACTGAGTTCATCCTCAGTAGCCATCTATTGCCGTCTTTACCTACACTTTACTCTTATTTAGGACGGTGGGATTGTGTGTCTCATGCATGCTAGCTGTGTCAGAAGTGGTAATATGGAAAATTTCTTTGCTTAATATGGTAGCATTTTCTAGGGATGTGAATTGATAACTTATAGATGTCTCAGTCGCTTGGGATTTGCTGATCAGCCAGCTCATAGAAATTAATTAAGGAAAGACAAGTATTTTTTAAAGAAATAAATTGTATTCCAGTTCTGTTACCCTACAAGCAGAAATCCGTTTTTAGAAAAGGTACACCCATCTAATAAGGATTGTGACTAAATAGTAGTACAGAAGTGCTCCCATCCCATCCTCAAATACCCAGGAAGGCAGTTTGCCTGCCAATAAGCGCCACTGCAGTAATTACAGACAAATGTGTATTGCAAACAATAGTTTAAGGTAATGCAGTTACATTTCTAGTAAAAAGTAGAAGAAAAAACGGCCTTAGCATGTTACTCAAACACCACCGCAGTGGACAAGTACTGTGCATTACCAATTGCACTTAAAAAGGGAGTCAAGTGGGTGAAATCACAGGGAAGAACAATTCTAGTACCTAAAAAGACAATGTTGTTGGGCAAGTAGTAGATTTACTTATCTGGACATAGGATGGTAAACTGAAGTCACTTCTGCGATGCTAGAAGAAAGTTCTGTGTGGCAGAACTTGTCATGGAGGATGCTTGCTTTTGCAGACCTCTAGTTATCCAGTAGCTCATCATCATTTTCAGTTTGCATCTGCCATTTGAGCTATCTATAATCCCAAAATTATTTCCAGATATTTAGTTCCTGTGTTTGAACATATCTTGAAGCAAAATAACTTTTTTTTTTCTCTGCCAGTGATTGTCAGCTTAGTATCCTTGTCTCAAACCTGTTCCTGCAATACTTTGGTCTAACAACTGCTGCATGTCTTGAGGATCACAGTAAATTACAGCAAAATTATCTCTGCAGTTTGTGACTTTCCTAGAGGTTATAGTAATCTGCCCAGACTTTAGTATTTGTCCCTATTTAGAAGAAACAAAGGCAGTTCCTCAGATCTGTAGCAGGAGAAGAGCATTTCCATTTTATCTTGACAATTTGGGCTGTCTACTGCTTCTGGGGTATTCAGTAAATGCTTTGCTACAGTGTTCTGTGACCT
Source organism: Protopterus annectens (assembly GCF_019279795.1). Taxonomy (NCBI): domain Eukaryota; kingdom Metazoa; phylum Chordata; order Ceratodontiformes; family Protopteridae; genus Protopterus; species Protopterus annectens. Next base: position 762,333,029 of record NC_056728.1, on the reverse strand, counting down.
AGGTTTGAAGAACTTTCACATTTACCTATATGTGGGTAATTGCCTTATGTAGAGCATATTCCAGGAACAACTGTGGAAAGCACTGTAATACATTCTGCTCTCTGACCAGTCTCTGGAGTCTCCCTTAATTACCAGAAGTCAGTTTTCCCTTCTAGCAGAAAGAAAAATTGGGGTGTGGGGGCACAGTGTTAAAATCAGGCATACAATCTCTCACTTGAATATCTTGCTGCACTCTTACAGATTTACAAGCAAGACTTAACTGACAACAAGACCCTTTCTTATAACTCTGGGATACCTTTCTGCTTCCATCCCAGTGGGGCTTTTGTCTGAGATCCAGTAGGACTAGAGGAGGTAGAGGACACCTCCTCCTCCAGAAAGGACTGTGCCCTTTACACAGAGTTCCCGTGGTAGATGACTCAAGTTGGGACAGCTAAGGGATGCCAATTGAGGTTGTGAATGTGTTCATATCTTAACCATGAACATATTACTTTGCATGGGAAGCTCATGTAGGCTTTCTTAAACTTCAAAAGAAATGGTATAAAGTAGCACAGAGACAGGCATATCACTGCTAAACGTGCTAAACCTGATCTTTACCCCCTAAGATGAGCCTGACAACCAGGAGTCCTCAGGGTGATTTCAGAAAGCACCTTAGTAATGTGGTATATCAACAGATGGAGGGGAGCCCATTCATTTCAGTGTTTACAGCCTAATAATAGATGGCCAACTTGATACGTAACATTGACTGCATTAAAGCAAGGGAGAAACTGTTGTTTGTGCCAATTCACTGCATGTTACTAACTTGGCAACAGTGAAACTTCATGCACCCAGACAAAATGAGTCTCAGATTAGTAGCAAGGGAGATGGAGGTCTGACCTCCCTCTGGAGCAATTTTCCAACCAAAATTTTGGTAGTTTCCAAAAAGTTGGAAAACCTTCAGGGAGTCTTAACCTGGCTACATGGAACAAATACTGTATCTGATGTACACGCCAAGGTGTACTGCTAATGGCTCCCTCTGTTTCAGAGATGTCATATTTGGCAGACCTCTTTGAATGCCTGGTGTGTTCTTACATTAGTCTGCCTGTCAGTTACTGTAGCCTGGTCTACTCTACCCATGAATCTCTTGATTTCTGTTTCTATGGTCAAGCATTTCTTTGGGGGGAGGGGGGCACTTGAAACACCCATAAAAGTCATGTCCCATTTAGGGTTTGACTGTTGTAATAGAAAATAACTCAACTTCCTTTTGAAAATGCAAATAAAAAAAAGTATTTTTTTGTAATGCATGACCTTTCTGTTAATGGCCATTACTTCACCAAAGACAGTAGGGAGTTCCAGGACTTGCTGTGTTTCAGTAACCTTGTACAGTGTTTCACACGGATAATATTGGCACTTTGGACATGAAAGAGGGGTTGGTCCTAAGTCATGCCATAATTAAATCTGTGCATAACAATCCCAGTATTTTCCCAAGACTTAAATATGGCTGCACACTGAGTAACAGTTTGTTTCTAGCTCTACAAGTGTGAAAACAGAAAATCTGCAGAGAAGGCCAGTAGACTTATGTTTATGGGTGGATTTCAGTAACTGGCTCGTAAGTACACTGCCTGGATGCCAGGAATAAAGAAATACAAAGACCTGGAAAAAATCGGCTACAAAAAGTGAGGAAGAAACACTGACTAGGCAGAGTTCTGCAGCTGTTCAGCAAAAAGTAATGCAACCTTCAGGCATGATTTCCAGTAATCTACAGGGTGATACAAGACAGCTGCATACAGACCTTGTTAAAATAAACAAAACATTGATAGAGTATATTAACACAAACAACAAAAGGCTGGAACAAATGGAAGAAGCTTTAAACAGATATTCAGATGAGATGTTAAAGCTGCAAAAATCAGGTCGAAATGAAGAAAAGGCTAGCTGAATGAAGAGATGTTTCAAAAAATAATAGAATTAGAGGACAGAGCACGTAGGGAAAACTTGAAATTTTCATCTATACCAGAGAAGCTGGAAGGAACAAACTGCATTAAATTTATGAAGGCACAAATGAGCAACTGGACTGGTATTCCACAGCAAGACTTAATAGTTGAACGGGCACATCTTGTGTATGCTCCAAATGTAGCTATAAGAAAGCAACCTAGACCTTTAATAGTAAGAATGCAATTCTACCAGCAGAAAGAATTGATTTTATCAAAACTATGGCAGGAGGACAAAATACTAAAATTAGGTGACAGCAGTGTGTGAAGAATGATTACTCATTGTACACCAGGCAAGAGAGAAGTAAATTCATCCCTCTATTCAGAGAATGCCAAGAAAGACGCAGGTTCATAGGTAGGTACTAGGCTATTGGCCCTAGGGCATAATTAAGCCTAGCCAAAATGTTTTGGCTTCCGCCTCCCATGAGGTTTAGTTACCTTGCACCTCTGTCGAGCAGAGCCACAGACATGATTCCCGGGGTGAATTTCCCATTTCCCATCCACTCATCAAGATTCCCCTTGAAGAGCGCTAGTGAGGGGCTCTGCCTCGCAGTTATGGGGACCTTATTCCAGAGCAAGGGGAGCCTCTGGGACACGAATCTGTCCCTCCAACAAGTATTGTTTATTGCTGTTAGGTTAATGTCCCTTGAGCATGTAACTCTGGTGGATTGGGTTTTCCTTAGGTGGACCATTTCCAGCAATTCGGGGTTGGCCATAGCCTTGTACCTTAGGCATACGTCACCTCTGAGTTGTCGGTATGCGACCGAGTATAGTTTGTGTTTTTTTTAGCTTTGTGGCATAGGGCATGTGTTTATGGCCCCGTTAACCTCTTTGTGAGGTACTTTTGAGGCCTCTCCAGTTGTTGCAGATGTCTTGTAAGGTACATCCCGAACGGGGCATTGTATTCAATTACGGGTCTAATGAGTGATGAGTAGAGGGGGACAATAACTTCCTTATTCCTAGATGCAAACCATTTTGTGATAAGATGGGCCATGTAGAAGAATTTTCTAACAACTTTAGCGATGTGGTTTTCGAAGGAGAGGTTACTATCCACCTGTGTCCCTAGGTCTCTTATCACACACTCTGTAATAAGTGGGCTGCCACCTATGTTGTAATTCATTGGTACTTGGTTTTTGCCAAAAGGTATGACAATGCACTTTTTGGCATTTAACTTGAGGTCGTGATTTTGGCAAAACGTATCTATATCAGTGAGACCCCCCTGAAGGATGTCTACTTCAGTAGGAGTCTCAATTATGGCGCCCAGTTTGCAGTCATCTGCAAACTTTGTTAGCCATAATCCCTCCGTGTTTGCTTGTACCTCGGCGAAATAGATGCCGAACAGGGGTCCCAATACTGAGCCCTGTGGTACTCCACTAGTCACAGATTTGGAGTCTGATCTAGCGTTCCCTATTCTCACCGAATGGGTTCTATCCATGAGCCAGTTTGCTACAGTGTTCTGTGACCTAGGTTTGAAGAACTTTCACATTTACCTATATGTGGGTAATTGCCTTATGTAGAGCATATTCCATGAACAACTGTGGAGCCAGTTGGCAACTCATCTTATGTAGGGGTTTATGTTTAGGTTAGTGAGTTTTTCTATAATTCCCGAGTGGGGAATGGTATCGAAGGTGTTAGAAAAATATGTATTAATGTGTGTATGCTTAATGCTAATTAATAGTTAGGAGAATTAACACGTTTTTCATTCTATTTTACATGCACTGTGTTATATATAAACTGAGTTTCATATGAGACTGAAAAAGATGCTTTTTGAAACTTGCAAGATGCCCTCTGACCTAGTAATTGCTAGCACAGCAATATTCATGTTTATGCCTTTCAGAAATGTACTTGAGAAGCAGGTGCTTATCTGCTAGGTCAGGAACGAATGAATGAACAATGCTATATTCTGTAAATGTAATGATTCTAAACAATCAGCTCTGTTCGAAGCATGAGAACATGTACAGCTGCAGAAGCTTAGGGATAATGTAGCCAAAGGATTATCAGAGGAATGAGCTGTTAGCTTTGTGCTTGAATTAGCCATAGTACCTTGAAAGGCAACATAACATGCGTCTAACTGGTGGTAATCAAGGCCATGTTGTTTTCCTTAGGAAGTTTCTCACAAAAATTGATAAATCAGCAGAAATTCATGAGACTGCTGGTCAACAAGTGATGATGAAAAGACTGGTAATTTGTTACGTCAGCTTGGTAGGCAATGTCTTATTAGAGAATGGTTAAAAATGAAAGTATTTCCTGTTTCTGGTTTGTCAAACTCTGTACTAGCACGTTTTTGTCTCCTTGCTGCAAGATTAAAGTGCCTTAACCTGAACCTACCGTGTTTTGATCATTTTTAAAGTATATTTTTCCTTTGACAGAAGGCCTTGGCAAGATTAAGGTATGCTGGGTGGACCACCTTCCCTTCATCTGTTGCCTCAGTGACTTTTTCGAAAAAGTCAACCAGATTGAGGAGACGTGACCATCCCTTTACGAACCCAAACTGGGTAGGGTCTAGAATTTGTAGGTTCCCGATGTCTTTGAGTCTCATGATGATGCACTCCATGGCCTTACAGACTAGGCTCGTCAGGCTGATGGGGTGGTAGTTCCCGGGGTCAGTGGTGACCACTCCTTTGTGAAGTGGGATGACTGTTGCCGTGCAGCACTCTGTGGGCACATAGTCTGAGGTGAGGCTGTGGTTAAACATGGTATCAAGGTACAGGATTAATTCGTTTTGGAGTTCATGTATCACGCAGCCTGGGGTGCTGTCTGGTCCCATGGATGCTGTGTTTTTTGTTTTGGAGAGTGCTGCTTTCACATGGGTGTCTGATTTCAGGGGCAGCACAATCATCTGGTATGCATATGGGCCCTCTAGGTTGTGAGGGTAGGGTAAAGTTTGCACTGAACCTGTCTGTCAATATATTGGCGACATCAGTTGGTTCCGTGACGTTTGACCCATTGTGCTGTAGCTCAGAGCAGATCTGAGTGTTGCAGTTTAGGTTCTTGACATAGCTTAAAAATGTCTTGTGGTTGTCTTTGGTGTCTGTTGCGATTTTTCTTTCAAAGTTCACCTTAGAGGTTTTTATGAGGGTTCTTAGATTTTGCTAAGGTTGGTCAGGGATCCCTTCCATTCCTGGGTTTTTACTCTCTTTTTGTAATAATCTCTTCTATTGTAGAGCTTATTTATGGCCAGGGTCCACCAGACTGGTTTCCTGTTTTTGGAGGAATGGGTCTTGGTCTTGTTTGGGATAGCACGGTCCATGCACTCGTGTAATTGCTTGTAGAGTGCTTTTGTGTAGGATACAGCAGATTCAATCATGTTTACATTCTGCGTGGGAGTAACAGAATTTGCCAGCTCTGTCTTGAGTAGCATAAAGTTTGCTTTGGAGAAGTTTTTTACCATGGTTTCCCTGGGAAGGGGGTGAGGGTGGTATGTGGATATCTAGAGTGATTAGTTTATCGTCTGATCTGACCAATAAGGAGTTTACCACAGGTGTGGAGCATTTATCTCCCATGTTGATGATAGCCCGGTCCAGTATATTGTTACCTCTTGCGGGGGTGCTAATAAGCTGGTCCAGGGCATTTGAGTTTATTCAAGGAAGCGCTGAGCAAAGGTACTAGTGCTTCCATAGGTTTCCCAGTTAATGTTTGGGTAATTGAAATCACCCAGTATAAGGGTGTTCGGTTGGACCTTCATGTTTTCCAGTATCTCAAGGAACAAGGAGTGGGTGTCTTGGGTCAGGGATGGTGATCTGTAGCAAGCTACAATCTGAATTGCAGTTTTGCCCATTGTAAGTTGCACTTGGATGATCTCCGAGGCATCATACTTTGCAACCAGTCTGGAGGTGTGATTATCCTTGATGAATATGGATACTCCTCCTCCCTTTGTATTTCGGTCCAGGTTTTGTGGCCGAAATGTGTGATATGCGTTGTAGCCTGGTATAGCTGGGGTGCTCTCTTGAGCCTTGAACCAGGTCTCTGTTACTGCACAAATATCGATGCTCTCCATATTGAGGAGTGCCTCGAGAGTGCATTTTGAAGTTTAAACTCCTAGCGTTGAGCAACATGACCCTCAGTTTTTTGTCACTGGCACTTGTTACGGCGGTGGATTTGTCCTTTGAGCCTTGCCTAAAAAAGGCACTGTGGGGGTGGCAAGAGCCTTTGACAGTATCCTGAATCCCAGGGATGACAGGTGCAAGCCATCTCTGGCGAAACATCGAGGCTTGTCAAGCATGTCATCCCAGGCAGACAGATACTGGATCTCCTTTGAATAACACCAGAAACTTAGCCAATTGTTGAAATTTATCATTGTTTTTCCTTGTACTGCAGTATCATTCTTGGTGATGGTAAGATGCTCCTCAGGGCTAGGGTCGTACCTACCTTGGTTACATAATCAGCGAGTTCTTCTATGTCCCTTTTCATGTAGCCCAGGGAGGTACATCTCAGGTTATTCACACCAACATGGACAGTGACAGTCGTATTTGTACTTGTCATGGAGTGACCTGAGTGCGTGGCTAATGTGGCAGATTCTGGCACCCGACAAGCAGCTGACTGTGACCTTCTCTTTGTTCAGCCTGGTGAGAGGAACATCTGTTTGCCTGACTATGGAATCACCTATTACAAGTGTGTTAGGTATGGTGTTTTTTGAGAGATTCAAACTGCTGTATCCAGCTGTCTTCAAGATATTCTTTCCTAGAGGGACAAAATAATTTTTTGATGAAGTGCATACTAAGGAGGAAATACAAAAGTTTGTCCAACAAAAACTAAGCTGGTAAACAGGAGAAGCTTTAGCTTCTCGTTCCTCTGGTAATAAAGACCACAGAGTGACTGCACCTGTGAAACATTTTCCAGTATTTCAATTGAAAATGTTGGAGAGAAGGAAGGGAACATGAGAGTTGACTAGAAGAATCGAGAGTATGTCGGAAATGAAACGGAGACAGGATTTGGATGATTGAGAAGAACAGTAATAAAATCGGTAACTTAACCTAATGTGGGATTACAGTGCATTAATTATATTTGTGAAATATGACAGCATAAGAAAATCAGGAAATATTGGACTTCAAAATTTGTTTGCTGTGTGGTATATGCCCTACTGCATGTCATTAATGGGAGGGGAAGAGAGGGGAGAATCCCTGTAAGTAAAGAAAACGCTTTCTTTTCTTAATAGTATTGTATCTGTGTTGCATGGTTTTCTTTGCATGCTATTTTTTTGGTGTGATGGGGATTGTAAACAGGTGTTTTTACTTTTCTCCCTTCTCATTTTCTTGTGCAGTTTTGAGAAACATAGGCAATGTATTGATTAACAACAAAAAAAGGAAAAAGGGACCTTTGTTAATGGGACATGACAGAGTTCAAATTATTGTATGGGGAAATAACTGATTAAGGACCTTTGTTTTAAAACAAAGAGCAAGTAAATGAAAACAGAATATTGACTATTGTAATGTTTTTTTTTTTTCTAGCCCTATCAAATATGTGTACTAAGTAGCATTTCTGCAGCTGGTCTTCATGCCTCCATGGAGACAATCTGATAGAGAAACTGGAGACAGTCTAGTGGAAGTGGATTGACTGAGGGGAAAAGAAGGAAAAAAAACAGAAATTGACTAGGACAGAATGTTCCCTGAAAACAATCCATTTTTCCCAGGTGTGACCGCTTTAAAGGTGATACAAAGCCAGTTAAACTTGAAGTTAAAGTTCTCTCGGGTTTTTTTAAAGTTCTGTCAGTTTTTTAAATGCTTTGGGGATACTAATATAAGCAGGTGCTTTTGTTTTTTCTTGTTCACCCTTCTCTCCTTTTCTTTGCTCAGTTTTGAGGAAATGTAGGGACTGCAATAAAAAAAATGAGGAGATGAGGGGAGAGCGGAAGGGTCTGGTTAAGAGAGTATGACGAAAGAAAAATCAGTGTGATTTTTCCCATGCTTGCATAGGGAAACAACTGGGTACAAACCCTAGGCATTATCAAGTAACAAGTTTATTACAAAGCATATAAATGAAAAACAATACTGAATATTGTAAGGCTTTTCTGATAAACAAGGTACCCTTAGCAGTTTCATGTCTGGTTTTTGCATGTCACTAGAAGAAAATTTGATAGAGAAATGGCTTGTAGAAAGTATTTACTGAAAGCATTCTAGTGTTTTCTCAACTATAGAGTTATATAGACTGTACCATGCGTCTTAGCATGACTAACCTTTATTTTTGGTTAACTTTAGCCTGTCTGTGTAGCTATCAACTTAGAGCACATGTTCTTATTAGGAAGTAAAAACTTCAAAATTTGAAGATGTATATAGTTTTGTGTGTTGTTGTAAAGTTCATAAGTTTTAGGAGGGTTTTTTTTGGGAGGGGGTTCTGTTTGAGGGCTTTAAAAAAAAAAAAAAAAAGTTATGTAAGATGTGACATAGGCGCAAATGGATATGACATGAAACAACTGTATAAATGACCAACCTGCCAAACAGTATATACATGTAACATAAAAGTTGAACTAGTTATTTAGCAAAAGAGCAGCTACATATAAAAGGTGGTAATTATGTAAGAAAACGGTGCTTTCTGAAATGCGTTTCAGTCTAAATGGTCTTACAGATAAATATGAAAAATAAATAGTAGTGAACTATATTAAAAAATGTAGAGTGCAAATAGCTATTCTACAGGAGGCGCACTGGGAAGAACTGAACGTGTGAATATGATAAAGGTTTTCAGGATGGTTATTCAGCAGAATATTTGGGGTAAAGGAAAAGAGGAGTATAATTGCAAGAGGAGCTTCAATAGTGATAGAAGAGGGATAAAAAGATAATGGAAGATGCGTAGTACTAAGGGGCTACTGGCTAGGGAGGAGGATTACACTGGCATGCATTTACACCCCCCCAAAACTGCTGTAATGTAGCTTAGGAAATTTATGGAAGAAAGTGTTCAGCAAGGAATATTACAGGTGGAGACTGGAATTTGGTTTGCGACAGTGAAGATGTGTCTGGGGGCCTAGAAGGGATAATATAACAAGGAAGGGTAGATTTTTGAAGAAATTTATGAAAATGTTTGGCATGGAATATGTGAATTTGGTGCTAAGATTTTGAAGCGAATTTACGTATTACTCACCAAGATACAAAAACTGGGCTAGGCTAGATAGATTTTATATCTCACAGAAACGTGTAATTGAAGGTCTTGAAACGCGTATTTTTCTCTATGTAAAAATAGGCTGGAAATGCATAGAGAGCGCTATTTTCAGATCGTGCAATAATAATAACTACAATAAAAACTCAAGATAATGAAATGAAAGTGACACTGTCTTTCCCCACCTATCTGTTAGAGAGGAATTTAAGGAATGGGTTGTGGAATTAATTCAGGAGCTTCTAGAGAAGATAGATTTATCTTCTGAAAACATAGCTAAGGACTAGGATAAAGTAAAAGTAGAATTTAAAACTAGGTTGGAAATAAAAGAAAGGGAGATATGGTTAAACAGTAACAAGAATTTAGAAGGATTGACAAATGTTAAAGTATTGCAAAATAGGGGGAATCTCTCAGAACAAGAAAAAGAGCAACTGCAGAATGCTAAACAGAAAATAAGGGATTACTTCGATAATATGCACGAGTTTAGAAAGATTATTGTTAAGCAACTTTTTGATAATAATTCTAGAGCACAAAAACTTCTAGCACAACTACTCAGGCAACAAAAAGTGGAAAGGGCAGTCACCAAGTGTAGGGAGCCTATAACAAGGAAGATAACATGAGACCCAGTAGAAGTATTAGAAATATTTCAGAAATTTTATAAAAATTTGTATAAAGCAGGGAAATATGGAAATAAAAAAAAAAGGTACATATGAAAATGTTTATGGAAGAATTAAATATGCCAAAGTTAAAGGTAGATGAGGCTCAATTACTACTAGTTAGGATAGTAAGGGATGAGATAAAAATGTCTACGTATTTCCAATCTACAGGAAAGTCCCCAGGCACACATGGTATTCCTGTGGAAGATTGGAATTTAGGAGGGAAAAAAAACTGATAAAGATCTGGAAGGTTTTGTTTCAGTATTTTAAGAGAAGTACCAGCATCCTGGAAGAAGGCGGTGGTAATAGTAATACCTAAAGATCATCGGATTCAGCTTCATACAAGCCCATTTCAATACTAAAACCATGATTATAAAGTGTTTGTCTATAATGGCTAAAGTGATATCAAAATTGATAGATATGGATCAGTGTGGTTTTGTGGAGGGGAGGCAAACATTTGACAGTATTAACAGAACATTGATGAAATAGAGGGAGGCAGAATGCGAGTACCACTTTTATTGTTTGGTCTTGATGCAGAGAAAGCATTTTATAGAGTAGACTGGGACTTCATAAAGCAGGGCAATGGAAGTATTTGCTTTCTCTAATATAATTATAAGGTTGATTAGAAGAATATACAGTAAATATAAAAAGTGTACAGACCTGTGTTAAAATGCCAGGTAATTAAATCAAAAAGTGCTTCAACAAAGTATTAGTTTAAGGGTGTGCACACTTATGCAATCAGCTTATTGTATGTTTTTTTATATTTTTTCCCCCTAACAGATTTGTTTTTCAATTGAATTGTACAGGTTATAGGTCACATTAAAGGTGGGAAAAGTTTTAAAATGATTTATTGTGGTTTCATTTTTTATATCACAAAAACCTCACATTTTAACAGGGGTGTGTACACTTTTTATATCCACCGTGTGAGGGATTGGAGGCACTAATTAAAGTGGATGAGGTCCTCCCTGATAATTTCTGCTTGAGTAGAGGAACCAGGCAGGGTTGTCTGCTTCCCCTTTGTTTGCATTATATTTAGAACCATTGGCAAATAAAATAAGGGACTCAGAAATTCAAGGATATAATCAGTATGGTAGTCAGGAAAAGCTGGCTTTATTTGCCAACGATATTATTTTGTACATGACAAAACCAGAAAGGGACCTTAGTGTTGTGCAACATTTTATGATACTTTCAGATCTTCTCAGGATACAAAATTAATGAAGCTAACAAAGGCAATAGCAGTAAATTATGTACTCGCACATGGATTTGTCAAACAGTATCTGTATTCATGGGGACATGATAAAATTAAGTATTTAGGAGTATGGATTAGAAATGACTCTGGTAGCAGCTGTGGATATGTGTGAAGAGATTAAACAGAAGATAATACAAAAATTGCGAAATGGGAAGCTTTGTTATATGGATACTAAGATACAAGCCATTAAAATGTTTTTAGTCACTTTAGTCTTATTAAACGGGTCAGGCATAATTTTATCAACTGGAGGAGAAGTTGTGGATAGCAATTAAAAAAGAGTTGAAGGATTTTATCTGGGTAGGGAAGACGGCAAGGGGTCAAGTAGGATAAGATGATTTCTACCGGTAAAACAAGGTGGACTAGGATTACGTAATTTGAGGGAGTATTTTAGAGCAACACAGTTAAGACTTGTACATAGCACAAGCAGAGAACTATAATTCAAAATGAAAACGAATGATGCTGACATGGAGGAAGCTCAAGAAATAAGGAGAGAGTGGGATTTTGGATGCAGACTCTTAAGGAGAACAACCAAAATCATACAGAGTATTCATAAAATAGCAGGGAGTATTCTAAGAACCAAACCAGCATGAGAATGGAGAGAAGAGATTTTGCCGATAGGGTTGCCTGTGGTCAGGGATACAGATAATAGGCAAGAGGGGGATAGAATTTATTGGAGAAAACTGGCAAAGGAGCCATGATATTGGGAGCAAATAACTAGAAAGGGAAAGGTAATAAAATGGGAAGAGGCCAAGAATTTATTTGGATTCCAGGTTAGAGATTGCCTTCCCTGTCAAGGATTGGTGTCGGATTATAGGTAAAAAGAAATAGGGGGCTCCTAAATGAAAGACCAGCATTGGTAGAGTTTTTAATAGAAGCTAGAACAGAAGCTGCGTTAAAAAGGAATAATTAGTAAAGCATATAAAATATCCATGATGATTATAAGAAACAATCAGAACAGCTTAGAAAGGATTGGGAAAGAGATTAAATAAGCAATTCACAAAGAGACAATGGGGGGATATATGTGTATCTCCCAAATATGCAACAAAGTCTAGAAGTTTTAGGATCTTTGTCTGGAAGTGTTTACACAGGTATTTTTATACCCCAAGTAGACTACAAAGAATTCTTTTTCAGATGGATCGCAAATGTTGGAGGTGTGATGGGCAAGAAAGAGGTAGCTGGGAACATGTTTTTTGGGAGTGTACTGAGCTTTGGCAGTCTTTTGGGATTCCCTGCAGACCATTCCAGCCTTCATGGATATCCGTCAACCCCCTCAGGACCAGCTTTCTCTCTTCCCTCATGTACTTCAGGACTTGATTTTACATAGAACCATTCTGGAAGTCCTTTCCCAGCAAATAGGAAGAAGTTTTTTCTGAAGGATGTTTCTAGTTCCCAAGAAGGATGCCCCTTGGAAGACCCATCCTAGACCTGTCTCACCTCACCCTCTTTCTTCAGGTTCCCATATTTTGCATGCTCTGCCTCCAAACCTTGTTCCCATTTTTACTGTCTCTGGCCTTTCTGTTTTCTCTGGACATCAAAGATGCATATCTTCATAGCTCCATTTTCAGGAAATACTTAACATTTTTCTGTTGCTTCATCTCATTTATAGTTCTCTGTTTTGGCCTTTGGAGCAACTTTGGGAAACCTGAAGGTTCAGGGTCTTTAGTCCCCCTCTATAAGGAAGGAACACACAAACATCAGAGAAATGAGGGTTTTAATTTTTGCTCTTGAAGCTTTCCAATCTTCTTTTCGCCCAGGCCCCCTGAAGCTCTTCGCAGACAACACCACAGTCCTTTGGTATGTCCAGTTACAAGCAGTTTACATTCCTTCAATTCAAGATGTTCTGGCAGACTCTCTAAGCAATTCCATGACCCAATCCCACAAATGGATGCTCCACAGGGTTGTGTCTGGATGTTCTCCACCAGTGGGGTACACCTCAGATAGATCTTTTTGCCTCCCCTCCGAACAGACAACTTCCACAATTTTGTGTCATAGTCCCAGGTTCTGTGGTGTGGAAGGTGGATGCCCTTTCAATGTCTTGGAAGGATATGTTCTTTATGCATTCCCCCTTTCCCACTTGTTCAGAAATTTCTGCTGAAGAATTCAGTAAGACATACCAAAAATCTTGTTGGTGACCCCCCCCCTTTTGGCCAGGACAGCACTGGTTCTCTCTTCTGCATGTAGCCAAAAGCAGTCATCACAAGTTACCTCACAGGGTAGAACTCCTCACACAAGAAAAGAGGTCACGCATTCACCCACATTAAACCCTGAACCTAACTCTCTGGGTGATGGGCTTCTAATCCCTTTTCAGCACCTTTTCTGTGAGGACGTGCTTCTAGTCCTGCAGTAGGCCAGAAAACCTAATACTAGGAGCTCCTGCTTGTCCAAATGGAAGAGGTTTTCCATCTGGTGTCTAAAGAAACAGCTAGAGCCATTTTCAGTGGATATCCCTCTAGTTTTATCTTACTTGTGTGAATTGCTTACGGCCGGATAGGCTTTTTCTTCTGTAAAAGCCCACTTATTTGCCATTTCTGCACATCTGTCTCTATCCCCTCCCTTGGTGTCTAGGCTAGAGATTAAGCTTTTTCTTAAAGCCGTCCATATCAGACCTCCCAGAAAACCTGTTCCTCCACCCTGGGATTTGAAGTTTGTATTGGAAAAATTCACCCAAGCTCCTTTTGAGCCTGCTGTCACTGCTTCCTTAAAGTATTGCACTTAGACTGTGCTGCTGGTGTCCTTCACTTCTGCTCGGAGAGTTTCTGAACTCCAAGCTTTAATGATATCTCAACCTTTCCTCATTTTCCACAAAGATAGGGACTCTGCATACCGACCCCTTTTTCATGCCCAAGGTGGTTAATGATTTGTCCCTTGACCAATCTATTAATTTACGTACCTTCTTTCCCTCACCTCAAAATTCCAATGAAAGGGTGTTGCATACTTTGGATGTGCATAGACAACTCAGATTTTATCTGGATAAAACAAAGTCCTTTAGGAAATCAGACCAACTTTTTTTTCCTTTACCTCCAGGGCGCTGAGAAAGCCTGTGTCAAAACAGACCATCTCTTCATGGATTTCTCAGGCCATTTCTTTCTGCTATCTTTTCCATGGTAAAACTTTCTTCCTTGGTGAAAGCTTATTCCACTAGGGTTGTTGCTTCATTTGGGTCCTTTTTGAAGTAGTTGGACATTGCTTCCATCTTGGAGGCAGCTACATGGTCTTCTGTCCACACCTTTACCAAACATTGCAAGCTGGATGCCATCTCCAGGTCCAGAGCAGGGTTGCCAGGGCAATCCTGTGCTGTTTTGTGGGGAGTATCTCTATTCCATCCTCCCTTTCAAGAGCTTTGGTACTCTCCCTCATGTTATGAATACTGCAACATGGGAGTAGGACATAGAATAGTTGTGTAAAATCTTACCATAAGCATAGATGTCCTCCTCCTCTTCCATGTTCCAGTATTCTCTTCCCCCCTCCTCCCCCCTTGATCCTTGTATTTCTCTGGATGATAGTTTTCATCTCCTTTTTATCCTTGGACTGGTGTTCTGACTTGGGCATGTAGTTCTGAAGGATGGTGTATGCAAAAGTAGCTTTTATGGCTTATGCTTCCTGCTGCCTTCATGAGACATCCCTCGTACCTTGCAGTAAGTCTTTTGTATACTGGCCAGACATTCGGGTCACCTAGGCAGAGAATCCCTCATGTTATGAATACTGCAACATGGAAGAGAAGAATATTTATGGTTATGGTAAGATTTTGCACAGCTATTCTATTTTGCATTAAGTACTATGTCTGTTGGGGTGAAAGTTGCAGGTTCTATGAACAAACAAGACAGACAGACCAAAACACGCACATCAAGATGTGAGTAATAAATGCGCTCTGCTATATCATCTATTGTCCTGTAGACTTTTTCAAATGATTACAGGCAACACCACAGTCTTGTGGCACGTTAACAGGGAGGTACCAGAATTTCCCATGGTCTAACCCCCCAGCATCCTACATTGTGTCACAGCAAAATGTAGCAGACAAGCTGAGAGAACCAGGGCAGACCCTCACAAATGGAAATTGAACAGTGGGGGCCTTCCAGGATTTAATCTAATTTTAGGAAACTCCTCAAGTAGGTTAATTTGCCTCCTTTCAAAACAGACACTTAAAGAAATTCTGCTGCAGGATTCCTTGCAAACAGACCTGGAAAACCAATGCTTTTTCATTCCCTTTGATGGGAATGTTCCTTCCAGTATGCATTTCCATCCTTTCCGCCGACAGAGTCATTTTAAAGATACAGAATGACTCCAAGAATTATTGTGGAGACTCCTTCCTGGCATTAGACAACAAAGGTTATTTTTTATGGAACTTGTCAATAGCCATTACCACAAGCTTCCTCACAAAATGGATCTATTCACACAAGGCAGAGGTTGTTTGGTACACCCCAGCCAGAAACAGTTGCAACTGACTGCTTGGATGCTTCCATTTTGATACTTTTTAGGTACATTTGTTTTTTTCTGAGGACATGCAGCAGGTTACAACTTTTTCCTTGGTGCCATACTAAGAGCTAGGTCCATTTGAGGTCTTCTATACCACTGTATCTGTAATATTTGTTTAAGCTGTTATCCACTGGTCTTTCATACTAGTTTGTTGATTTTCATCTCTCCCCATTCAACACAGTCTCTTGTTACCCTTTTCTTGAAAAGGGTTTTGCATTTATGTCTAGAAAACAGATGTCTCTGGGATCGTAATTATGTTTTGGAAAAATGAACATTGGCTCCCTTTGAACCAGCTCTTCAGGCTGATTTTTGAGGTTCATTACTTGAAAACCAGTGTTACTTATTATTCTGACATCTTTCTTTCATTACTTGAAAACCAGTGTTACTTATTATTCTGACATCTGCAAGAAGAGTACAAGTTGCAAGCTATTATGCTAGAGCAACCTTAGTTGGTATTCCATAAAGACAGGGTTTCACTGAAAACAAATCTTTTACGCCTGAAGTGGTATCAGAGTTTACTTTGAGTCAAACCATCCATCTTCATATCTTCTTTCCAGAGTCTTAAAATGAGGGAGAAGAGGATTCTTCATACTCTGGATGTTCACAGATAACTCTGCTCAATATAATGCATTATTCATAATTTATACAACAAAATCTAGTGTCATCTATTGATACTGTCTTCAAGTTTTCTCCCCCTTACTCTCCCTCTTTCCTGTCAGCCATTCCTTCCCCACATCCCTTCCCTACTTCTTGTTGCTTAAAGTCTGTTACGCCCCAACCCCTGCTACTGTTAGTATTCTCCACCATGCTAGCATTTCACTGGTGGAACTTTCTTCAGTGTGTTGAAGTAATAACACTAGTCTTAAATCTCTAAATAGTAAACTTGCCTTTTACAGCAAGAACTTTATACTCAAGATAATCCATTATACCTGAGGTGTCATCTCTTCTTTAAATGTATCTAACTGAAAGTTCTCCCGTTTTATCCTGATTATATTACACTGAAAATTAACTTGCAATTTGGAGATTTCCTCTCCTGCCTCTGCTGAAAAGGGGCACTGCCCAGCTGAGACTATCCCAGTAACCAAATGTAAATAAATCGTATCTTGATAGAACTAAATCTTTCAAGAAAACTGAACAGCTGTTTATTTCTTATGAAGGTAACAAAAAGTCAACCATTGTCAGAGCAGACTTTTTCCTGATGGTTGTCTCTGCTTTTACTTTTTGTCCCCATTCATAAAAATACACTTTCTGGCAGGGTCAATGCTCATTCTACCAGGGCCTTGGCTCCTTTAGCTTTTTGGAAAGGAGTGGACTCTAGAAGTATTCTAATGACAGTTGCTTGTCCCACTGTGCATATCTTTATATAACCCTATAAACTAGAAGCCTTTTCGAGGTCTAAGATGGTCTTTGCTAGGACCATTCTCCAGGAGCTCCTGTACTCCTCTTTCCTCCTCCCAATCTTTATAAGCTTTGGTATTCTACTCCTAAAGCTAAGGCTATTGCAGCCATGATTTCATGAATGAACATAGTATAATTGTGTAGTACAATTACCATAATAGATGTTCAAATAAATTACTGCAGTAGCTGTTTGCTGTCTCCATCCTCCTTTCTTTGTTTTATTGCTAGAATGAAGATCTCTATGATTATACTTGGCATGTACCTTTTAATTGGGACCATAGCCACCTCATTTTCTGTTTGCAAGAAAGTCATTAAGTTTTTGGTGCCCAGACTCCTGATTTTTCTCTCTCAGGAGCTCATGACGTCTGGGTGCCTGTGGAATGTAGCCAAGGCTTTGGAAGACTAGCTGGATGTTATGTCCTTGGAAGAATATAACCTATGAAGCTAAGGCTACTGCAGCAGGGATTTATTCAAACATGTACTTTTATAGTAAGTTTACATAGCACAGCTGTACTTTTCCTTTGAAACTAGTGTTTTTGTAAGGTATAGCACTCTTGCTACAGTTGTATCTGTTCCTGTCCTGAAACAAGGTGTGGGATGATGGCAGAAACTCAAGAAGTGTCTTTGGGTCTGGCAGATGTACTTCTGTTCTAGTGTAACAAAGTAAAAAACACCATTCATTGTTAAGTCAGGGGGAGAATCTCAGATTTGTTCTCTTGTGGAGTGCTTGCTTGCTGTATCAATGATTTTTGTATGGGGGGGGGGCTCAGAGTTATTTTGTACTGAAGAGCTTCATACCTTTAAGAGAGCAGCAGCACTTTTGTTACATGGGATTGGACTTTATTATTGCTGGAATAATGTCAGTACACCAAGAGAGTTGCAGAATTCTTCATTCTATCTTTAAGAAATTATCTATCTATAGTGAGCCCCTCTCCTTACCATAGTTGAGATGGGCATATTTAGATCACAAATGGAGCAACTTCTGTGACTTGCCAAGTAAAATAGATGGAGGTTATTATTAGTGTGCTTTGTTTTTGACATCCAGTATATAACAAACCATTATACAGGTTATTCTGAAACAAGTCATTTCAGAAAATCCATGCTTCACGTGGAAGCCTACCTGATAGTGAAATGCAAAGGGGATATTTATCCCTTTGCTTGTATTTAAAAATAATTAGAAAAGTAGTAGGGTAGTACCCTTGCAGGAGAAACTTGTCATGTCAGCCTCAGCATTGCACTTTGTTTCCAACTATGTTGTATTCTGAATCTACATATGACTCAGGATGTGGCACCTTTCAGATAACCTGTGTCACAAATATAGTTTTTGGTTAAGGCAATTAACTCTGCAAACCCTGTTTCAGGAAGAAAATCTTTGCTTTGTAAATCAGTGAAATAACTCTACAAAAAAGGCAGCTGGCAGACTGTTTTACTAAAATGGAGGCTGCCACCCTTATCCTTTTTTTCAAAGAAACATTGCAAAGGAACGTGGCTTATCTGTTAAATCTGTGTGCAAAATGTTAACCTGATTTTCTTTAACAGAGGGGGGTTGATTTAAAATCTGTAGTTAATTTATTTAGGACTTTTCTTCTGGTATGTTTTGTATGAAATTTCTGCAGTGTGTTTCCACCTGCTCTGCTACAGTCAGCAGCAGTTTGCCGTTCTGGCAGTAACTAATTTTTGCTGCAGTTTAAACTGAGTTGTGTATGTGTAATCTCACTGGTACTGGGGTAGCTTGGATATTCAAAAGAATTGTATCCTCCCTGATAAAACACACAGAGATTTTTAGTTTATGGGAAAATAATAACCTATATTGTTGGTTACAATGTATTGAAAACCAACAAGCTTTTGAACACAAAGTATATTGTCAATCTATGGCCTATCCCCTAATGACTGGTTGGGTCTTCAGAGTGTCGCAGCATACACTAACGATCTGTGTAGACTAATTCATAACGCAGCCTTCAAAACCGTACCAAACATTATAAACTGGATTTTTGGAATTCTATATAATATCAATGTTAAGAATGAATTAGCACATCTATATAACACTTTGTCTATAAGACAGCTCCTAAAGATTCTTACTGGTAATACCTAACTAAAGGGTTTCAAATATCATTATCAATGGAAGATAAAACAAACATTTTATTTTCAATTAAACTAACTTCTTACAAATTCTGGAGGATTTTTCATTGGAAATTTCTACACAGATCCTTTTTGACCCCTGAGAAACTCTCAAATGAACCCTTCAAACAGCAAGTTATGTTGGAGATGTCATCTGTCCACTAATGCTGACTGGTCTCATATTTTTTATCACCGTACTAATATTAAACTATATTGGAATGAGTAACAAATTTCTTCAAGCTATCTATGCTGATATATTTGTTTTTGACAGTCCTTAATTTTATTGAATGTTAATAGTAATAATATGAAGAAAGATGGACCTGTATTTGTTGTGGACAATGTTAGCAATAGCCAGACAATGTATAACTTGAAGATGGAACTCTTAGCACCCACAATGGAGAAATTCCTATCATCACTGAAGAAATGCATACTAATGGAGAAAAGAACTAAAGAATTAAGAACTTTTCCTAAGCCACTGGTTAATAGTCCGTGGAGGAAACTTTTGAAATATGATTGATACCCTACTGATGGAACCAAACTCTTCCTAACTATCATAGTTTATATATTAACTTATTTAACTACAAATGTTTTTATCTGAATCCTTTTTGTCAGGCTGAATGTAAATAATGTAAATAGTTATTGAATAGGTTCATAGGTAGGTAGTAGGCTATCGGTCCTGGGGCCTATACAAGCCCAGCCAAAAAGATACCTTGGCTTTTGCCACCCAAGAAAATGATTTTCCTGTGCCACTGTCGAGCAGAGGGACAGAGGTGATCCCCGGGGTGAATTTCCTATTTCCCATCCAATCATCAATATTTTTCTTGAGTGCTAATGAAGAGCTTTGTTTGATATAGATAGGTAGTTTATTCCAGGGTATGGGAAGTCTCTGGGACAGGAATCTATCCCTCTGACATGTTCTGTTTATTGTGGTGACAAGCTTTAGGTCCCTAGAGCTTGTAGCTCGGAGGGATTGGGATTTATTTAAGTGGAGCATGTCCAACAGCTCTGGGTTTGACATAGCTTTGTATGTTAGGCAGAGATCACCTCTGAGTAGGCGATATGCGACGGAGTAAAGCTGGAGTTTTTTTAGATGGTCTGCGTAGGGCATCATTTTGAGGCCGGTAATCCTCTTTGTGAGGTATTTCTGCGGCCTTTCCAGTTGTAGATGTCTTGTGAGGTACATACCAAAAGTGGCGTTGTACACTCTAATGGGTCTAATGAGTGATGAGTAAAGGGGAACAATGACCTCTCTTTTTCTGGATGAGAAACCTTTTGTGATGAGGTGTGCCACGTAGAAGGATTTCCTGACTACTGTGTCAATGTGATTATCAAAGGGGAGACTACTGTCCACCTGTGTCCCAAGGTCTCATCACACTTTCGGTGTTAGCTATACTACCACCTATGTTGTAGTTCATGAGTACAGAGTTTTTACCAAAGAGGATGACAATGCACTTTTTGGCATTGAGCTTGAGGCCATGGCTTTGACACTAGGCATCTGTCTCAGTGAGGCCCTTTTGTGGAATGTCCATATCGTTAGGAGTTTTGATTATGGCTCCTAGTTTGCAGTCATATGCGAACTTTGTTAGCCAAAGACCTTCTGTGTTAGCCTGTACTTCAGTGAAGTAGATATCAAACAGGAGAGGACCCAGGACTGAACTCTGTGGTACTCCACTTGTCACTGGTTTGAAGTCTGATTTGGAGTCTGCTACTTTCACAGTGTGGGTTCTGTCAGTGAGCCAGTTGGCAACCCATCTTGTGACATGGGGATTTATACCTAGTTTAGTGAGTTTATCTATAATTCCAGAGTGGGGGGATGGTGTTGAAAGCCTTAGCAAGATCTAGATAGGCTGTGTGAACCACCTTACCCTTGTCTACGGCTTTGGTGACTGCTTCAAAGAAGTCTGTCAGGTTTAGGAGACATGATCTGCCTTTTACAAACCCGAATTGGGTGGGGTCCAGAGTTTGGAGATTACCAGCGTCTTTGTTTATAAGTTTCATGGCCTTGCAGACCAGGCTCGTCAGGCTAATGGTGCGGTAGTTCCCGGGGTCCATGGTGGCTCCCCCCCTTGTGGAGTGGGATAACTGACGCTGTGCGCCATTCAGCAGGCACAAAGCCTGAGGTGAGGCTATGATTGAACATGGTACTCGGGTGGGATGCCAGTTCATTCTGTAGTTCATGTAGAACGCAGCCTGGGATGTTGTCTGGTCCCATGGATGCTGTGTTCTTGGCTTCAGAGAGTGTGGTTTTTACTTGTGCAGCCGTGATTACAGGATCTTTGCATTCTTCCGGTATAGAGATGGGCGCTCTAGGGGGTGAGAGGGGGGTAAAGTTAGCACTGAATCTATCTGCCAGGATGTTGGCAATATCAGTTGGGTCTGTATATTTAGTGCCATTGTGTGGTAACTCAGAGCAGATCTGAGTGTTGCCATTGAGATTCTTGACATAGCTATATAATGCTTTGTGGTTGTTTTTAGAATCAGTGGCAATTTTGTTTTTGTAACTAGCTTTGGAGGATTTTATCAAGGATCGCAGCTTCTTACTGAGGCTGACCAGAGAGCTTCTCCACTCGTGGGATTTTACACTCTTTTGCAACAGTTTCTTCCTTCTGTTGTACAGTTTGTTTATGGCAGGGGACCACCAGATTGGCTTCCTTTTTTTGGAGGATAGCGTCTTGGTTCTGTTTGGGATAGCACAATCCATGCACTCATGCAAGTGCTTATAAAGTGCAATTGTGTAGGATTCAGTAGTCGTAACTGTATTGTCCATCTGCATGGGTGTCATGAAGTTCACCACTTCTGTCTTAAGCATGAAGTTGGCTTTGGAGAATTTTTTTACCATGGTTTCCTTAATTGGGGGGTGGGTGGCAGAATGTGGATATCTAGGGTAATTAGCTTATGGTCGGATCTTCGGGTGTGGAACACCGGTCACTCATGTTGGTAATGACTAGATCTAGGATATTGTTGCCCCTGGTGGGGGTGTGGATAAGCTGATCCAGGGCATTGGAGTTTATGAATTCTAGAAAGCGTAGAGCGAAGGAGTTGGTACATGAGTAGTTTTCCCAGTTAATGGTGGGGTAGTTGAAATTGCCCATTATTAGGGTATTTGGTTGAACCCTAATATTTTCCTGTACATCAAGAAAAGAGGAGTGGGAATCCTGGGGCATGGTGGGTGATCTCTAGCAAGCTACAATTTGGATTGCAGTTTTGCCCAGAGTTAGTTGCACTTGGATAACCTTGGCTGCATTATGCTGAGCAACTAGCCTGGAGGTGTGGATATCCGTAATGAATATGGACACACCTCCGCCTTTGGTGTTCCGGTCCAGGTTACATGGCCGAGAAGTGTGGTATGAGTTATAGCCTGGTAGTGCAGGGGTGCTCTCTGGAGCCTTGAACCAGGTCTCAGTCACTGCACAGATAACAATGTTCTCCATTTTAAGGAGTGCCTCGAGTGAGTGCATTTTGAGATTTAGACTTCTAGCATTGAGTAGCATCACCCTCTGTTTTTGCTTGCCTGTTCCTGTTACGGTGGTGAATTTGTCGTTTGAACCTTGCCTAAAAAAAGGCACTATAGGGGCGGCAAGAACCTTAGCCAGTATCTGGAATCCCAGGGGTGACGGGTGCAGGCCATCTCTGGCAAAGCATCATGGTCTGTCGACCATGTCATCCCAGGCAGAGACAGATATTGGATCCCTTTAGAATGGCATCAGAAGCTTAGCCAATTGTTGAAGTCAATCATTTTGTCCTTGTACTGCGGCATCATTTTGGGTGATGGCAGAATGCTACTCAGGGCTAGGGTCATACCTGTCTGGGCTACAAGATCGGAGAGCTCTTCCGTGTCTCTCTTCATGTAGTCCAGGATGGTACGTCTCAGGTTGTTCACACCAACATGGACAATGACAGAGTCATATCTGTACTTGTTGTGGAGTGACCTGAGTGTATGGGTTATGTGGCGGATCCTGGCACCCGACAGACAACTGACAGTAACCTTCTTGTTTAGCCTGGTGAGTGAGACATCAGTGTGCCTGACTATAGAGTCGCCTGACTATAGAGTCACCTATGACTAGTGTGTTGGGTATGTTGTTTTGCCTTATTGGCTGTGGTTGAGTGGCACACTGAGTCTGCGGGCTATGTGTCATTTGGGTTGTGTTGGGAGGTGGAGGTTACTTGCATTTCTGCTTTGGGAGGTCTCTGTTGCTTGAGCAGATTATTATTGAGAGCCTCCGCGAATGTTTTTGTGTTTCTGTGTGTGGAGTTTGGTGATGTAGATTTAGTGAGACTATGTGATGTGGTGCAACCTTCTCTTCTTGACTGTCAAGTTCAGTCTTGATTGGAGAGAGCTTTACCTCCAGTTTTGCTAGATAAGTGCATCTCTCACAGGTTGTAGTGTTGGGTGGTAGGAGGGGAGGGTTGTCTTTGTAGATGAGGCAATTTCTACATTGCCCCAAGATGCCCAGATTCATCAGGTAGACAGGAGAGAACACTGGGAGCTGACCCTTGGACATGCCTGAATAAAAAAACTATTTTCCTCTAGATAAGTGAGGAAAGTGAGTACAAAAGCTGTTTTTCTCTAAGCAAGTGAGGAAAGTAAGTGCCAAAACTGTTTTCCTCTAGGTAATGAGGGAGGTTGAGTGCTGTAGTAATTAGTAGGTTATTTAGTGCTTACAAGTTCTGAGCAAGTGCTGATCACGAATAAGCAAATTCAAGTGCTAAAACTAAAAATAGGTATCTGGACTAAACTAGTTACAGGAAAGGGGGAAACAAGTGCAAATGTGGGTTTTTAAATCAGAAAGTTGAGAGATGGAAAAACTGCCCAAACGGCCAGTAACTACAATTTCTGGACCAGAACCACTCCTTATGTGGTAGATAGGTTACCTAGTGCTTACCACTCCCACTGATAAGCTAGAAGGCTTCCTTCCAACCCAGAATAGCTGGGGGGGGGGGGGGCTCAGAAGCTTACATACAGTCCTGGATACAGCAAATCTGAATCTGGACTACACTAGTTACAGGAAAGGTATTTTTTTTAATATATATATATATATATATATATATATATATATATATATATATATATATATATATATATATATATACATACACAGAAAAGTAGCTAAAACAGCAGTAAAACAATTCAAATGCAGTGCAAGCTAGCACACTTGAGTATGTAGCAATGTTACAGTTTAAAAAATGCAATTAAATTAAAAATGACTTAAAACGAGTGCAGAAGAAGTCTATTAGGTAGAATGAGGTAAAGAGATGGGACTGGGAGGAGTGTCCCAAATCAAATCTACAATGGGGGCGGGCAACTGCAAAAGCCTCCAAATTTAACAACAAGACAGGAATAGGGAGGCTGGGTATGAGAAAACTAACACCTTCAGCAGAGATCTGAAAAACTGTACAGTGAAGCAAAAATAACAGTGCACAACTCTGAAGTCAGCAATGATATAAAATTAGTCAAACAACAATTACCAGTACACAATTCTGAAGTGCCAGAAAAATGTACTCCGCTCATAGAATGTTATGAATGTATTAAATTATTGTGTTATTTCATCAAAATAAAAATTATTTGAGTAAAAAAAAAAAATTGTCTGCATGTGTCTTAAAATCAACTAATGTATTCAACCTTTTCAGTTACTCCAAACATGCAACAGAACAACCTGTAATGGAGGGGGCTGCTCTTCAACTTGGTGTCCTTTTTTTTGTCACTTTTTTTTAATTCTTTTAAAGGAAGACTGTGTAGGGAGTTTGGACTGCTTAATGTTTTTTAACTGTATTTCCTAATGGTTCTAATTTAGCCAAAGGTTCTTCATGCAGAATTTTTCAAAGATTTGTTCATTGCATGAAAGTTCTATTTCTATGCATATGGTTCATGGAAGTACAGCATCAAATTACTTCATACAACTTGTTTACCAAACTCCAGTTGCACCAAAAATATCAAACATTATTCACTATCCTCTTATACTCTTCTGTTAGATGACAGTGAAGAAACGTTGAAGAAGACAAAAGAGGTGCAGAAGAAGACTGAAGAGAAGTACAAAGTACTAGAAGATAAAATGAAAAACGCGGAAGCAGAAAGGGAGAAAGAACTGAAGCAAGCACAGCAAAAACTCGATGCTGCAAAGAAGAAGGCAGATGCATCCAGTAAAAAGATGAAGGAAAAACAGCAGGTAAAATACTTGTGATAATTGTTGTGGCAGATGAACAAAAAAGTTATTTTTTTTAAGTTGACGTCTTCCAAATGTGTCTAGGTTTTTAGTGTACCTGATCTGGTCATTGAAAATCAAAGCTGCTCCATCTGCTTATGATATGAACACTCCAAAAAGGCAGTAAGCATTTTACTGGATTTATCTGTACTGAAATTTCTTAAAGAATAGGCCTTTTTTTCAAATGCTGGTACAAAAAATGTAGTTAGTTGCATTCACAGAATTCTGAACTTTAGAAAAGGAGAAGAAAAGAATTATTTGACTCAACAGCTATCTTAGTTTCTACTGTCTGAAAATAGCTAAAATCTCAATAGTTTCCTGGTGATGATGAGCGTTACTTCCTGAAATTATACCTTACATTTATTAAGCTTTAATGCTACTTTAAATTGCACAGCTACTTTTGACCTTTCAAAACTGCTAACAAGCTTATGCTCATTTAATTTTTAGGAAGTATTTCTTGGGCCTACTTTAAGTTGTATGTGACAACATGGCCCAGTTATCTCCCAACATCATCTTTCTTTGAAAGGTATTCCAATTCATTTGATGTTCTGTAGTCTTCATTCTTACATATGGGATCGGAACCTATCCTCGGATCCGACTCTGCCTATTTGCAAGCTGGAAGTCTTCTAGATGGCTCGTGACTAGGTAGGTATCTATCCCATGGTGCACCAGTACAATCCCCAGATCTCGTTTGCCGCATCGACGAGGTCGGTTGTGCTTCTCCTTGGCTCTGGCTAAGTTTTTCAAATTTATTTAAAGTTTATTCAAATTTTTTGGATTATTCTCCTGTCTTACCTTTAATAGTGTTATATAACATTGTATAGTCATTGTTAGTGTAGTTTGCAAGTTAGTATAGTTGGTGTTTATTAATGTGCCCGTTTGTGTGCAATTTCTTTTAGTACAGTTGGCCTTTTGGCTTTATAGTACTTGGTATCCTGTGTGCCAGTTTCTCTTGTTTAATAATTAGATATTGGTAATTGTAGGCATTTTTTTGCACTCAGGCTGTGTGTTGAGTAGTCATAAGTCTTAGCTTTTTGCGGTTTTCCGCTTGCTAATTTTATTAGTGTTGCAAACAGAAAGGGGTTCTGTTCACCTTGTTTAGTAAATTCTAAAATTTACACTTTATTCCTATTTTGAGTGTGTACGAGTCTTATTGTTCTTTTCCCCCCAGTTCTATTTTAGTTAGAAGGACCTAGTTTAGTGATGTTCATCGTGTTTCACTGTTGCAGTCATTACACTTGGGTTATCCTGCTGGCAAGCTACCCGCAGTTAGCCTGAATTCCAAAGTCTTGGTCCGGCGTCGGTTGCTGTCGCCTCTTCCCTGACGTCAGTGCGCCAGGGGTATATAAGATGCAGCTGACACCATTTTCTTCAGTCTTTCTTGCCACGCGGTGCCCGAAACAAAAGCAGTTTGCAAGTGCCGGTCGGCCGACTCCTGAGTTTTTCGAAGTTAAGTTTCAGATCCGAAGTCTTTAATAAAGCTAAGTACCCCGTTGGGGAAACTTTTTCTTGCTTCAGTCCGATGTCAGTAAAAGTTACCAATTGTATTTCTTGTGGGAAGCAAATACCTCATAAGGATTTTCATTCTTACTGTATTCTTTGCCTGGGCCCTGACCACGCCGTTGCTAGTTGTCAGTTTTGTGCTAGATTTAACCAACGCACTATTAAGTGTCTGTTCGATTTTGCTTTCCATTACTTTGGCCGAAGGTTTAACTATATAATGTCGTCGGAACAGCCAACGACCAGAGTTCATAAAAAGCGCAAGGAAAAAGAAAAAGGCATCCAAGGTCCAAAACCGACGAAGCCTCTTCTAGGCCAGTCGTCGGTTCTCAGTGAGGTGCTTTCACAGCCCCTGACACCCGCTACCTCAGAGCCACAGGCCGCCTCCGACTCCCATGTGGAGGTATTGGGCCTACGGAAACTATTCCCTCAGATGGGTCTGGAGACGCTGAGCAGGCATCGGCTTCTGAGGGTGTTTTCAGACTTAAACAGCTTTCTATCAAGACCACTTCAGCAAGCAAGGCAAAGTCTAAAACACCTTTAAAGACAAAGTAACAAGTACAGCATTCTCCTGGACAGTCATCCATGCCTAAGAAACAGATGCTTAAAATGGCCGAGGACCTAATTACTTTGATCAGGGGTTCCCATCCCCCTCCTGATAAAAGGCCTAGGCAAGACACTGACAATGATTCCTCTGACCAGGTTTCTATTTCATCTGATTCCTCTTCAGAACAGGGATATTCTCTTCCTCCCTATGAGGACTCTAATGCTGAAGAATCTATCCCTTCAGCCTCTCCTCTTGAGGACTATTCTTTTGGGGAATCCCTGCACACCATGAAGGAGCATTTCCACTGGGAGAGCCAAGATTATTCAGAATCCAAGAAAAGGCTCAGAGACTTTCTTTTATTGTCTCAACACAGACCTCTTGCTATTCCTCCTGTGCTAGACATTGTAGATTATGTGTTTTCTGAGTCCAGTCTGTCTCCTGATTCTCTTGCACCAGTTAAAACAGGTACTACAGGGTTCCAGATTCACATAAATTTCTTTATAAAAACCCTGCTGCTGACCCAGGAAACTAGATCTCAGGATCCCAAAGGGGTCAAGGCTTCCACTGCTAGAAACCCTGTTCCCTCTGATAGGGATTCTAGAGCACTGGATGGATGGGGGAAAAAGTTTACACCTCTGCTACTTTAGCTGTAAGGGCTTTAAACTGCCAGTTTCACATGCTTAAATATCAGCAATACCTAATGTCTCTGCTAAAACAGAAAATGCTGACAAACTCTGATTGTCCTGAAAACAAGAAAATGCAGGATTTATTGCATGCAGCTGAACAAGTGGGAAAGCATACTTTGCAATGTGGTTTTGATTCACTAGAGGCTTCTTGCAGGGCCACAGTTACAGGCTCTGTCATTCGAAGGCATGCTTGGTTAAAGAAACGGAGTCTGCCTGATCATGTTAAAGCAAAATTATTGGATGCTCCATTACAGCATGATACTTTGTTTGGTGTTAAGGTGGAAGAGGTGTTAAAGAAAATGGAGGATAAAGCAAAATCAATGGAGACAGTAAAGGATTTCTTACAGGTTCAGCCACCCAGATTTAGCAGGAACTAGCCTTCTAAGAATTGGTCCTTTCCAGTGTCAGACAGGCCACAAAGAGGCAGATACAGACGCCCTAGAGGCAGATCTCAGTCCCAAGGCTCATACAGACCTAAACAATGGGGTGCTTCAGCCTCCAAAGGCGGAGAAGACAAATCACAACCATATAGGAAACAGTCCCAATGACTTCCCACTACCAATGCCAAGCCCTTAACTTTTGGCAGCACCCTCAGGGGGAAAACTAGCACTTTTCTCACAAAATTGGCACATGATCACCTAGGACAAATGGGTACTGAATATTGTTTCTCAGGGCTACAGGTTCCACTTTCACACCCTCCCAAGGGCAAAAGGTATGCCAGACCTGCCACGCAATCAATGGGCAGAGGCACAAAAGCAGATTTAATCTCTCATGAACATCAGGGCTATTCAAAGAGTACCACAGCATGAACAGGGGCAAGGATTTTACTCAAGACTTTTCTTGGTACCCAGAAAGGACAAAGTCTGGAGACCAGTACTGGACCTGTCTACTCTAAATACTTTTCTGGACGTTCCAAAATTCAAAATGTTGACACTGCAGCAACTTCTGCCCATGCTGGGCAAGAAGGCTTGGCTCGTAACTTTGGACCTCAGAGGCATACCTGCTTGTCCCAATCAGACAATCTTGCAGAAGATACCTCAGATTCATAGCTGGCTTAATGCACTATCAATTCTCTGCACTGCCCTTTGGCTTATCTACTGTGCCCAGGGTCTTCACAAAATGCCTGCCACCAGTAATTGCATTTTACAGACAAAGAGGAATTCAAATATATCCTTACTTGGATGACTGCCTTATTCAAGCAGAGAGCAAGGACATTCTACTAAAGCATGTGGCGTTTGTAAAAAGATTACTAATTTGCCTAGGGTACACAGTAAACGAAAAGAAATCAAAACTAGTGCCCTCTCAAAAGATGATATTCCTGGGTGCAAGCTTATATACAACTGCCCAGGTGGCTTATCTCACGCCAGACAAACAAAGGCAACTGACTCATTACTTCCAAATGATGGCAACTAAAACCCAGTTACCTGCAAGAAAAACTCTGCAGGCTTTGGGCTTCATGGCATCCTGCATTCTGCTAATTCCATATGCAAGACTGCATATGAGGAAGCTACAATGGTATCTAAAAAGTGTTTGGACTCAAGATTGCCACAGCCTGGAAACAATAATTACTCTCATTTCTTGCCTGCAACAGGAGTTTCGATGGTGGGCACTGGCCTGTCACCACAACAAGGGACAGCCTTTCACTTTACCCACAGCCAGGCAGACACTAACAACAGATGCATCAGATTATGCCTGGGGGGCACACATGGTGGGTTGGCCCGCAAGCCAAATGCATCTTCATATCAACCAAAAAGAGATGCTAGCTGTACAGAATGCCCTTACAGCCTTCAAGGATCTACTCTATCCAGGACAACTATTGCTAAAGACGGACAATACTAGTCATGTGGTACATAAGCAAGGGGGCACACATTCCTACCCCCTCTGCAGGCAAGCCATGACTTTGTGGAACACAGCATTGACCTATCAAGTGCATCTGCAAGCACAATTCCTGCCAGGAAAGACAAATAAATACTCTGGCAGACGAACTAAGCAGAAACCTCCTGGACCCTCACGAGTGGAAACTAGATCCATAAGTCTTCATCATGATAACAAGGAAATGGGGATGCCCAGACATAGATCTATTTGCCTTTCCTCACAACTGTCAACTACAGAGATTCTGCACAAGGACTTATCACACACAAGCATGGAAGGTGGATGCTCTATCATTCAGCTGGAAAATCCTGACCGTTTATGCCTTTCCTCCACTGCCTCTCCTCCCCAAGGTACTCCTAAAGGTCAGACAAGAGAAGCCAAAAATGATTGATTGCCCCAGACTGGCCACGCCAGCACTGGTACCCAATCCTAAAGAGCTTGTTTCAAGGCCCAGCCCGGACTTTACCTCAAATTCCTCATCTTCTGAGCCAACAAAACAATCAGATACTGCACAGCCAACTCAGAACCTTAAATCTGGCTGCATGGCGAATAATATAACCACTCAGAATACACCTCTCTCTAAAGCAGTTATGGATGTCATTTTGGAAGTAGGAGGCCCAGCACCAGAAAATCTTGTGCAGAAAAATGGAAGAGATTCTGTGCTTGGAATCAGGCACAAGGAATTGAACCGCTTGTTCCAAATATTCCTCAGATTTTACAATACCTAACTGAGATGCTGGACAAAGGCCTATCCTTCTCATCAATTAAGATCCATGCCTCTGCCATTTCAGCTCATTACAATACGGAACCACCTATTTTTTCACATCCACTGCTAAGGCAGTACCTCAGAGGGGCCAAAAACTTAAGACCCCCAAGGAGAGCACCGATACCTACATGGGACCTCTATTTTGTCTTGGAAAAGCTCATACTGCCTCCTTTTGAGCCAGCCAACAAAGCTGAGATTAAATTCTTATGGAAAGCAGCTCTGCTCCTAGCAATAACTTCAGCGAGAAGAGTCTGAGTTACAGGCAATAATGGCAGTGGAACCTTCTCTAAGGACAAACCCAACATATATGCCAAAGGTAGTATCCAGTGTGGCTCTTATCCAAACCATTCATTTGCCTACTTTTTATCCAAATCCCCAGAATAAAGGGGAGAGACTTCTGCATTCTTTGGACATATACAGACAGCTACGCTTCTACTTGGACAAAACTAAAGCTTTCAGAAAGACTGAGCAACTTTTAGTGGCATATGCTGCAGGATCACAAGGAAAGGCTATCTCAAAGCAGACGGTTTCAAAATGGATAGGACACTGCATTCATTTCTGCTATGCACAGCATGGCAAATCAGTGCCCAAGGGCATTAGGCCACATTCGACCAGGGCAGCAGCCTTTCTCAGAGGAGTACCAACCAAGGAAATTTTGGAGGCTGCAACTTGGAGTTCAGTGCACACTTTTACCAAGCACTACCACTTACCTCTTTACTCTAAATCCAGAGCAGGCTTTGCCACTGCAGTTCTGCAGGGCCTCATAGCCACTCCTAATTCTATTTAGACCCAGCCGCCCAACCTCAGGTCTGGGATTCAACCCAAGTGAAATGACCAACAGTGAAACACGAACATAGTACAGTTGTGTACCTACCATAAATGTAGATGTTCGAGTGTATTCACTGTTGCAGTCCAGGTTACCCACCCGCCATCCCCCTTTTTCTTTGCTGGGACTTGCCTGTACTTCTGTATTCTATACAACCTATGTGGTATATTTGCTTCTAGATGAAGGTATTGTTTATTTTAGTGTATGCCTTTTATAAGCAATGTTTTCAGCCTACCCTTTTGGGGGCACCTGACATCTGGGGCAAGAAAAACTGAAGAAAATGGCGTTGGCTGCATCTTGTATACCCCTGGCTCACTGACATCAGGTAAGAGGCGACAGCAACTGACGCTGGACCAGGACTTTGGAATTCAGGCCGACTGTGGGTACCCTGCCAGCAGGATAACCCAAGTGTAATGACTGCAACAGTGAATACACTCGAACATCTACATTTATGGTAGGTACACAACTGTACTTTCCTTATTCCTGCCCGGGCTAGGTCCATTTAAGTTAGAGGACCTAGTCCTTGTGGTGTCTCTTTACCATTCCTGTAGGGCTAGGCCCGTTTAAGTTAGAGGGACCTAGTCCTCCCTTTCTCTTTGTGTGTGTGTGTGTGTGTGTGTGTGTGTGTGTGTGTGTGCTCATCTTCTGTGAGAATGTCTAAGGAAAGCAAGGACCGTAAGCCATCTGGCTTTAAAAAATGCATGAAATGCTCTCAGAAGAGGTCTATAACGGATGGCCAAAGTAACTGCGTTTACTGTCTTCGGGACATCCACTTACAGGAAACTTGCTTATTTTGCCACTCTTTCAGTGCTAGGGTGTTGCAAGAAAGAAAAAAATAAGCTCATCCTAAAAGGTCTCCTAAAACCTTCCTTTGAGGAAGATCTGGCTAGCTCTTCCTCCTCTGCTAGATCTCGGGGATCTAAAAAGGAAAAGTCAGAGTCCTCTAAGAGGCCCTCCCTGGCACCAGCTGGTGTCTCGGAGCCACCTCTTAAAATTACTAAGTCTGATAAATCCACTGTGTCCTCGGCTCCATAGAGTTCGGAGCTGATTGAGAGTTGTACTGTGATTACAAGGTCTGTGCCAAGTAGCTTGGAGCCAATCTCTGAGAGCATTTTACACAGCCGGTCTGTGGAAACTCTACCCGGTCTCCCCTACATTGAAGTCAGCAATACTGCAGAGATCCCGTTCTGCTACTCTGTCCTCCAGGTTTTCCAGGAGTTTATCGGAAGAAGATGTTGAGAGGGTAGTGCTGAGACTTTTGAAGTCCGTCTGCCTTACCAAAATTGTTGTTGGCTCCAACCCAGTCAGTTCCGGGGCTATTTGAGTCCGTTAAGCCCTCTTTGGTCATTCCTCCTCCGAGCCATGCTGGCCTTTCTGAGCTGGAGTGTTTGGTACCACTGGTGGAACCCTCTGCTCCAGCTCCCCCTGTGGCTGTTTCGGAGCAGAGTTCCGCTCAGACACTCTCAGTGCCGTCCATGGTGTCTAGGAGCCGAAGCTCCCCGGTCGGCCCCGACAGGGATGCCTGGAACCGAACCTCTTCAGTTCTGAGCCTCCCTCTCGGCGCGTTGGCGAGGGTGTGTTCGGATCCTGTGTCTGTCTCTGAGCCGATGGCATCCTCAGTCTCCTCGGAGCCTAAGAGGTCTTCGGAGCCGGAGAGGTCGACATTCGAGATGATGAAGAGTGTGCTGTCCTGATCTTCAGCTCCTACCAGGGGTACTGACACTCTTCCCCTTAGGGCACCTACTTCTGTCTCAGCTCCTACTCTCTCCTTAGACAGCAGACACCCGCAGCCTCAGGAGCCACCTGCCGGTGGCCCCCTCACTCTTCCGAGACCTCCCTGGCATATCCTTCAAGGAGCCCCCA
The DNA here is from genome assembly GCF_019279795.1 of Protopterus annectens. Taxonomy (NCBI): domain Eukaryota; kingdom Metazoa; phylum Chordata; order Ceratodontiformes; family Protopteridae; genus Protopterus; species Protopterus annectens. The sequence continues at coordinate 762,299,828 of NC_056728.1, read as the reverse complement.
TGGAAGAGAACATGTAAGAGGAAGCATGTAGACTCCCAGGATGAGTGTCTGACCTTTGACACTGACCTTGAGTCAGAAGGGTCCCCCAAGTCTTCCACTGTCTCCTTCGTAGACATCCTGGAAATCCTTCGGCAGAGGTGCAGCTGGCCCACTGTCACCCCTTCTGATGAGTCCGTGTACCTGAAGGCTTTCGGGTCTAAACCTTCAGCCTCTGGGGTGTCTCCACCCTTCGATGAACTAATGGAGCTAGTTAGCTGAAAGGTGTGGGATACTCCTGATGCCGTGGAGCCAGTCCCCAGGAGACCAAATAAGTTTTTCTGCACCCCCAGAAAAGGGATTTTTGTCTAAAGGTGTTCTGATGCCATGGTGGTGGCAGCGGCCACTAAGAAGGAGCCAGCAGAAACTTCTTTTTCTGTTCATCTGCCAAATAAGTAGTCTCGAACGATGGACAGATACGGGAAGTGTATCTTCTCTTCAGCGGCATTTACCCTTAGATCGCTGAACTACCTTACACACTTCATGAGACTTCAGCGAGATCTCCTTAAGGAGTTAGGAGATTCTCTACAATGTACATGTACTGAGGGAGTCCCTGACAAGGTGGCTGCCCAGTTGTCCACCTTGAACTCTGTCAACTCATCCATGAGGCTTATCTCGTATGCAGCCGATGGAGCGGGTAGAGCAGCGGGTTCAGGAATTTCCCTAAGACTTCATTCCTGGATGCATTTGTGTAATTTTACGGAACCGTTCAAGTCTACTTTTACTAACTCCCCCTTCGGTTCCTCATTGTTTGGACCCAAGGTAAAAGGCACTCTCACCAGGTGCAAACAAGAAGAAAAAACACACTGTCGTGGGAGTATGTTTTAATGTCCCCTCTAGACCATACCCTAAGGGTCAGAGGGGCAGTAAAATGTGGTTCAAGAAGTCCCAGAGATTTTTCCAGGATGCACAGGGTGACTCTTTCAGAGGCAGAGGAGGAAATGGTAGATGTCACGCTAGAGGCGGGGGTGGACCACGAAACCAGGGATGTCGCGATTCCTTTCGAGGCCGGCCTTACCAGTGCTCCTGATGTGGGGCCCGACTGTGCTTCTCTGGGGCAGGTCGTGGGTCACATTTCTTTGTATCCAGAAGCCTGGCTAAGTATCACTCAAGACAAATGGGTACAAAGAATTATTACCAGAGGTTATGTCATACCTTTTTCTCTTCCACCTTTTGTTCCCAAGAGGATCCCGGATGTTCCACCCAATCACAGGCATCAGGCAACTGTGGAGGTCAACAAGTTGCTGTCAGAGTCGTCCAAACCATCCCAGTAGACCAGATAGGATCCGGAACTTACTCCAGATTCTTTTTAGTGCCAAAATGTACAGGGGACTGGAGGCCCATCTTGGACCTCAGCAGATAGAACGAATCAGTAAAGGACAAGTTCCGGATGGTGACACTGCAGTTTATACTCCCGTTATTAGGGAAAGATAATTGGATGTGCTCAATAGATCTCCAAGACGCCTACTACCACACAAAAATGGACAAGGCATCTAGGAGTCATCTACGCTTCCGGCTGGGAGCCAGTCATTACCAGTTTCATGCTCTGCTCTTTGGTCTCACCACAGCTTCCAGGGTGTTCACCAAGTGTATGGCGGTAGTGACGGCTCACGTGAGACGTCAAGGATTCCAGGTGTTTCCGTATCTGGATGACTGTCTCTTGACCGCCGCCACCAGGCATCTATTTCAGTCCAGGAATGCTACCATTCAGCTTTGTGCCCAGTTGGGAATTTCTATAAATTGGGAAAAATCTGCCTTATTGCCCTCTCAATTTGTGATTTTTATAGGCGCAGAGATAGACACAGTAGATATGCTGGCTCGTCTTCCTGTAGAAAGGGCACAGAAACTGGTTCTTCGAATTCAACGTCTTCTCCCCTTACATAAGGTCAAAGCCAAGACTATTCTGCAGCTTCTAGGGACCATGGCTTTCACCATATTACTAGTGCCACTAGTCAGACGACACATGAGGATTCTTCAGTGGCTTCTGTCGTCCCAATGGTCCTTTCAGCACCTACCATTATCTCATCACATACTGCTGACAGACTCTTGCAAGAAGGACCTCATTTGGTGGACTCTACCCAATCAGTTGACCACGGGCACTTTATTTGTCCCTCGCCAACCTGTTGCACTGTGACCACGGATGCCTCACAGGGTGTGGGGGGGCATTATCTAGGCAGGACTTGTCCAAGGCACATGGCAAGATCACGAGGCTCACCTGCATATCAACATTCTTGAGATGAGGGCGGTGCTCCTGGCGATGCAAGCACTTCATGACCTTCTACCTCCGGGGACTATTGCAATACTATCAGACAATATGTCGGTATATCAACAAACAGGGCAGAACCAGATCTTACCCACTCTGTCGAGAGGCCATTTGAGATTGGAAATGGGCGATATCCGCCCGATGTTTTCTGGTGGCAACGCACATTCCAGGGACAACCAACGTGATAGCCGACCAAGCTCAGCCGTGCAATCCTGATGCCTCATGAGTGGTCTCTGAAACAGGAAATAGCGAGCAGATTTTCCGCAGATGGGGACAGCCTTGCTGCGATCTCTTTGCCAGCCCGATCAATGCCAAATGCAGCAGCTACTTCTCCCTCATCCCACCTCTGTGGGAGTCACCGAGTGATGCACTTGTTCACGATTGGCCCCTGGGTCTCCTTTATGCTTTTCCTCCCTTTCCTCTCATACCCAAGGTTATTCAGAAAGTGAAATGGCTGGGAAGAAAACTAATCCTCATAGCTCCTTACTAGCCTCGTCAAGTTTGGTTCCCCTTTCTCGGGCCTCTTCTCCTAGAAGATCCTTTGATTCTGGACCCAGTTCCAGATCTCTTGATTCACATGTCAGGCTCAATTCATCCCTCCTTACACACCCTCAGTTTGACAGTGTGGCTGCTCCAGTTCCATCCCTAATCAGTCTTCACGACTTCTCACCCTCCGTGACTCATACCCTTGCGTCCTCTCATAGACTTTCCACTAGGCGACTATATTCCAGTAAATGGAGGAGATTCTCTATCTGGGCGGAGAAAAAGAATGTTGACCCTTATACCGCCTCCATTCCAGTAGTTTTGGTATTCCTGTCTGAGCTTTTCTACCAGGGATCTGCGGTTGCCACTATCAGGGTTCAATTGGCAGCGATTTCAAATTTTCATCTAGGCTTTCAAGATTCTAATCTGATGTCACATAGACTGTGCAAAACTTTCCTTAAAGGTTCCACTTTAAGACCCCCCCCCCCTTTCAAGAACCTGTTGCTTCATGGGATTTAAATTTTGTGTTATCCAAATTGACTTCGCCCTTTGAGCCTTCTCATTCATCCCTTTTGAAATTCCTGTCTTGGAAGACTTTGTTTTTGGTGGCTATCACGTCGGCCAGACTGGTGTCAGAGTTACAAGTATGGTCTATAAAACCCCCTTATCTGATTTTTCACAAAGACAGAGTATCTCTTCGTACTAATCCTTCCTTTGTCCCCAAGGTCTGTTCCCATGCCACTTTGAATCAATCCATAGAACTCCCGGTGTTCTTTCCAAATCATTCCAACGCAGCTGAATACAGGTTTCATCAGTTGGATGTCCATAGACAATTACGTTTTTATTTGCTTTATTTATTTTTATTTAAGGTGGGACTAAGGAAATCAAGAAATCATATCAGTTATTTATTTCCTTCTCCAAATCCAGGTCAGGTTTACCAATTCCAAAGTAGCACACACAAATTGGATTTCTAGCTGTATAGCTTACGTTTACAACCCTGAGGGTAGACCTTTACCCTTTAAAATCAAGGCTCATTCTGTGAGATATGTCTACCTCTGCAGCCTTTAAAGCCAGGGTCCCACTTGATAATATTTCTGCAGCAGCAGCTTGGGCTGCCCTTCACACATTTATTACTCATTACAAATTGGATTTAACCTCCAGGGGTAGAGCATCCTTTGGTTCCACGGTACTCAGGAGTATTTTTCCTTGAGCCACCCAAGAATAAGGTGCTAGGGACGCTGTCCCATATGTAAGAATTGTTGCATTTAGCATTTTACCTTAAATGAAGACAAGACTATTCTTCCTCTCTCTCAGTGGTATTTATTACACATGCGTGGGAGCCTCATGGAAAGTACCAGGGAGACTCCCCCAAACAAAGGAATGCATAGGCTTGTATGCCGGTAATACTGCTGACAGTACAAAAATATAAACGAGACCAATTAAATTAGTACAAAAGACAATTAACCAATCGGTGGTTTACCCGTAGCCTTAAAGCAGTTCACATTACTACATCTCTAGGCCGAAAAATTAAATCGGATGCACTTCCATATAAGGCACATTTCCTGCTTTCAAACAGGCTCTTGTTTTTCAGTACTTTTCCACTATTCACAGTTTACTCAGAGTTCGCAGTACAAAGTCCACCTTAATGCATGCAGATTGTCACATATTCAATTTCCTTAAGCACATACTTTGGCCGTTCATATTCTACAGAATGAAGGCGAGATAGGACTACAGCACATCAAGAATTTATGTACTCACCATAACATTCCATGTTTGTAGTCCATCTTACCCTTCATTCTTACGAACCCACCCTCCTACCCCCATCCTGGAAGTACCTGGAGACAGAAAAATATTATTATTTTATGGAGACCTTTTAGTATTGGCTTCTTTCTGTACGTTTGTTATTGTTTCTCCTAGTTAGTAGCAAACGTGATCTGGGGATTGTACTGGTACACCATGGGATACCTACCTAGCCACAAGCCAACTAGAAGACTTCCAGCTTGTAAATAGGCCGTGTCTGAGCCGAGGATTGGCTCTGATCCCATATGTAAGAATGAAGGACAAGATGGACTACAAACATGGAACGTTATGGTGAGTACATAATTTCTTTTTAATGGTAACATAACTGTATTGTTTTTGTTCTCCAGTTCAACTGGTTTGACTTTTTTTCATACCAGCACCTGCATCCTTTTGGGGGTTTTTTGCGCTTCTCCCAATACCTTGCCTTATAGTTCCCCTACCTTTGCCTGTTTAGCTTTCTCATTCTGACAGTACAAGAGCTGGCTACTCTGTCTAGGAAAGAGTCCTGCATCAAATTTGCCCCAAGTGGGAAATCCCATCAGCCCCTCCATTCCCTAGCACATGAGGTAATAGGGAGCAGGCCAGTTTGCTTGTGCTGGGGTCTACCCTCTCCCAGTGAAGCATCCCTTCCTCCTTGATGGCTTTATGTGCCAATAGCTGCTACCTCCCAAGTAGAAGTGTGCCTTTTATCTACTTAGTAGGAATGTCACCTAGCTGGCTCAGAACTTAATCTGGTGAATACTAGTGCACCTGCTAGGTTTCGATCGTGTGGCACGGCCACAGCAGACATTCACCCCTGTCATTACTCTTCAGCTCCAACAGGTGCCAGTGCTTCTAGTCGAACTATGTTTGCCTGCAACGTAGTCAAGATATTATCTATGTATGCCATGAAGCTGGCATAGTACCTGCATCTTGTTTAGACCCTTGTGGTAGTCTCTTACTTGTAGTTTGAACAAGCCGGCTGGCAGTCTCTGCAGATGTTCTTCGTGTTTCACTGTTGCAGTCATTACATTTAGGTAATCTGCCGGCAGGTTGCCCTCAGTCGGCCTGATTAACAAAGTCTTGGGTCCTGTGTCAGTTGCTGTCCCTTCTTCCATGAAGTCAGGTCTTCAGGTGTAATGGCGTCGGCTGCATGTTTTACATCAGTCTTTCTTGCCGTGCGGTGCCTGAAGCAGAAGCAGTTCGCAAGTGCCGGTCGGCCGACTCCTGAAATTTTCGTTTTCGAGTTTCAGAACCGAAGTCTTCAACTTAAAGCTAAGTACCCTGTTGGGGAAACTTTTTCTTGCTCCTTACCAATGTCAGTAAAAGTTAATAATTGCATTACTTGTGGAAAGCAAACACTTCATAAAGATTTTATTCGTACTGTATTCCTTGCCTAGGCCCTGACCATGACGTACCTTGCTGTCGGTTTTGTGCTTCATTTAATCAGCGCATTATCCATCGTCTGTATATTTTTGCCTCTAACTATTTCGGTTCTTGGTTTAATTATCCAGAAATGTCGTCGGTTAGCCACCCGATTACCAGGATTCCGGAAAAACGCAAAGATAGACAGAGACAGGCCACCGAGGTCCAAAACTGCCGACGACGCTTCTCCTAAGCCAGTCGCCAGTTCACCCGGTACTCTGTGAGGCGCTTTCACAGCCACTGATACCCGCTACTTCTGATTCGCAGGCCTCTACTGAGACCCATTCGGAGTCCGGTATGCCACGAGAAGCTTCAACTATGGAATCCATGGATGTTTCTACCTTGGATGGGTCCGGAGCCGTTGTGGGTGTATTCAAGCCTACAGACTTGCATATTAAATCGACATCGCCTTCATTACTAAGGCCTAAATCTCGAGCCATGTCTAGAAAACCGACTTCCAGGCCTGCTTAAACAGAAAATGATGTTGATTCCTGACTGTGTGGAAAATAAAGATTTACAGGATTTAATGCATTCTGCTAAACAAGTTGGAAAACTTACTTTGCAATGTGGTTTTGACTCTTTAGAAGCCTCTTGCAGGGGCTGCTCTTACTGGATCTGTGCTTAGAAGGCATGCTTGGCTTAAGGAGCAATCTTTGCCTGATCATGTTAAAGCTAAATTTTTGGATGCTCCTTTAAATCAGGACCGCCTGATGTCCTTCAAGGATGCATCTGCAGTCCTTACAAATGGGTTGTCCTGTCGTCAGGCAGCCCTTCGGTCGGCCAGATTCCAAAGTCTGGGCCTGGCCTCGGCTGGTGTCACACTTCACCCGATGTCACAGCTGCAGTTATTCGGGTATAAAGGCATCAGCCGACACCATTTTCCTCAGTCTTTCTTGCCGCGTGGCGCCAGAAGCAGAAGCTGTTCGCAAGTGCCGGTCGGTCAGAACCAGAGATTACTACTACCGAATACTTCTACTACTACCGAAGACTTCTAAAAAGCTAAGTACCCCGTTGGGGACTCTTTCTTGCCTCAGCCGATGTCAGAAAAAGTGAATAACTGTTTAACTTGTGGGAAACAAATACCTCATAAAGATTTCCACTTTTACTGCTTACCTTGTTTAGGCCCAGACCACGACGTAGCAGCTTGTCTAGCCTGTGCTTCTTTTAACCGACGGACGCTTAGACGTCGGTCGAATTTGCTGAGGAGTTTTTCGCTCGATTTTGCTTACATTATGCCGTCGGATCCTCCGACTACGCAAATATCAAAAAAGCGCAAGGAAAAAGACCGACACTCGCGGTCTGCGGTTTCGGCCGAAACCGCGGTTAAGCCAACCGCGAGTGTCTCTGTTTCGGCTGAAACCGAGCAAGCGGTTCTTCCTTCAGCCGAAAACTTACCTCCTACCGAGGCCTCTTCCAACCTCATGGAATCGGCTTCTGATATCCCTCCTGCTCTTGCAGTTGCTCAGGAATTATCTGACACTATCCCCTTGGATATCTCCACCCCTGCACGTGGAGCTGCTAGGCCACCTGCATCCATGTCCATTAAGGCTTTTGCCAGGGCTAAAGCAGCTAAAACTACTAAATCTGTGCCTGCTATGACCCCCTCTCACAGGCCTAGCTCTAGTTCACAAATGTTTAGTCTAGCAGAGGATCTCATTTCTTTAATCCGGGGATCCCAATCTCACACAGACAGGGCCTCTCACCCACCTCCAGAGAAGAGGCCTAGAGCAGAGCCCCCTGAATCAGTTTCTACAGATGATTCCTCTGATGATTCAGATAATACAAACCCTCCAGAGGCTTCTTTCTCCCCTTATGAAGACTCTGATGCTGAAGAGTCCATCCCTTCTGCCTCTCCGCCTGAGGAATTTTCCTTTGGGGAAACCTTGCATGCTATGAGGGAACAATTTCAGTGGCAGGGCCAGGATTTTTCAGACTCTAGAAAGAGGCTTAGAACCTTTCTGCATTTACCACAACATAGGCCTTTAGCCATTCCTCCAGTTCTCTCTGTTGTAGATGATGCATTTAATGATGCTTGTACTGCTCCTGATTCACTTCCACCGGCCCCTGCTAAGCCCGATAGGTACTACAGGGTTCCGGATACTCATCACCATTTGTATAAGGCTCCTTTTGCAGATCCCGAGACTATCTCCCAGGGTCCTAAGGCTGTAGCAGCTACCTCTGCCAAAAACCCCCTCCCCTCTGAAAGGGAATCCAGGTCCTTAGAGAGATGGGGTAAAAAAGTTTACACTTCTGCTACTCTTTCAGCTAGAGCATTGAACTGTCAATTCCACATGATCCAGTATCAAGAATTTATGCTAGACCAGTTAACCAAAATGTTGTCCTCAGATGAACCATTAAACAAAAAATCTGTTCAGGAAATGGTACATAACATTCAGCAGGTCAGTAACCATTCCTTAAAATGCGGCTATGATGCACTGGAGGCTTCCTTTAGATCAGCCATGACTGGCACAGTTATCAGAAGGCATGCATGGTTAAAAGAGCAGGCCTTACCAGACCATGTGAAATCCAAATTACTTGATGCTCCCATGGACAAGATCAATTTGTTTGGCTCTCCTGCACAACAGGTGCTGAAGAAGATGGAAGAGAAGGCAAAATCTGTCCAAACAGTGAAAGATTTCTTACAGGTCCAACCTCCAAGGTTTAGCAGGAATTGGCCCTCCAAGAATTGGTCCTTCCCAGACTCCTCCAGAGCCCAGAGAGGCAGGAATAGGCATTCGAGAGACCGAAGTCAATCCAGGGGTGCCTACAGGGGACGCCAGTGGCAGGGTAACAACCAGCAAGGTGCAGCCACAGACACAGCCACCACCACTACTACAGGACAGTCACAGTGACTTGGCTCTAGCACCGCCTACCAGGGAACAACTAGAAGCACCCTTGGGCGGGAAGCTAGCTTTATTTTCAGAAAACTGGCATTACATCACAAGAGACAAGTGGATTTTGCAGACAATAGACCAAGGTTACAGGTTTCACTTCCATACTCTACCAGGGAAGAGAGGAATGCCAAACCTTCCTCCAAATCAAAAGGCAGAAGCTCTAAAACAAATATTATTAAAAATGAGAGCTGTGGAAACGGTACCATCTATGGAGCAAGGACAGGGATTTTACTCCAGACTCTTCTGGTACCAAGAAAAGAAAGCAAATGGAGACCTATTCTCGACCTGTCCGCTTTAAACACATTCATCATTGTTCCAAAATTCAGAATGCTGACCCTACAGCAGCTTCTTCCCATGCTGGGCAAGGAGTCTTGGCTGGTAACTCTAGATCTCAAGGAGGCATACCTGCACGTCCCCATACGACCAAATTGCAGAAGATACCTCCGATTTCTTGCAGGATCAGAGCATTATCAATTCTCAGCATTGCCCTTTGGCTTATCTACTGCGCCCAGAGTGTTCACAAAATGCCTGGCATCAGTAATTGCTCATTGCAGGCTCCAGGGAATCCAAATCTACCCTTACCTGGACGACTGCCTGATACAAGCGGACAACAAAATCAAGTTAGCAGAAGACTTGCAAAGGGTCATTTACCTACTACAAGCCCTGGGATACACAGTCAATATAAACAAGTCAAGGCTGATACCATCCCAAAGGATAACCTTCTTGGGTGCAGAGCTAGACACATCGAAGCAAATGGCATTCCTAACAGTAGAAAAACAGGAGCAACTCCCTCTATACTTCTTGGCATTAACAAAGCAGAACCATCTAACAGCAAGAAAAGTCCTGCAAGCCTTGGGTTTCATGGCATCCTGCATAATATTGGTTCCACATGCCAGACTGCATATGAGAAAGTTACAGTGGTACCTAAGGAATTTATGGTCTCAGCACAAGCACAGCCTAGAAACCCAAATTCCAGTAACTCCATGCCTGAAGCAAGAATTCCAATGGTGGGCTCAGGCCTGTCAATCAAACAAAGGATTGCCCTTCCACAACACTCAACCAAGCCAAACCATCACCACGGACGCCTCAGACCTCGGTTGGGGGGCCCACATGCTGGACAAGTGCATACAAGGCTTATGGACTCAAGACCAGCTGCACCTACACATAAATCAAAAGGAAATGCTGGCAGTAAAACTGGCAATTCAGACATTCAGACCATTTCTTCGACAAGGTCAACTGTTGATAAGGACAGACAACACCACAGTTATGTGGTACATCAACAAACAGGGAGGCACACATTCGTACCCTCTATGCCGGATGGCAATGGACCTCTGGAATGTGGCCCTGAGTTACAACGTTCAGTTACAAGCAATTTTTGTACCAGGAAAAGAAAACATTCTAGCAGACATACTAAGCAGGACTACCACAGATGCCCACGAATGGATGCTGCATCCGGACATCTTCAAAACCATTACAAGAAAATGGGGACTCCCACAAATAGACTTATTTGCATCCCCACGCAATCACCAACTAAAGAAATTCTGCACAAGGACGTACCACCCTCTTGCTTGGAAGGTGGACTCCCTATCTTTCAGTTGGAAAAACCTGACAGCATATGCACTCCCACCACTTCCTTTGATGCACAAGGTGCTATTGAAGATCAAAGAGGACCGTCCAAGGATCATCCTGATAGCTCCAGACTGGCCAAGACAACATTGGTACCCATTACTGAGGAGCATGTCTCGGGAACAAATATGGCACCTACCCTTGTTCCCTTGCTGTTAACACAGAACAACTACAACACCCTGCATCCAAACCTGAAAACACTGCAGCTAACTGCCTGGAACATTGCATAAGAACAAATAACCCAAATTTATCCCAAAGGGTTAAAGACATTATCTTGGAGTCTCGCAGACCTTCAACAAGGAAAAATCATTCAGCAAAATGGAAAAGATATTCCATTTGGAGTACTGAAAAAGGAGAGAATGTGTCACTGGTAAACATAGCCAACATCCTGGAATACTTGGCAGAGCTCTTCCACAAAGGACTGTCCTATTCTTCCATTAAGATTCATGCATCAGCTATTTCAGCAGAATACGACTTGGATCCTCCAGTCTTCTCACATCCTCTGCTCAGGCAGTTTCTGAGAGGAATTAAAAATGTAAAACCTCCTAGGAAGCCACCATTGCCAGCATGGGATTTGAACTTTGTACTAGAAAAATTGACACTCCCTCCATTTGAACCAGCAGCAACAGCAGATTTACAATACTTATCATGGAAAACTGCTTTCCTACTGGCAATCACTTCAGCAAGAAGGGTATCTGAGCTACAGGCATTAATGGCAGTACAGCCCTTCCTGATCTTCCATCAAGATAGAGTGTCCATGAGAACAAATCCTTCTTTTATGCCTAAGGTGGTCTCCAAAGTATCTTTGAATCAGGCTATCCACCTACCTACATTCTTCCCCAACCCACAGAACAGGGGAGAAAGACTGCTGCATACCTTGGATGTGCATAGACAATTACGCTACTACCTGGACAGGACCAAGAGCAATAGAAAAACTGACCAGCTACTGGTAGCATATGCAACAGGAATGGAAGGAAAAGCAATTTCAAAACAGACAATCTCTAAGTGGATAGGAAATTGCATTAGATTTTGTTACTCCTACCATGGGAAGAAAACTCCAGAAAACATCAGGCCTCACTCTACAAGGGCTACAGCCACTACCACAGCTTTTCTTTGAGGAGTGGCTACCAAAGACATTTTAGAGGCTGCTACTTGGAGCTCCGTGCATACATTTGCCAAGCATTATAATTTACCTTTATACTCTAGATCCCGAGCAGGTTTTGCCACTGCTGTTTTGCAAGGGATCTTAACTACACCATAATTTCATTTCTCCTCCTCCCTCAGTTTGGCTATGGTATTCTACCCATTTGTAAGGACTGCAGATGCATCCTTGAAGGACATAGTACAGTTTTGTACCTACCATAAATGTAGATGTCCGATAGGAATGCATCTGCAGTCAGGATTACCCACCCTCCTTCCCCTCTGTGGTACTCCTAGGGTATTTGCCCATCTTGTAGCTAGCTGGGGGAATCCATTATGGTGTATTTGTTTGTGTATATATGTACATACATGCTTATTTTTTGATTTGCTCTCTACTATTTGGAATCATTTGCATTTATCCAAATTTAGCCTTCCTAGAGGGCACCTGGCATCTGGGGCAAGAAACACTGAGGAAAATGGCGTCGGCTGATGCCTTTATACCCGAATAACTGCAGCTGTGACGTCGGGTGAAGTGCGACACCAGCCGAGGCCAGGCCCAGACTTTGGAATCCGGCCGACCGAAGGGCTGCCTGACGACAGGACAACCCATTTGTAAGGACTGCAGATGCATTCCTATCGGACATCTACATTTATGGTAGGTACAAAACTGTACTTTTGGCAACAAGGCTGAAGAAGTTCTTAAAAAGATGGAAGATAAAGCTAAATCTATGCAAACTGTTAAAGATTTTTTTACAAGTGCAACCTCCAAGATTTAGTAGGCACTGACCCAAGAGTTGTTCCTTTCCAGTCCCTTCCAGGTCCTCTTAAGCCAAACCCAGACACAGCAAACACCCCAGGTTTCAGTCCCAGGGGACTCTCAGAACTAAGCAGCGGGGGGCCTCCACTTCCAAATCTGGAAATAACAAGACACCCCCCTATGGTAAACAGTCTCAATGACTTCCTTTTAAAATTCCCAAGCACTTATCTTTTGACTGCCCCTTTGGGGGGAAAGATTGCTCTTCATGCAAAGAACTGGGAACTCATAACCCAGGACAAATGGGGTTTAAATACAGTGTCCCAGGGATACAGATTTCATTTCCACATGTTGCCAACACCAAACGAGTGGCCAGACCTGCCCCCAAATCAGTGGGCAGAGGCTCAAAAGCAAGTACTTTCCCTCTTATGGGGGCTATTCAGCTGGCACCAGAAGAAGAAAAGGGACACAGTTTCTACTCCAGGCTTTTTCTGGTACCCAAAAAAGACAAATCATGGCGTCCAATCCTGGACCTGTCTACTCTAAACACCTTTCTGGAAATTCCAAAATTCAAGATGCTGACTCTTCACCAATTACTTCCTATGCTAGGCAAAGACGCCTGGTTGGCAACTCTAGATTTAAAAGAAGCACACCTGCACATCCCAATCAGGGAATCTTGCAGAAGATACTACGCTTCAAAGCATGCTACTCGCATTATCTGTTCTCTGCACTGCCCTTTGTGAATACCCTGGGCGCAGTAGACAAGCAAAAGTGCCAGGCTCCAGTTATTGCATTTTGCAGGCAAAGAAATATTCAAATATATCCATACCTGGACGATTGTCTAATTCAGGCAGAAAACCAGGGCATACTTTTAAATCATCTGACGTTTGTAAAAAGGGTCCTAACTTGTCTGGGGTACACCATAAAGAAAAATAAATCACAATTGGTACCCCGTCAACAAATTACATTTCTGGGTGCAAGCTTGAGTACAACTGCCCAGATGGCTTTCCTCACGCCAGTAAAGCAAATTCATTTGGTAACTTACTTCAAACAAGTGGCCACAAAAATCCTGCTATCTGCAAGACAAATACTGCAAGCCTTGGGGTTCATGGCCACCTGCATTCTTCTAATTCCATATGCAAGACTGCATATGAGGAAACTACAGTGGTATCTAAAAAGTCTATGGAGTCAACATTATCACAACCTGGAAACAATGATTCCTATCATACCTTGCCTACGCCTGGAGTTCCTATGGTGGGCAGAGGCCTGCCACCAAAACAAGGGACTACCATTCACACTACCCTCTGCCGCCCAAACCCTAACTACAGATGCATCAGACTATGCATGGGAGGGCTCACCTGGCAGGGAAGTGCATTCAAGGCAAATGGAACCCAAATCAAATGCACCTATATAACAATCAAAAAGAAATTTTAGCTGTACAGAATGCTCTGACAGCCTTCAAGGACTACATTCTTCTAGGACAACTAATGGTAAAGACGGGACAACACGGTTATGTGGTACATAAGCGGGGGGGGTACACATTTCTACCCCCTCTGCAGACTAGCCATGGCATTGTGGAACACAACCTTGAGCTACCAAGTGCACCTACAAGCTCAATTCCTGCCAGGAAAACTGAATACACTGGCAGACGGACTGAGCAGAAACCTCATGGACCCACACCAGTGGAAACTGGGACCAAGGATTTTCAGCATGTTAACAAGAGAATGGGGGAGCCCAGACATAGATCTATTTGCCCCCCCCCCCCCCCCCAGAACTACCAGTTAGACAAGTTTTGCACAAGGACTCCCACAAACAAGCCTGGAAAGTGGATGCTTTGTCCTTCAGCTTTACAAAACCTATCAGTCTACCCCCCCCCCCCTGCCTATGCTCTCCAAAGTTCTACTAAAAGTCAAACAGGACAAACCAAGGATGATTTTGATTGCTCCAGACTGGCCGTGCCAACACTGGCACCCCCTCCTGCGCAGTGTCGCAGTTATTTCCATGGCACCTGCCTCAGACCCCTTCCCTGCTGTCTCAGCAGGAGAACCAAATTCTGCACCCTCATATTCCAACATTGAACCTTGCAGCCTGGCTAATCACTTAAATTCACCCTTACCATCCCTCAGCAAACCTGTGTTGGATATCATCTTGGAGGCAAGGAGATCTAGTACTAGAAAGTCTTATGCTGACAAATGGAAAAGATTCTGTGCCTGGAACCAATCTCAAGGTATGAGCACAGCAGCACCCAATTTACCTCAGATTTTGCAATACTTAACTGAGATGCTTCACAAGGGCCTGTCTTTTTTCCTCCATTAAAATCCACACCTCAGCTGTTTCAGCTCATTATAACACAGACCCTCCCCTTTTCTCTCATCCTCTGCTCAAACAGTATCTTAGAGGGCCAAAAAACTTGAGACAACACAGGAGAGCTCCAACCCCTGCCTGGGACCTTAACTTTGTTTTGGAGAAACTCACTCTACCTACTCCTACTGCAGACTTAAAATTTCTTTCTTGGAAAACAGCCTTCCTTTTAGCAATCACTTCAGCTCAAGGATATCTGAATTACAGGCCCTTATGGCAGTGGAGCCTTTCATCATCTTTCATGTGGACAGGGTATCTCTCAGGACCAATCCATCCTTCATGCCCAAGGTGGTTTCCAGTGTGGCTCTTCAGTCCATCCATTTGCCAACCTTCTTTCCCAATCCATAGAACAAAGGGGAACGGATTCTGCATTCCTTGGATGTGCACAGACAACTTGGATTCTACTTGGACAGGACTAAACCTTGAAGAAAATCTGAACTGCTGCTGGTAGCATTTGCTGCAGGGACAGAGGGGAAGGCTATTTCAAAACAAACCATTTCTTAAATGGATAAGCCATTACATTCATTTCTTCTATAAGCACCATGGAAAACCTATCCCCAGGGGATCAGACCTCACTCCACCAGAGCTGCATCTACTTCTGCAGCCTTTCTCAGAGGTGTTCCTACCAGGGACAACCTAGAACCTGCTACCTGGAGCTCAGCTCTGTACATATTTTCACCAAGCGTTATTTACCAATTTTCTCTAAATCCAGAGCTGGCTTTGCCACTGCTGTCTTGCAGGGCCTTATAGCTGACCCTAATGCTGTATAAACTCCTCCTCCCAACCATAGCTTTGGGAAGCTACCCAAATGTACTGACTGCAACAGTGAAACATGAAGAACATAGTACAGTTGTGTACACTTACCATAAATGTAGATGTTAGTGTGTATTCACTGTTGCAGTCCTGGTTACCCTCCCTCCAGCCCCCTAACTTTTTCTGGCTATACCTCTACTTTCCTTTACTATACTTAAAAGCCTTTTTGATGTATTTGCTTTTTGTTGGAGGTATATCTTTTTTTTTTTATGTTTATTTGCTCCCCATTAGAATAGCACCTGACATCTGGGGCAAGAAAAACTGATGTAATGGCGTCGGCTCATGTTTTATACCCCTGACGACCTGACGTCATGGAAGAAGGGACAGCAACCAACGCAGGACCCAAGACTTTGTTAATCAGGCCGACTGAGGGCAACCTGCCAGCAGATTACCCAAATGTAATGACTGCAACAGTGAATACACTCGAACATCTACATTTATGGTAAGTGTACACAACTGTACTTTCTTTCTTCTCATGTAGCAGTTTTGTGTGAATCCTCATAAAGGTTGGTTATCTCATTTTTGTACTCCGCTTCCAGAGAAAACCATATTACCACTTATTGGCTGAACTTATTTGGACTGTTATTACCTGCATCAGTTGAGATTTGTATATTAATTTTCTTTTACTGTTCAGGAGCCATCACTGCATTGGTGAGGTTGTATGTCTTCGCTTCCGAAGTGAAGTGATTGTGGAAGACCGTAATCACCAAAGGACTTCTGCACTGTGTGCGTAGTCTACCTTGCTGTTAAATACATTCTAGTGCATTATATACTTGACTGCTACTACTTCTAGATGGCTTAAACTTGGAGGTGATTTTCTTAGGGAAGAGCTTAGGATTATGTCAGATAAGTAACTTGAGGCTGCAAGTGTGGAATTGTAAGACCCAAAGAAGTTAACTTATTTACAATACTAGGGAAGATATGAAAAAAGAAAAAGTAAACTGCCAAAGAGGTGGGGCAGAGATAGAAATTGTCTTAAAGTATCCAGCTGAGTAACTTTGAAGTCATAGCAACTTCTTCCTAGAAGTCAGTCCACCAGTTAGTGCTAACAAGCTGTTTTCTTTAGTCCCTAGGTTAGTTTCAGTCAGCCTTTGTTTACCTGTTGTGTGACTCCGAGCAAGTCACTTTACCAAGCAATGCTTCTAGACCACCTTTGAAAAGGAGCATCTGTCCAGTTGTGAAGGGGTTAGCCAGAGTGTGTGTGTGTGGGGGGGGTGTAGACTAGAGATGAGAAGGCACAGGAAATGGTTTGCTTTTTGGTTTCTGCTGCTAAGAATGTGTTTAGGAAGGGATGTTTTCACAGGTAAAACTATTGCAAATTAAAATCTCTACAACTATCCTTAATGCTTTTTATTAACTGTAAAAGGATAGCTAGGGAGCAAGAAATTTAAAGTGTTGCACTTCCCAGTGATCACAGATATATATCTTTCACTGACTCTTCATTTCCTTTAAGACTGGAAAATAAGGTTCCCTCTGATTCTCTGCATCCTAATGTTGAGACTTTTAGCAATCACAAGAATCATCTGGAACCTTATTACTGCCTTTAAAAGAAAAGGCAGCTCTAAACCTCACGGCCCTTTACTTGTGGGCTCTTGATTGGGTTCAGCCTCAATACCACTCTAGTTGACTATTTTTGACTGAAGTTTCTGCACTCAAGGGATGCCTACTGTGTACAGTGTAAATGGGATTGTGTCATGTGCTTCTCTGGGAAGAGCTTACCTGAAATAAAAAAAAAAAGCATTGTTCATTTTCTTCCACTGTTCAGAAACAATTCATCTCTTTGGCTACTCCAAGGGTAATAAAAGGTTTTATTTCTTACCATAACCTGGAAATTTAAAAATTCCAAGAAAAATACTTAAAGCAGAATAACACTCAGTAAAAACAAGATCAGAAAAACAAGAAAGTAATGCAAGTATACAAAACTAACTGAGGAGTCTTTACTAGTAACTCTTGCAAGGAACACTCAACCTTTTTTTCCGGTAGATTGAGTAAAAATGCAGTTTGTCAATTCTTCCTACAATTCAGGAGCAACGCATCCCTTTGGCCTCGCAGAAGGTAACACAAAGTTTTCTTTCTGGGTATAACTTTAAACTTTAAAAATTCAAAGAAAATGTTTAAAGTTAAATACAGCAGTAAAATAGGATTAGAAAACTAAAAAGCAGTGCAAACAAGTCTGTAAATCAAAAATATCTGAAGTACTCAATGAGCAGCTTTGGCATATCTTAAAAGGAGCCATTAACATGTTTTCTTTACCTGACATAAAAATGCAGATGTTCGTTTCCATTGCCAAAGTCTTACGTACGGGTAGCATCCGCATCCAGTCGAATAGAATAGTTTTTATAAGGCTGGCGTCGGCAGTGGGGAAGATTTGTCTAGCGTCAGTCGTCCACAATCAATCTAGGAAAAGTTGCCTTTCATAGGGCAACGGATGTCATAAAAAGTGAGTAATTGTATTTCTTAGTGGAAACAATGTATTCCATAGGGATTACCATACGTATGTATACCTTGTTTGCCTAGGGAGCACGGCGTTGTTGGTTGCGAGGGTTGTGCTTGGTGCGGAGTAAACTCGCGCCGGATTGAACTGCTTGCAATTATAAAAAGCGAAGGGTTGCAATTATAAAATGCGTCGGATGTCGCCATCCTTTCGATCCAACACAGCGGAGGTCACAAAATGAGCGAAGCCTAGGGCCCAGGAAACCGGAGGTCGGACGGTTCCAGAAACGCCAATGGAGAGGGAGGTACCTGGGAGTGAGGCAGCCAGGTTTAGGATTTCTTCTTGTACTAAATGTTAGAGCTACAGGTTCAGAGCCTTTAGGAGTCTAGGCTTGGCGAGTAAACTCTAGTTAGATATTTTCCAAAGTTCTTTCAGAGGTAGGTACAGCAACTCCTTCTCAGTTCTTTTTTCTGATACCCTTCGTAAAATGAGCTTCTCTAACTAGGGGTTCTGGCAAAGAGTGGGAAATAGCCCTGATTTGAGGACTATCCTTAGGTGGAAGATAGGCCCTCCATGAGAAGAAACCTGTTCAGCTCCCACTGAGTCTCCTGGGAGGTGGAAGATATATCCTCATTATTTCTACGGAAGATTTTAGGATGCCAATTTTCGGAGAAGATAACCAGAGGATTTACCACTCCTTGGGACTCTGAGGGATGATGCTTTCATTTCAGGACAGGAAGGCCAGGATTACTCTGATTCCAATGGGATTCTTAGGATTACTCTGGCTTTGGGGAGGCTTAGGTTGTTTAGCATTATAGGCTGTGTTGGGGACCCGATGATAAGTTTGTTATGAGGCTTGGAAATGCCTGATGCAGAGCTTCCCTAGACCCTGATTTGCCTCCTCCTGCCTGTGGTAGACCAATATAGTACCATAAATTAGAATCAGGGAAGTATTTTAGGAAACCGTAGAAATGGACCCAAACATGTTTCCCACTGTAAGAGGTGGGGCCTGCTCTAGGGTAAATCTGAGGCATGACAAAGTCTTAGGCGTTCTGTAGGTAGGAGTAAGAAAGTATATTTAGGGATGAGGTATTGAATGAGGCTCTACTTTATCCAGTATCATACTGAGGCGTGCAATTGCATCTCACTACAATTGAAATCTTTGGTGATTGATTGGCTGGAAGGTATTGATGGCGGAACATTTAGTATGACAAGTTGGCAAGCATGGTTGTAAGCATTCTTGATGCCACAAGTTCTCCCTGCATCTTGTGTTTTGATGCTCCACTAGTTGTATTCTTAAGGTGGTTGCTCCACCTGGGGTTCTGATTTGGCTGACATGGAGATTTCAAATTTGTTTTTTACAGTCTGATCTGATGTTTTGTTAATGCCTACAGCAGTGGAAAATTGTTTGTGGTTAAAGGAGGGACAATGTTTAAAAGAAAATGGAGGACAAAGCTAAGTCTAAGGTACAGCCACAGTTTTTTAGAAATTGCCCTGCTAAAGGGGTGGACATATCCTGTATGAAGTTGGACATATCCTTAGGTCTAGTTCCAGGTAGGGGCAGGACTTATAAGTTCTAGGAGTGGCCTGCAGGGTTCTTCTGGTGAGGGTCCTCATGAGGTTCAGAACAGAGTTCTTCCTACGAGGGTGCAGGCCCAATACTCAAACTTTTCAGCTGCCATCCCTTTCAGCCTGTCAGATTCTGAAGAAGACGACTGGGGGGGCTCAAGTCTCTCTGAGTTTAATTACTCAAGAAGGATCCTGTATGGACATTTGGTTCACAGCATCCCTGTACCAGTAAGGGGCTAAGTAAAATTCATGTTTTTAATTACAAAGTCAAGATTACCCTGGGACAACACCTATCTGGACTCTCCCTCAGTATCTCTCTTAACACTTATTTGGACAAGATGTTCACGTTACAACAGCTTTTTACCCCTGCTTTTTTAATCACTGGATGGTAACTTTAGATCTCAGATCAGCTTACCTTCCTTGTGCTATCAGGCTAAAGGCTTGGAAACCCTCTGCGTTTTCGTTGGAGAATTCTCATTATCAGTTACACATTTGCCCTTTGACATTCATGCGCCGGCCATAGTGAAAACTTCTGGTCTCAGTCAGGACTAGCTTACTATTCAAGGACTTCTCATCTATCCTATCCTAGGCGAGACAAGACTTCTGGTCTGAGACAAGTAAAGAAGAGACCTAGCATGATATCTGGAATATAGGTAAAGTGGTGAACCTACTCCTACCATTCTTAACGGCCTGTCAAACAGTCCAGTACAAGCCCTCAAGACCTTTTACTTCTGAATTGACAGACTGAATACCACTAGCTTTTTAGCCTTTTAAAACCGGACAAACAAACTCTCATCATCACTTTACTTCCATCAAAGTATCTCAAGGTCCGCAGAGCTGCAGAGACAGTCCTTCAAGGTCTCAAGCATCTGGCATCTTGTATTCTATGATCAAAGTGCATCATGTATCTCAGAAGTTACAATGGTATGCACTGCCAGATGCAAACAGCACTGCCAGGATAAAGACAATTTAGAAACTGTAATTTTAAAGGCCCAGGAATTTTTGTGGTGGGTGTGACCTTGTCACCTAAATCACAGGATCTCTGTGACCGGCCGACAGCGAAGTCAGATTTGCCAGATGATGCCATTCACATTGCTGACTCAGACATTGCTTGGGGAAAGTGGATACAAGACAAGTAGCCCAACAGAAGACAGCTACAGATCCAGTCCACATAGATGAGATAGCTCCAGTCTTACTACTGAGTTGGCTTTCAAAGGTTTTTTCTTCACACTTCTTCCTTTCTTCTAACAGACAACAAAACTGTGGGGAACACATCTTATCTCAACAAGGGGCAAGCATTCTTATGCTCTCTATACAGCAGCCACGCTTGCACCAACAGGAGACTACGCTGCTTTTCACTCTTCACAGCAAAGGTTTCTACTTGCCAGAAAGCAGACTTCCTTAACAGACAACTTAACAAATCATCTCTTGGATCTATGTATTTCACTAGGTCACACAGAACCAGGGAAATCCAGTGTGTCATAGGGAACTCAGAGATAGATCCACCAGCTTCAACACTAAACCACAAACACACAGTTTTAAAGGGTTGGGAAAGCTCATGCTCTAGGTGGATGCTCTCTCTTTAGTACTCACAAACCTTCATGTGCTTGCTCTTCCCTCTGCCTTCTTCCAAAGGTTACTGTTCAGGTCAGACAGGACACATGAAGATGATTTTTGATAGCTCTCCCCTGGCCTACGCAGCACTCCACTACTCTACTGAGTCTGGTAAAAAGAAGGCCCCATGGCCTTAACCCATGATTCCATCCTGTTGCAGTGAGGATAGTCATACTCTCATCATCTCAAAGCCACCTCTTCATCTGACAGCCTAGCATATTCTGTGTTGAACCACAGCAGGTCTCAACTTCCTCAACAAGCTTTAAAATTTGGTATGGAAAGGCAAGTTTAGATACTGAAGAAGAAATATTTGGACTAAAGCATGGAAGATTTGATTGTTTTTAAAAGCAAAGGAATTTGAGATTCTGAGCTAATTGTCACCTGCTCTTTTTCTTCTTACAGAGTTGCACAACAAAGGTCTGTCCTTCTCTTCCAAGATTCATTGCATTGCAAGCAATGCTCCAGCACTATATGATCCACCCCACCATTGTTTTCCGCATCCTTTGTTCCAAGCAGTTTCTTAGAAGGGCAAAAAATATAAGACCCCATGTACTCCTCTTACTCCTCTCAATTTTCTGTTGGAAACTTTGGAAAAACTTACTGCTACTCCTTGAACTCCTTGAGAAATACTACGAAAAATTGAATTGCTTTTAGATGGCTTTTTGTTGTGTTACTCTGGTGTCTGAGTGTCTGAGTTGCAGGCCCTTATAGCGCCCGAGATTTTTCATTTTTCCATAAGGATAGGAGCATATATACGTACTAATTGCTCCTTTATGTTTAAGGTGGTTTCTAGTGTGGCTTTAAACAAAACATTTCATTTATTGCCTTTCTAAATTACCCCCAAAAAAGGAAAAAACTTTGCCTTTACTTTAGCACTTAACTAGCACTTAGGCAGTACTTAAGCAAGGACTAAGGTTTTTAGGCAGTCTCAGCAGTTGTTTGTTGTTTTTTTTGAGGTTAAGGGGCAAGCCTGTGTCAAAAAATAAACTTTTTCTAACTTTGGATTTTTGTTGCATTGCATTTTATTATTCCATGTTGAGGTTGATTAGCTGGCTGGGACTAGGCCTCCACCCTGGCAACTGCCACTCTAACCTGTGGCAATCTAAAATTGGCAACTAAGGATATTTTGGACTTCAAGCTACTTGGAATTCAGTGCATACTTTCTCTTATCTATTGCTCTATCCTATTTACTCTAAGTCTAGGGTGTTTTGCCACAGCTGTTTTGCAAGGCATGTTCAGCTTTCCTGTTTGCCAGCCTTTTGCCCCTCTGCTTTACCTCTGCTTTGGCTTTCTGAGTAAGGAGAAAAGCAAGAACATAGGAAAACGAAGAACTACACTTAGTAACTACCTACCATAAAGATGTATATTCGAGGATTCCATTACCCTCCTTCCCTCCTCCCCCCCCCTTAGTGTGTGTGTAGGGTTGTTGTGTAGGTGTGTTTTTTTTATATTTTTATATATTGTTCATGTTTGGTTGTTTTTATTTGGGTATTTTGGTTTTCTTCTCTTCTGACCATCTGGGGCAGAAAAGACTGAGGACCTGGCCAGCCATATGCGCCATAGTACCCTAGGTGACTGGCGTCAGTCTGCTCCAGTCGCCCCACGACGTCACTCTGGTATCTCTCTGGTATGGACACTGATGATAGACTATATACCCAATAGTAAGGACTGCAACAATGAATCCCTAACATCTACATTTATGGTAGGTACAAAACTGTACTTTTCTCAGCCCCACCCTCACTTCAGAAGCAATTAATTCCTTTGGGCCAACAAAACGTAGCATATGGTTTTCTTTCTGACTAATCTAGAATTTTTGCAACTTAGAGGAAAATGAAGTAAAATAACAGTGGAAAGCAAGAAATTGCAAATATGCCAACTGTGGGTCAGAGAATGTCATGGAAGGAATCCTGATGGAAAGTTTTTGTAGAGAATAGCAGTATCTAGAACAACCATCACTGTTGTTTTATAGCCAGAAAAAGCTGTCCGTGCTGATTACGTTTTATGACCAGGCTAGCTGGGTTTTACCAAGGCCTCTGTATAGACAGCTGCTTGGAAAATGAGAGTTCTGTCTGTGATCAAGACTTAAGGACTTAGGTTTCTGCATGGCTTAATCATTTGATATGGAGAACTGTGGTAAGAGTCACTGTCATGACTAAGGAAGATGACAAATGGAGTACTACATGGTTTTTTGGAGATCTGTTACTCTGTAGTTGGAGAGATACTGAAGGAATAGTTCACAGGATGAACTTCTATTTAATGCTGCAAAATAAGATATAGCAGTGAAGGATAAGGCACAAATTTAGGTATAACAGTGACTGATGGGGGGAAAAAGTCGAACAAGGATTTTGAAGGACTGACTATGTGGACTGAAAAGAAGTAGCAATTTAGGGTCAGTTTAGAAAAATGCAAACAGTATGATGGCCCAGGTGAATGAAGAGTGGAACTGATGGCCACAAATCAGGAAAATAATATATGGACAATAATCATATCTGAACTAAACCACTGGAAGCAGAGCAAAGGTCAGTAACATATTCTCTGGAGGGGCAGATGCTCATACTTTACCAGTTCACTTGTCTTACACCTGGAGTCTGTATATAGACTGGCAACAGGCTGCCAAAAGGAGGTAATCAAAAAGCTACCAGAAGGATGGTATGGTATGGAAGGCAAAAGATTTATCTGATTAGAGCTAGTGCTGTCTTCTCTGGATACCAGAAGGGAAGGGGGGAGGTACAGTGTATTTGTGCATAAGGTCATGTCGGGGGGGGGGGACTAGAGATGAGGAAGGCACAGGAAATAGATCATCTGCTGACTTCATATGTGATGGTTCCTCACAGTAAGTGTTGCTGACCGGTATGTATTGGACTACTGGGAAAGGAAGTGAAGGGCATTCATGGAAGTATTCAAGAGGATGTGCAGTAGGTTCACAAAGGAGTGATGGGGAAGATTGTGATGTATGGGAAGTAGAATGTTGCCTGTATTTAGAGGACGCTAAATAGGGTATATTGTCTCCTCTTGCTATCAACTAGTTGTAATATAATACAATACTATACCAGAAAAAAATGATTCTGCAGGAGTTAAGAGGTCAAACTTCTTTTCTTTTCGGGAAAGGGTGATAAGGGTCTGCCTGCTTCCAACCAAACAACCCTTACATACATGCATACAAATATTTCAAGCATGGGCATAAATGCCCTTCTAGTTTGCCTATATATCAAAACACTTGTTCACATAATAAGTGTCCAGGCTGTTCTTAAAAATATCTAAACTAGTGCTTGCTTTAATGTAATTTGGTAGTCTGTTCCATGCATCAGCTACTGTCCGAGAACCAATTAGTACACTTCTCATTCCTATAGAATCTTCTACACAAGTTGTCTGATGATTCTCTAGTACTTTTTGAAGGGGCTATATTAGATAATCGAAGTTTCGGAACTTCAAACACCATATGGTCGACCCCATATGATCAAAGTACTGAAACTTCGAAAATCGAATAAAAAAAAATAAACACTAAAAAACAAAAGTAACTGCTTTAAGCAGGGGGGGGGGGCAAGTCCACCCTGCACCCCCCCACACACTACTTAAATATACCAACTCCAAGATAGCACTTCAATGGAGTATGGTGCGGAAAGGGAAGATTTCCCTTTCCTGCACTGTAGCGTGATCTCGGAGTTGGTATATTTAAGTAGTGGGGGGTGCAGGGGGTCTTGCCCCCCTGCTTAAACCCTTAGTTTACTTTCCTTGTTTATTTATTTATTTATTCTCATTGTTCATTGTTTTGCAACTTCGATCACTAGTGGTCGATGTCTAGTGATTCGAAGTTGTAAAACTTTGACAGTGTAATACAGACTCCTTTTTGATAACCACAAACATTCCTAGAGGTAATTGTCCATAAATGCCCTTTATACCCGAATAAGATATCCTCTTAGATATCTGTAAGAGACACTGTGCAAGTTCAGATATTTTAGTCTTTCATAATAACTTAGATTTTCACATCCCCATGGATGCCCTTGGTATATTTCCTCTGTACTCTTTCCAGTTTACTCATGCTAGTCTTCTTATAGGGTTTGCATATTGTTATTCCATACTCAAGTTTGGGTCTAATGTAACTAACAATCAGTGACTTCATTATTTTTAATTTCCTAGACTTTATAAATCTTTTTATACAACCTGTAGTTCTACGACTATCATTAACCAATTGGTTGATATGATTAGAAAAAACTCATAGCTGAATCTACCCATATACCCAAATCCTTAAATTAGTCTACAGTTTCAATCATGGTGTGCTGTATTAAATATTCATCTTTCAGTTTGTCTCCCAAATCTCACATGGTTAGTTTTTGATGTATCGGCATATTATTCTCCTGTGACCCAAATGGTCAATTTAGTCAAGTTATTTTGAGACATGACTTATGTGTAACACTTGTAATCAGTTTACCCAGTTTCAGGTTGTCTGCGTATAGACTGTAGAACACCTCAGATAAAAATGTTAGGTCTGAAAGATACAATCTAAACAAGTAAGTGCCTAGGACAGAGCCCTGTGGGACACCCTGACTATAACCAAGGATTTTGCCTGTCCAGTTGCTGTATACTTGCCATGTCCTATATGTAAGCCATGCAGCTATCCATCTTATCAAGAGTACATCAATACTTAGTTGTACTAATTTATTGATCAGTATTTTGTGTATAACCCTGTCAAATGCTGTTAAGTCTATATAAATTACATCACAGCACAATTTTTCATTCATAGCTGCTGCTATATTATAGAACATCATGTTACAGGTGGTGATGAATCTATTTTCAACATATGCGTGCTGGTATATAGTTTCAAGTCCCAGCCTATCCAGTTCTGACAATAACTTCTCCATTAACTTTCCACAACATGGAAGTAGATTTAAGGATCTATATGATTCTTTGTTTGTCTTACTCCCCTTTCCCTTAGACAGGTTTAATGAGCATGTCTCCAGTCTTGAGGAATCTCCCAATAGTTATATGACCTAGTGAATAATAGATATAATGGTAGTGTAAGTTCTTGCTTAAGTGTTCTCCGGTCATTGTTATTAATTCCGTCCCCTCCCTGCACTTTGTTTGGATCCAGTTTGCGCAGTTCTTTTTCTATATAATCTAATTTAATTCCAATGTCTGGAGTTGCCTGCATGTCACTAGGACAACTTATCACCCCTTTTGTGGAGCCAAACTGCTTTGCATACAAGTTCGTAAATACATATATAATCTGTTGCGTCTGCGAATACATTTTAGAATCTGCACACAGTTTATCAATTTGTGTCTTTACTCCTTCCACATCTTATGTATCTATAAAAAGGTTTCCTATTGTGCTCTTTATTTAAATTGTATTCAAATTTTGCTTGATCTTGCCTTACACTATGCTTAATCTGTTTGTCCAGCTTGTTTATTTCAGTTTTCAAAGTTGTAGTTCGACCTGTCTTCCATTTCTTATATTTTTTCTCTCTAATCTTAATTGGATATCTTGATCTTATCGAAATGTATCCCTCTGATGTTGTATGCCTAAATCCTGATGTTAAACTTTTTTTTTTTTTTTTTACTTTTTAACATTGTCTGGTAGTTTAGTTAAGAGGTTTAGAGCTGTCCAGGTCCGTCTCAGCCCACCCTTCTATGGTTTAAAAGCTACTCATCTAATAGAGATCAGTCAGTAAAATGGTACTCCACCATTTCTCCATACCTCCTAGGCATCACTGGTGTACCTCGATGCTCTATCTTTGGTCCCCTCCACTTTAACATTCTCCCCAACACCCTCCATACATTCACACAATAGGCCTTGCTAATAAAATACACAGATGACTGCACACTTGAATGCATCAGGCAACCTGGCACATCTCCAGAATATTACTCGAAGCTTTAACAGCCACTGAAACATGACTTTATAATTCACAACTCGTACTCAGCCCCCCCCCAAAAAAAAAAAATATTTATTCCGAAAACCCTCTCATGAAAAAAACAAAATTTTAAATTCTTTCTTAATATAGCCATTGAAGTTACTCTTAGCAAATTGTTAGGGATAATAGTGGATGATCTTAAATTCAAACTGCACGTACAAAATATATAAACTCACCAAAAACTAGGGATGCTTTACTACACCAAAAAACTTTCTCACCAACACAGCTTGCCACTAATTACCTCCTCCCCTCAATCCTTTATGGCGCTCCCAATCTTATTAACCTCCAGGCATCAGAAGTGCAAAACATGACCAATGCTATAATAGTGACTAAATTTGCAGCAAATGCCACTTCCAGAACTCCACTGTATAGCACTGTAAAACCTAAATTGGTTACAACTTCCCTGTCAGCTAACATATGCGCATCTTCTCACCGCCTATGAAATTATCCAGCATCCATTTGCATGTCCAATATTAAATGGATCTATGTCAGATGATCGAGTTTTCAGAAACTCGAAATTAATACAGACTAGACCATATGATAAGACTTTCCAAAAAACTAACATCAAACCCCACATACACACACACACACACACACACACACACACACACACACACACACACACACAAATCTACTTTTTTACATTTATGTAGGGGGGCTTCTTAAAGTTCAGGGAAAACGGTCCAAGACTAATTCTAGATGCTCCAAAAGGGTACCATTTGAGGCTGTTAGATCTGTAGTAATAAGGAAACTTTCTAGCTAGAATGTTTTCCCACAGTTGGGGCAACTGACCCCACACCTCAGTACCTAGCTTTTCTTTCTGAATCCATTGGAGTGTTCAGTAAGGGTGTCAGAAGTGACGGAGACTTTAATAACTCTGTGGTCATGGTGCAGGTTATGCTATTGTGGCACATCCTGACCTTATGGCAGATGCAACTGTTGCCAGACAGTAGCTGGTCAGGCATTTGAACTCCTTTGCCTCAACTGCAAGTTACTTTCGATTCATGTTGAATCATCGAAGGTAATTTCAAAACCAATCAACAATTTAAGTTTTCCAGGGAGGCAAGCCTCCCTGCACCCCCCACACCTCCTGGACTTAAATATATCAACACCAAGGTTGCACGACAGTGGATAAAAAAAGCAACGTCCACTGTCGGCAAAAGTAATTTTCGGTAAACAACACTCACTCTGTATTTGCTGAAATTGCATTTGATGATATGACATGCTCCCATGATTTTAATATGCAGCATGCAAGCCAGTATAGTATCTGGCAATGCAGTATGATCCTCCTAAAAATATCACAAATATAGAGCTGTAGACCAGCATCCATTTCATAGCTATTTGATGAGCATCATATTGATCACTGCTACAGTAACAGCTGTATGGGTTATATCCTGCCAAGGATATAACAGCTGGCCAGCTTCCAAAACTTAAGAGCACCTTCCACTTGACCAAACTGTCAAGCAGCTCAAATGGAGCTGACCAAAAGACAACTTTGTGTGCCAAGCCCTTTAGAGCTTTACTGCCACCAATGCGTACACGCCTCTGAGGCTTTCGAAGATTGACAGTCAGCTTGTACTGATGTTCTTCGTGTTTCACTGTTGCAGTCATCACACTTGGGTTATCTGCCAGCAGGTAGCCCTCAGTCGGCCCGAATACCAGAGACTTAATATTTCTGCGTCGATTGCTGTAGCCTCAGGACTGACGGGTCGTCAGGGGTATAATTACAGGCAGCCAACGCCGGTACATCAGTCTTTCTTGCCAAGGAGCCCAATCCAGAAACAGTTCCCACGAGTGCCGGTCGGTGGCTCCCTGAGTTTCCGTTTCTGAAATTGAATCATCCTGGAGTCTTCTAAAGCTGAGTACCCTGTTGGGGATACTTTTTTCTTGCTCTAACCGATGTCAGAAAAAGTTAACAATTGTCTCGCCTGTGGAAAGCAAATACCACACCGAGATTTTCATTCTTACTGCGTCACCTGTTTAGGCCCAGACCACGATGTACCTCTCTGTCAGTTTTGTGCTTTGTTCAACGCCCGACCTATTCGTCGTCAGGCCCTAATTATAGCTAAATACTCTCTTTCTCTATCTCAGTATTCTGAAATGGCTTGGGTAAGCCAGCTGACTACCGATCTTCCGAAAAAAAAACGCAAGGATAAAGACAGACAGACCGCACAGGTCCAAAACTGCCAACACTTCCGTTAAGCTAGTCGCCAGTTCGCAGGTACTCAGCGAGGTGCTTTCGCAGCCCTTGATGCCCGGTTTGATGGATTTGCAGGCTGCTAGCGAGACCCGTTCGAAGTCCGGTATGCCATGAGACTTTTCTTTGACTACGGAACTTGCGGATGTCTCTACCTTGGATGGGTCCGGAGCTGCTGTGCAGGCACTGGCTTATGAGGAATTTCTCTGCATTACTGACCTTCGACACTGACTTCTTTCGCATCTTCATTTCTTTCTAAAACTACCGGGTTTCTAAGGCCAAGAGTATGAGCTACACCTAAAAAACCGACGACCCAAACTCAAGCTCCTGCTTCCTTGCCGTAGTCTCAAATGCTTAAAATTGCAGAAGACCTGATCATGCTGATTAGGGGAAGCCAGCATTTCCCTGCTAAAAGAGAGAGAGACCTCTCCCCAGCAGCTTTGACTGACCAAGAGTCAGACAACTCTTAGCTTTTTGAATATGAAGACATGCCTTTATCTGCCTATGAGGATTCAGATGCAGACAAATCCATTCTTTCTGCTTCCCCTCTAGAGGGTTTTTCTTTTGGTGAAACCCTACATACCTTGAGAGAGCATTTCCACTGGGAATGCCAGGATTATCCTGAGTCCAAAAAGAGACACGGGAAATTTTTAGATTTACCACAGCACAGACCCTTGGCTATCCCTCCTGTTCTGGATATTGTGGATGATGTCTTTATGGAATCCAGTTTAACTCCTGATACTTTACCCTCTGATCCAAGGAAACCAGATGGGTGTTATAGAATCCCTGACTCTCTCAAATTTATTTTCAGAAATCCTACTGCTGACCCAGAGGTCATCTCCCAAGGACCTAAAGGAATAAAAGCAACTACAGCTAAGAATCCCACCCCTTCAGATAGGGATTCCCGATCTTTAGACAGATGGGGGTAAAAAAGTATACACCTCTGCAACTCTCGCCATTAAAGCATTGAATTGTCAGTTCCACATGCTGAAATAACCAGCAACATACTATGGAACTTATTAAGCAAAAATTATCTACCTATCCTGACTGCAGAAAATAAAGAATTACAGGAGCATATGCATTCCGCAAGCCAGGTCTGCAAACGTACCCTGCAATGTGGGTTTGACACCCTAGAAGCATCTTCCAGGGCAGTAGTCACAGGTTCTGTACTTAGAAGGCATGCTTGGCTTAAGGAGCAGACCTTGCCAGACCATGTCAAATCAGAATTATGGATGCTCCTTTAAACAAGGACCATCTGTTTGGCACCAAAGCAGAAGAGGTTTTAAAAAAGATGGAAGATAAGGTTATGCAGACAGTCAAAGTTTTTTTGCAAGTGCAGCCCCCAAGATTCAGTAGGCAGTGCCCCTCGAAATATTGGTCCTTTCCAGCCCCTCAAGGCTATCTCAAACTAGACCCAGGGGAAACAGCCCCCCCCCCCCAGATTACAGTCTCAGGGTATGCAGAGATCTAAGCAATGGAGTACCTCCACTTCTAAAACAGGGAGTGCTAAGCCACCCCCTTACGGAAAGACTTCACAATGACTTCTCAGCTCCACTCCTCATTTCTGCCCAATTGCTCATGCCCTAGGAGGAAAACTTGCCCACCATACAAAAAGCTGGACCTCCATCACCAATGATCGATGGGTCCTCAACATAGTATCCCAGGGGTACAAATTCTATTTCCACACGCTGCCAACCCCAAAAGGGTTTCCAGACCTTTCTCCAAACCAGTGGGTAGAGGCACAAAACAAATTTCAGTAACTGCTCTCCATAAGGGCAATTTAGCCTGTTCCTGCAGAACAGGTAGGCCAAGGTTTTATTTCCGACTTTTCCTGGTACCCAGAAAAGAGGGCACCTGGTGCCCAATCTTAGATCTATCCATTCTAAACACCTCCCTGGTGGTACCAAAATTCAAAATGCTCACCCTACAGCAGCTTCTCCCTATGCTGACCAAAGATGCTTGGTTAGCCACCCTAGAACTAAAGGAAGCCTATCTGCACATCCTTATCAGGGACTCATGCAGGAAATATCTACGTTTCAGGGCAGGATCTATGCATCATCAGTTCTCTGCACCTCCCTTTGGCTTATCCACTGCTCCCAGAGTCTTCACAAAATGCCTGGCTCCAGCCATTGCCTATTGCAGACAGAGAAAAATTCAAATTTTCCCATACTTGGACGTTTGCCTGATTCAGGCAGACAGGAAAAGCTGTTGCAGCACCTGACATTTGTCAAGGACCTTAACCTCCCTAGGGTACACTATCAACGAAAAGAAATCAAAACGAGTCCCAAGTCAAAATATTTTATTCCTGGGAGCAAGCTTGGACACAGCATCCCAGAAGGCATTCCTTACTTCAGAAAAACAAGCCTGACAGGTTACTTCGCTCAAATGGCCACCCGAACCCAGCTATCTGCAAGGAAAATCCTGCAGGCTCTAGGGTTCATGGCCTCCTGCATTCTACTAATTCCATATGCCAGACTGCATATGAGTTAAGTTCAATGGTACTTAAAACGTCTTTGGTGCCAACATTCTCAGGACCTGGAAGCTATCATACCTTTTTTTTTTCTCTTGACAACTCTGTACACTTTTTATGTCGGATCTAAATTAATGTCACTTCCTGCTATTGCATATATTGTATGTTATGATACCATTTGTATTTATTGTATGTTATAATATTATTGCATATATCGGAGCTTTTCTCCCCGGGTCTCTACTGAAAATGGACATATATCCGGTTAGACTAGCCCGGTCAACAAATGTAAAATAAATAAAATAAATAAATACCTTGTCTCAGGACAGAGTTTCTTTGGTGGGCAGCAGCATGCAACCACAACAATGGACTTCCCTTTACACAATCCCACGCCACCCAGAGCCTAACCACAGACGCATCAGACTATGCCTGGGGTGCACATCTGGATGGCAGGTGCATTCAGGGCCACTGGAGCCCAAACCAAATTCATCTGCACATCAACCAAAAAGAGATGCTAGCTGTTCAGCACGCTCTGACGGCATTCAGATCCCTACCATCACCAGGGCCCCTTCTAATAAAAACCGACAGCACCACAGTGATTTGGTACTTCAACAAGCAGGGGGGAAACCCACTCTTATCCCCTCTGCAGGCTAGCCACGAACCTGTGGAACACGGCCTTGGCTATGCAGATTCACCTGCAAGCTCAGTTTCTGCCTGGCAAACAAAACTCTCTGGCAGGCAACTTAAGCAGAAATTTCTAGACCCACACGAGTGGCAATTAGACCTCAACACCTTCAGCCTTCTAACCCAGAAATGGGTACTCCGAAGGTGGACCTATTTTCCTCCCTCTACAATCACCAGCTCAGCAAATTCTGCGCCAGGGTACCTCACAGCAAGGCCTGGAAAGTAGATGCCCTATCCTTTCAGTGGGTAAACCTCTCAATCTATGCATTTCCCCCTCTGCTTCTGCTTACATGAGTACAACTCAAGATAAGACAATTAAAACAAAGGGCAATCCTGATTGCCCCAAACTGGCCACGCCAACACTGATACCCACTACTGCACAGTCTGTCATCGGTGCCACCATGGCACCTACCCCAGATCCCAACCCTCCTCACTCAGCAGGAGGGACAGATCTTGCATCCGCAAGTGCAGACCCTGAACCTTGCAAGCCTGGCTTATTCCTTGAATTCTTCTCCAGTGGCCAGCGTAAGCAAGCAGGTGCTGGATGTCATTTGTGAAGCCAGAAGACCCAGTACAAGGAAATCCTATGCTGATAAGTGGAAAAGGTATTGTTCCTGGGTTCACTCTAAAGGAGCGGATACAGCACAGCCCTCCTTGTCTCTCATCCTGGATCACCTAGCAGACCTACTCCACAGAGGCCTATCCTTCTCCTCCATTAAGATCCATGCCTCTGCCATCTCTACTCATTACAGCACTGAGCCACCTCTCTTCTCTAACCCTCTCATCAAACAGTTCCTGAGAGGGGCTAACAACTTAAGGCCACCAAGAAGAGCCCCCACCCCTGCTTGGGACGTTAACTTTGTGCTGGAAAAGCTCACACTACCCCCCTTTGAGCTTGCAGTGTTAGCAGAGTTAAAATTCCTCTCTTGGAAATCAGCCTTGCTTCTGGCCATCACTTCAGCTAGAAGAGTGTCAGGGCTACAGTTACTTATGGCCGTGGAACTCTTCATTATTTTCATGCTGACATTGTCTCTGTCAGGACTAACCCTACTTTTATGCGTAAAGTGGTGTCCAGTGTGGCTCTCAACCAATCTATCCATTTGCCCACCTTTTTCCCTAATCCTCAAATTAAGGGGGAAAAGGGTCCTACACTCTTTAGACGTGCACAGACAGCTCAGATTCGACCTTGATGGGACTAAGCTCTTCAGGAAATCTGGCCAGGTACTAGTCAGCTTTGCACCAGGGGCAGAGGGTAAGGCCATATCAAAACAGACCATCTGCAAATGGATAGCACACTGTATCTATTTCTGTTACAAATGCCAACCACACCCTCAGGGGGGTCAGAATGCATTCCACTAGGGCAACTTTAACCTCTCCAGCTTTTTTTCAGGTGTCCCTACCAGGGACATTCTGGAAGCTGCTACTTGGAGTTCTGTTCACACCTTCACCAAGCATCATCACCTGCCTGTCTTTTCCAAATCCAGAGTGGGTTTTGCAAGAGCAGTCCTGCAGGGCATACTAGCCAGCCCCAACTCTTCTTGACTGCCTCCACCCATTTTTCAGCTTTGGGAATCTACCCAAGTGTAATGACTGCAGCAGTGAAATACAAAGAACATAGTACAGTTATGTACACTTACCACAAATGTAGATGTTCGAGTGTATTCACTGTTGCAGTCCTGGTTTCCCACCCTCCAACCCCCTTGCCTCTCTCTCTCTCTTTCTCTTTCTGTATTTATCTTACTCCCCCCTACAGGGCTATTGGTATTTACTTTTTACTGGTGGTGTTTTTTCCACCATAACTTAGCTCCCTATTTGGGGATTCATGCCATTTGGGGCAAGAAAAACTGATGTAATGGCGTCTGCTACCTGTTTATATACCCCTGATGACCTGATGTCAGTCCAGAAGCGACAGCAGCAATACTAAGTCTCTGTTATTCGGGCCGACTGAGGGCTACCTGCTGGCAGGTAACCCAAGTGTGATGACTGCAACAGTGAATACACTCTAACATCTACATTTATGGTAAGTGTACACAGCTGTACTTTCCTTTGCTAGGCAGATAAGACCTTCAATTTAATTTTGTTCATTATTTATACTTTCTTCTTCAGGAAGGTTATATTAATGTTAGGAGTTTGTTTTAACAGACTCACAAGACTGTACTGTACTTTTAAACAGAAGCTGTCTTTTCCTTTGGTTTAAAAGTTGTATAAAGTAACTGAAAAACATTTTTTTTTTTTTTCTGTGGAGGAATTTTTGTCCATTTTGCGGGGCTGGGCTATAGTGTTTTTAAAGTGCTTCTTTTTTATCTGCTGCTGCCACTATAACACTGTTGGCTCCATTTTCCTGTCAAAAAGAAGCAGAAAGCTAAGCATGCATCTACTCCTCAAATTTCCTTTGGCAGGACTGGTTTACTGGGTCTTGCTCAGGGTTTAATTCAGGCTATTGATACTTCTTGTAAAGTAGTTTTCTGGTAAAAGGAATACTTTCTGTCCTGAAGAAATTCAAAATTCTAAATATGGTTAGAAAGACAAAGGGGGGGGGGATGCAAGGTTTTTTCTTATGATTTCTGATTCAGACTCTGAGAGCTCAGTTTCTGATTATCCTTGTGGTGGTTTCCCTTTCTCTGAAACTATTTTTAAAATGTGCCAGTTTTTTTTCGTGGGAGAACACTGGTGTTTCTCAGTCCCTCACACTAATTTGAACTGTTACAGAAAAAAATTCCAGAATTTGTATCCATTCCTACAGTTTTGTATGCCTTTGGAGGATGTATTAGTGCCTGCAATTTTTCTGATAGTCAGACAGCTACTCCTAAAAGGGCAGATAGGATGTGTAAATGTCCTCAATATTTTAAGTTTTATACACTATTCCCAAACCTGATCCAGCAGCTATAGCTTTAGTTAATCCTACTGCTGCTAAACATTTAGATGTTAAGTTGTCAATCTCGCCTTCATTCTTGCTGGATGGGTTCGGAGCCGATCCTCTGCTCCGACTCGGCACTTGCTAAGCTCGAGAGCTAATTTTACCAGCTCGAGGCAACCCTATATCCCATGATGCAAGGCGGAGATTACTCAGATCTCGTTTGCCGCTTCGCTAACGAGATGCCTTCTTTTACCAGCTCTAGGTAAGTGAACTTTTCAGAGACCTTTGTCTACCCCCTTTAACTTTTTACATATAAATATTATTTTTTGTTAATTACCGACTCACGTTAACCCTATTCCTGTCAGTGTTCCCTTCTTTTAAGTAAATATTCCCTTACCCCTAGTTAGGCCTTAGGCCTTCCCCTCCCTAAATTTTTTCCTGTCAGGGAATTTTGTGTGTGTGACTGTCTGTTATCCCTGTTAGTTTAATTTAATTTAATTAAATTGTTGGACTGAGTGTGTTTTGTGTGTGAGTGTGTTTCCAGTGTTTCATCGACACAGCTATGTCGAAGGACACTAAGGTCTCAGGCTTCAAGAAGTGTGACTCGTGCTGTCAGAAGATGTCTCTGACAGACGGTCACACTTCTTGTGTTTATTGCCTGGGACCTTCGCACCTGCAGGACTCTTGTGCTATCTGTCATGCTTTCAGCCCAAGAGTCCTGCAGGAACGAAAAAATAAGCTCATTTTAAGGGGCTTATTAAAACCCGAGAGCTCCCCGACTAAGTCGGCGCCGGGGAAGCCTTCAAAACCTGTTAAGCCTTCAGCTCAGGCTTCCAAGCCGTCAGCTTCAGGTTCTTCCTCACCAGGTTCGAGATCGGCTCCGGCTGGAGCCGATCTTTTTATACCAGTATCAGTATCGGCTCCATCCGGCGCCGATACTGTCAAGTCTAGACACTCAGTATCGGCTCCGGTTGGAGCCAATGTATCTTCGGCTCCGATGGCTCCATTGATCTCGAAAAAGAGATCTCGATCCCCTTCTGTGGAATCTATTCATTCGGCTCTGAGATCACCCTTGCTCTCGGATCGGAGCCGATCTTCTCGGTCATCCAGGCTATCTGATCACAACCTTGAGAGAGTGGTGAGTAAACTATTAAAGTCTCAGGCACTGGCCCAAAAACTCCATAGCCCATCTCAACAGACGGTAGCTATATCACATCCACCGAACATTCCTCCTTCGACTCTCTTACAGAGCTCGGAGCCGGAGCTCCTCGGAACCAGTACCGTTGTGACTTCGGAGCCGATACCACCCCTTTCGGCTCCGTCGTCCTCGGCTCCAATTTCCTCCTTGAGACCTTCATTGGGGGGATCCGGGCGTCTAGTCTCTCTTGTCGGCTCCGAGGGGGGCGAGTGGCATCGGACCCTTGTCTGACCCCCGTTCTCCCTCTCGGAGCTTCGGCGTTGGTGAGCTCGGCCCCGACATCTGCCTTTGGAGCCTTCCCTCTCGGTGAGGCCTGGGGTTCCTATCTCTTCGGAGCAGGAACCTTCTGGTCTCTCTGATGGGGGAGCATTCGAGGTGATGAGGAGTGTACTAGCCCCTGGGCTTAGTCAACGGACAGTTCCATCAGCTCCTCCCACTACAGTGCCTGCTGATGTCTCTTCCCACTCTCTTGCTCCCGGACCCAGAGATCCAACGCCTCAGGTTTCCCCATTGGGAATATCTTCCTCTTCCGAGGCTTCTCCTGATCCGTCAGGAGAACCCCCCCGTAAGAGGACATGTAAGAGGAAACATTTAGACTCCCCTGAGTCTACTACATCAGATACTGACTTGGATGAGTCGGAGGGGTCCCCAAGGTCCTCCTCTGAGGATGTCTCATTTTCAGACATCCTTGAAATCCTTAAACAGAGGGGGAACTGGCCCTCCCTTAATCCCTCCGAGGACGAGTCAGTATACCTGGAGTTGTTCGGATCTCGACCCTCCACCTCCTGGGTG
Source organism: Protopterus annectens (assembly GCF_019279795.1). Lineage (NCBI taxonomy): Eukaryota > Metazoa > Chordata > Ceratodontiformes > Protopteridae > Protopterus > Protopterus annectens. Next base: position 762,262,536 of record NC_056728.1, on the reverse strand, counting down.
TCTCTGCCTTTCGACCCTCTTATGGAAGTAGTGGCTCGGAAGGCGTGGATGGCTCCGGATTCGGTGGAGCCTACCCCCAGGAGACCTTCAAAATTTATTACAGCCCCACAAGATAGACGATACTTAACAAAAGGTGTGCCAGTTGATGCCATGGTGGTGGCTGCTGCCACCAAGAAGGAATTAGCTGATCCTTCAGTACCTGTTCATCCTCCTAATAAGGATTCTAGGACTGTGGACAGGTACGGTAAGCGGGTTTTTTCTTCAGCGACTTTTGCCATGAGATCGCTGAACTACTTATGCCACTTCACCCGCCTTCAAAGAGCTGTTCTTAAAGAGTTGGGAGAAGTTTTACAGGATCCGTCAGCTGCTGGGTCTCAGGATAAGATTAGCTCACAGCTAGGAATCCTTAACTGCATTGCTAACTCCTCCATGCGGCTCATTTCTTATGCAGCCGATGGAGCGAGTAGGGCCGCAGGCACAGGAGTGGCTTTAAGGCGTCAGTCCTGGATGCGGCTTTGTAATTTTGCAGACCCCTTCAAGGCGTCTTTCACAAACTCCCCTTTTGATGGCTCGACCTTGTTCGGTCCTCAAGTGAAAGACACTTTGACTAGATGCGAACAAGATGGCAAGACTCTTTCTGCCGTAGGAGTCCGTTTCTCCACCCCTTCTAGGCCTTACCCCAAAGGACAGAAGGGAGGGAAAATGTGGTTCCGCAAATCTCAAGGAGTCACGCCTGACGCACAAAGTCAGTTTACCCCCAGAGGCAGAGGGGGTAACAATAATAGATGCCGCCCGAGGGGCAGAGGGTGTCCGCAGAATCAGGGTAGCAGAGAGCCTCTTTCTGACAAACCCTTCCAGCATCCTTGAGATGTTGCCCGATTGCCCGCCTTCGGAGGCAGTCGGGGGAAAATTATCGCTGTACCCAATAGCCTGGCTTTCCCTTTCTCAAGACAAATGGGTACAGTCAATTATATCCGAGGGTTACAAAATTCCCTTTATTCAAACCCCAATTCAACAAAAGGGAACCCTTCCAGATGTTCCACCCGGTCTAAGGGAACTAGCAGTACTAGAAATATCAAAACTGCTAGTAAAAAGAGCCATCCCAGTCCCAGCGAACCAAATAGGATCCGGAATCTACTCAAGGTTCTTTTTAGTTCCAAAAAAGACAGGGGACTGGAGACCAATATTAGATCTGAGCAAACGCAACAAGTTTGTAAAGAAATCAAGATTCCGGATGGTCACGCTTCAGTCCATTCTGCCCTTTCTGGGCAAGGACAGTTGGATGTGCTCGGTAGATCTTCAGGATGCGTACTATCACATAAAAATTTACAGATGCTCCAGAAGATTTCTCCGCTTTCGGCTGGGGACCAGTCACTTCCAATTCAGAGCCCTGCCCTTTGGACTCACTACAGCCCCCAGAGTGTTCACCAAATGCATGGCAGTGGTTACGGCTCACCTGAGACGTGAGGGATTCCAGGTGTTTCCATATCTAGACGACTGGCTCCTCACTGCCACCACCAGGTATCAGCTTCTCCAAGCCATAAATTACACCATTCACACTTGGAGGGCTAGGAATTTCTATAAATTTCGAAAAATCTGCCTTGTCGCCTTGTCAATATATTACTTTTATAGGCGCAAATTTGGACACCGTACAACTTTCTGCAAGGTTGACAGACCAAAGGATCTTGGACATTCAAAGACACGTCCAAGTGATTCTATTCAGCAACAAAATTCAGGCCAGATATGCTCTGAAAGTACTGGGTCTTATGGCGGCCGCCATAACACTTCTTCCCCTCGCCCGCTTTTACATGCGGCTGCTACAATGGATGCTATTCACCCAATGGTCCTTTCAACAACTTCCCATGCGTCACGAGATCATAGTAACTCCAATTTGCAAAAGACATCTGACTTGGTGGATATCGTCCCCTCAAATCCATCAAGGCAGACCATTTGTTCCTCTTGCCCCGGTTGCCACGGTTACATCGGACGCCTCCCTGATCGGGTGGGGGGGCATTATCAGGGCAGAATGGTCCATGGCACTTGGCAACCTTTCGAGTACCATCTGCACATAAATGTTCTGGAGATGAGAGCAGTGCTTTTAACGTTGCAAGCCCTCAATGAGACTCTTCCCCTGGGAACTATTGCAGTCCAAACGGACAATATGTCCGTAGTGTGGTACATAAACAAACCGGGCGGAACCAAGTCCTATCCACTGTGTCGAGAGGCTCTCAGACTTTGGCAATGGGCAATCTCCTCTCACCGGTTTCTGATAGCAACGCACATCCCCGGGAAATCCAACATCATAGCGGACAGATTGAGCAGAGCTATTCTCATGCCTCACGAGTGGTCTCTCAAACAGTCAATGACGGAAGAGATTTTTCAGAAGTGAGGCCTTCCTTGCTGCGACCTTTTCGCTACACCTCAAAACAGCAAATGCCCAGACTTCTTCTCTCTCTTCCCCCTTCCAGGCCATCCCCCCAGAGACGCTCTAACCCAAGATTGGCCCCGGGGACTTCTTTATGCTTTTCCTCCTTTTCCGCTGATACCTCAGCTAATTCAGAAAGCAACCGCCTTGAGAACCAAGTTGATTCTCATTGCCCCTTATTGGCCTCGACAGATTTGGTTTCCGTTCCTACATCATTACCTCTTGGTACAGCCATGGCATCTGGACCCGGTTCCAGATCTTCTGACACACCAGTCGGGTCAACTGCACCAATCCATACTTTCTCTCAACCTCACTGCTTGGTTGCTCCACTTCCATCCTTAGCCAGGCTTCCTATGATTTCTAATCCCGTCCGGGATATCATAGTAGCTTCCCTAAAATCTTCTACCAGAAAGATCTACACTAGTATGTGGCGACGTTTCTCTTTCTGGGCAAAAGCTAGGAACATAGACCCCTATACTGCTCCAATTCATTCGGTGTTGGACTTCCTAGCTGACATTTTTAATTCAGGATCCTCTTCTTCCACAATGAAAGTTCAACTGGCAGCCATTTCAAATTTTCATATAGGCTTTTTGGACCACAACATTATGTCACATAAACTTTGCAAGGCATTCCTTCGAGGTATCTTTTATTGAAAGCTCCTATTAGAGACCCCCCACCACAGTGGGATCTAAATTTAGTTTTAACACCCTTGATTCTTCCCCCGTTCGAACTTGCAGCTGCCTGTTCCTTGAAATTGCTTTCTTGGAAGACACTTTTTCTAGTTGCCATTACATCTGCCAGGAGAGTATCTGAGCTTCATGCTCTCTGTGTTCGCCCTCCTATCTAATATTCCACAAAGATAGGGTATCCCTAAGAACTAATCCGTCTTTCTTACCAAAGGTGGCATCTCAGACTAACCTAAATCAGTCCATTGATCTTCCAGTATTTTTCCCGAATTATTCTGATAGAGCTGAACAAAAGTTACATTATCTCGATGTTCACCGTCAGTTGAGATATTATCTGGATAAGACAAAAATTTTTAGGAAATCTGATCAACTTTTTCTATCCTATGCAGAGAACAGGAAAGGCCTTCCAGTTTCTACGGTAACTTTATCTAGGTGGCTGTGTCTTCCGTGATCACTTACATTTATCAGCTCAGAGGCAAAGAGTTGGTTTCTAACCCAAAAGCCCATTCTACCAGAGCTCTAGCTACATCTACAGCTTTTCAAGCTAGACTTCCAATAGACACTATTTGTGCAGCAGCGACATGGGCCTCTCCTCATACCTTTGCCTCACATTACAAATTAGATTTGGTCTCCAGAGAGAGCAAATTTTAGTTCCACTGTTCTCAAGAGTCTGTTCCATTGAGCCACCCAGGATAGAGGTGCTAGGGACGCGGTCCCATCCAGCAAAAATGAAGGCGAGATTGACAACTTAACATTTAGAAGTTATGTACCTACCATAACGTTCCATGTTAGTTGTCTTCTCTCGCCTTCTTTCTTGCGTCCCGCCCTCCTTCCCCCTAGCCTGGTCAGACAGAGAAATTTATACATCTTCTATTAAGAGGTTATTACCTTTTTCTAGCTGTTCAACTCCTAGTGTCACTAGATTATGTGGATCCTTTCTAGAGGGTTATGATGTTATTTAGTATTTTTTATTTCTTCCTCCTAAGTTGGAAGAAAATACTGCTATTTCTTTAGCTACCAAACGAGATCTGAGTGATCTCCGCCTTGCATCATGGGATATAGGGTTGCCTCGAGCTGGTAAAATTAGCTCTCGAGCTTAGCAAGTGCCGAGTCGGAGCCGAGGATCAGCTCCGAACCCATCCAGCAAGAAAGAAGGCGAGAGAAGACAACTAACATGGAACGTTATGGTAGGTACATAACTTCTAATTCATTCTAATCCTACTCTAAGTATGGGAAGAGCATTGATAAGTATGGGGAAAAGTGTATGCTTCTGCAACTTTGATTTTCGGAAGTTTGAATTGTCAGACTCTTATGATAAGGTTTGTCCTGATTAATTGTGAATGTATGAGGAATGTTTTGTCTGCAGTTCCTTTTTGTGGTGAAAAATCTACCTTTAATAAAATGTCTTTTGTTCAAATCATTACTCATTCTGTAAACTGTATGTATGACTGATGCTTCAAGGCTGTAGCCACTGGTACTGTTTTGAGGAGGTTTGCATGGCTGTATTCTCAGAACCTCCCCAATGATAAAAATGAGATTTTAAATTCTTTGGACAGAGATTGTTTTTGGGCCTCTCTGCTTCAGAGGTGATCAAACAATATGATTAAAGGGGTAAACTAATAGAGGAGAATCTCTACAATTTTTTAGCTCTGCTTTTCCAAAATTTCCAAGGGATCCTCTAACTCGTCATTTAGTTTTGTAAAAAAAAAACTAAGTGCACATTCTCACCAAAACCCAGGTAAACAGATGTGTAAGAAGAAATGATGGGGGTTCCACAAAGAATTCTGGAAACTCCCAAAACCAAAGACAGTCCAATAAGTCAGAATGACTAAGAGACTTTGCTACCTCTTTTGTCTTCTAGAAATTCTGAATTCCTTCTCTCTTTGGCAATTGATTGAGACAAATATGTCCTGAAGATTATTCATTAATGTTACAAATGCCATTGAGAGGAAATTCCTTATTGCAGGGGGTAATTCCTTATCCTCCAGACCAGACTGTCTTATTTCCACCTGTCCATCACATGCTGTCCCAAGGAGTGATGGAACCAGTTCCCTTTCAATGATGATCTTAATGCCAAAGCAAAAAAATTTTGGAGACCAGTTCTAGGTCTTTCTTTTCTAAACTTGTTTGTGATGCTGCCCAAATTCAGAATAGTCACTTTACAAGCTGTTACCTCTTCTTCCTCATTCAATTTTCCTGGTAACACTAGATTTAAAAGATTCTTATCACATCCCTATTTATCCAGTTTTCAAGTGTTTCTTAAGGTTTTCTATGTCTGGATCACATTATCAGTTCTGTAACTTACCCTTTGGACTTTGCACTGCACCAAGTGTGTTTATAATGTGTCTAGCTGTAGATCTTAAGTTGCCTTCATTTGATGTTCTTTGTGTTTCACTGTTGCAGTCATTACATCTGGGTAATCTGCTGGCAGGTTGCCCTCAGTCAGTCTGAATATCAAAATCTTGGGTTCTGTGTCGGTTGCTTTCTCCTCTTCCATGACGTCAGGTCATCAGAGGTATAAAACATGCAGCCGACGCCATTTTATTCAGTTTTTCTTGCCACGCGGTGCCCGAAGCAGACTGCTGGTCGGCCGACTCCTGAAATTTTCGCATTCGAGTTTCAGAACCGAAGTCTTCAACTAAAGCAAAGTACCCCGTTGGGGAAACTTTTTCTTGCTCCTTACCAATGTCAGTAAAAGTTAATAATTGCATTACTTGTGGGAAGCAAATACCTCATAAGGATTTTCATTTGTACTGTATAAATTGCCTAGGCCAAGATCATAATGTGTCTTGCTGTCGGTTTTGTGCTAGATTTAACCAACGCACTATTAAGCGTCTGTATACTTTTGCTCCAAAATATTTTGGATCCAGATTTAATTACCCTGAAATGTCATTGGTTAGCAATCCGATTACCGGAGTTCACAAAAATAGCAAAGAAAAAAAACAGACTGTCGAGGTCCAAAACCGATGAAGCTTCTCTTAAGCCAGTCACCGGTACTCAGTGAGGTGCTTTCGCAGCCCCTGATACCCACTACTTTTGAGTCGCAGGCCTCTACAGAGACCCATGTGGAGTCCGGTATGCCGTGAGTTCTCAGAGTATTGAACCCGCGGATGTCTCTCCCTCAAATGGGTCCGGAGCTGCTGAGCAGGCACCGGCTTCTGAGGGCGTTTTCAGGCCAACATTTTTATATAAAACCGACACCAGCTTCAAAAACAAGACCAAAAACATCTTCTAGGTCTAAAAACCCGACGCATGAGCCATGTGCTCAGGCCCCTATGCCTAAAAAACAGATGATCAAAATGGCTGAGGACTCGATTACCTTGATCAGGGGTTAAACCCCCCCGCCACTGAGAGGCCTAGGCAAGACACTGATTATGAATCTTCAGATCAAGTTTCAAATTCTTCTGATTCCTCTACTGATCAGGAATTTTCTATTCCACCCTATGAGGATTCAAATGCAGAAGAATCCATCCCATCTGCATCTCCTCCTGAGAATTATTCTTTTGGAGAAACCTTGCATAAGGGAACATTTTCATTGGGAGAGTCAAGATTTCTCTGAATCAAAAAAGAGGCTTAGGTATTTCCTTCTTCCTCAGCATAGGCCTTTGGCAATACCTCCTGTATTAGACATTGTTGATGTGTTTTCGGAATCGAGCATGGCTCCTGATTCCCTACCTCTGGCTCCTAGTAAGCCAGACAGATATTACAGGGTTCCTGACTCCCACAAATTTCTATTCAAAAATCCTGCTGCTGATCCTGAGACCATCTCACAGGGTCCCAAAGGTGTAAAGGCCTCCAGCCAAAACTCCTACCCCCTCTGATAGAGATTCCAGGGCGCTGGATAAATGGGGAAAGAAGGTTTATACGTATGCAATCTTGGCAATTAGGGCCTTAAACTGCAAGTTTCATATGCTTAAATATCAGCAGCATGTTATGGGTCTATTGAAACAGAAAATGATGTTGAGTTCTGATTGTGTGGAAAATAAAGAATTACAGGAATTACTGCATGCAGCAGAACAGGTTGGAAAGCATACTTTGCAATGTGGTTTTGATTCTTTGGAGGCCTCTTGCAGGACCCCAGTTACTGGATCTGTGATTAGAAGGCATGCCTGGCTCAAGGAGCAAAATCTGCTTGATCATGTTAAATCTAAATTGTTGGAAGCCCCTTTACAGCATGATACTCTGTTTGGTAATAAAGCAGAAAAAGGTTTTAAAGAAAATAGAAGATAAAGCTAAATCTATGCAAACTGTAAAAGATTTCTTACAAGTGCAACCACCCAGGTTCAGTAGGCACTGGCCTACTAAAATTTGGTCCTTTCCTGTGTCCAACAGAGCCTCTCAAGGCAAATCCAGGCGCTCAAAAGGCTCTAGATACCAATCACAGGGTTCTTACAGGTCAAAGTAATGGGGTGCCTCCACCTCCAAATCTGGAGGAAACAAAGCACAACCCTGCAGTAAGCAGTCTCAATAACTTCCCTCTACCTTCACCAAGCACTTATCTTTTGGCAGCCCCCTTGGGGGGGGAATTAGCACTTCATGCTCAAAATTGGCAGTTAATTACCCAGGACAAGTGGGTATTAAACATAGTATCCCAGGGATACAGATTTAATTTCCATACTTTGCCAATTCCAAACGGTTGGCCAGATCTGCCACAAAATCAATGGGCAGAGGCTCAGAAACAAGTTACGTCCCTCATGGATATGGGGTGGGGGGGCTATTCAACCAGTCCAGAGCAGGAAAAAGGACAAGGTTTTTATTCAAGACTTTTCCTGGTATCCAGAAAAGACTATGCCTGGCATCCAATACTGGACTTATCTATTTTGAACACGTTCCTGGACATTTCAAAATTCAAAATGCTGACTTTACAACAGCTACTGCCTATGCTGGGCAGGAATGCTTGGTTAGTGACTCTAGACTTAAGAGGCATACCTGCATATCCCAATAAGGGAATCGTGCAGAAGATACCTCCTCTTCAAGGCAGATTTTTTGCATTACCAATTCTCTGCACTGCCCTTTGGTTTATCTACTGCGCCCAGGGTCTTTACAAAGTGCCTGGCACCAGTAATTGCATTTTGCAGACAAAGAAGCATACAAATTTATCCTTACCTGGACCGACTGTCTCATTCAAGCAGAGAACAAGGACATTCTTCTTCAACATCTGGCGTTTGTAAAAAGGCTTCTAACATACCTAGGGTACACAGTAAACTAAAAGAAATCCCAACTGGTACCCTCTCAAATAATTACATTCCTGGGTGCAAGCTTGAATACAACTGCCCAGATGGCTTACCTTACACCAGACAAACAAAGGCAACTGACAACATACTTCAAACAGGTGGCAACAAAAACCCAGTTATCTGCAAGACAAATTCTACATGCTTTGGGGTTCATGGCATCCTGCATTCTACTAATTCCATATGCAAGACTGCATATGAGGAAACTTAAGTTTATGGAGTCAACATTGTCACAGTCTGGAAACGATTCCTCTCATTCCCTGTCTACAACAGGAGTTTCTTTGGTGGGCAGAGACATGTCACCAAAACAAGGGACTGTCATTCACTCTACCCCCTGCCACCCAAACCCTAACTACAAACGCATCAGACTATGCTTGGGGGGCCCACCTGGCGGGAAGTTGCATTCAGGGCATATGGAGCCCAAAACAAATGCATCTGCATATCAACCAGAAAGAGATGCTAGCTGTTCAGAATGCTCTGACAGCCTTCAAGTACTTAGTTCATCCAGGACAACTACTGATAAAGATGGACAACACAACGGTTATGTGGTACATAAACAAGCAGGGGGGTACACATTCCTACCCCCTTTGCAGACTAGCCATGGAATTGTGGAACACAGCTTTGACTTACTAAGTACATCTTCAAGCTCAGTTCCTGCCAGGAAAACAAAATACTCTGGCAGACGACCTAGGCAGAAATCTGATGGACCCGCACGAGTGGAAACTGGATCCACAAATCTTCAGCATGGTAACACAGAAATGGGGGAGCCCAGACATAGATCTGTTTGCCTCTCCCCAAAATTATCAACTGGACAAATTCTGTACAAGGACTTATTACAGACAAGCATGGAAAGTGGATGCCCTATCCTTCAGTTGGAAAAACCTATCAGTCTATGCTTTTCCCCCTCTGCCTCTTCTCTCCAAGGTCTTGCTAAAGGTCAGACAGGAAAAAACAAAAATGATCCTGATTGCTCTGGACTGGCATCGCCAGCACTGGTACTCATTTCTAAGGAATATGTCTCAACTCCCTTCGTGGTACTTGCCTCAAATACCTCATCTACTGTCTCAGCAGAACAATCAAATTCTGCACATCAGCTCCAAACTCTGAACCTTGCAGCATGGCTGATCATTTAATTATTCAAACAACACCTCTCAGTAAATCTGTGATGGGTGTCATTTTGGAATCCAGAAGGCCTAGTACTAGAAAATCTTATGCTGATAAAGGGAAGAGATTCTGTGCTTGGAACCAAACACAAGGAACGGACACAGCAAAACCAAATATCCCTCAGATTTTACAATACTTGACTGGGATGCTTGACAAGGGCCTATCTTTTTCTTCAATAAAAATCCATGCCTCTGCCATCTCGGCTTATTACAACATGGAGCCTCCCCTCTTTTCTCATCATCTGCTAAAACATTACCTTAGAGGGGCAAAAAATTTAAGGCCTCCCAGAAGATCACCAACTCCTGCATGGGACCTCAATTTTGTGCTGGAAAAACTCACCCTGCCTCCTTTTTTAACCAGCAGCTACTGCGGTTATAACATTTTTATCTTGGAAAACAGCTTTCCTCTTGGCAATCACTTCAGCAAGAAGGATGTTCATCATGCATACAGCTGCAGTCATAACAAATGGGTTATCCTGCAGTCAGGCGGGTCCTCGGTCGGCCGAATTTCAAAGTCTAGGTCCGGCGTCGGTTGTCGTCACTTCTTCCCTGACGTCAGTGCGGCAGGGGTATAAAAGAGGCAGCTGACGCCATTTTCTTCAGTCTTTCTTGCCGCGCGGTGCCCGAAGCAGAAGCAGTTCGCAAGTGCCAGTCGGCCAGCTCCTGAGATTTACGAAAATATTTCAGCCGAAGTCTTCTCGAAAGCTAAGTGCCCCATTGGGGAAACTTTTCTTGCCTCAGACCGATGTCAGACAAAGTTAATAATTGCATTTCATGTGGGAAGCAAATACCGCATAAGGATTTCCACTCTTTCTGTATACCTTGCTTAGGCCCAGACCACGACGTCTCGGCCTGCCCTTTTTGTGCTAGATTCAACAAACGCACTATTAAGCGTCGGGCGGAGTTCGCCGTTCACTTTTTTAGCAAAAAATTTAATTATATTATGTCGTCGGATGCTCCGACTCCAGTTTTGAGCAAAAAACGCAAAGATAAGGACCGGCATACGAGGTCCGCACCACCTACTGAAACCACGCTAAGGCATACAACCGGTTCTCCGGTACTCAGCGAGGCCCCTACGCAGCCCCTGAGTACCGATGACAATGCATTACCAGTGTCTTCATTACCCGAGGTCGCAGGCTCCTCGGCCCCCATTCCTACTACAGATACAGACACCACTCCTGGCGGAGAAACTCAGAATTTAGACAGGCCTGCCATTCCTCAAGGGGTCTTCAGGCCTTCTTCCTTCTCTATTAAAGCCTTCAGTAATCTAAAACAGCCATGAAAACCAAAAAACAAGTTCCTCAGACCCCCTCTCAAGGCACCATGCCTAAAAAACAGATGCTTAAAATGGCTGAGGATTTGATTACTCTTATCAGGGGTTCTCAACCCCCCTCTGACAAAAGGCCAAGATTAGAGAAAGACTACCCTTCCTCAGATCAAGCTTCTATTACCTCAGAACTATCTGAGGACCAGGATTATGCTTATTCTCCATTCGAAGACTCTGATGCAGAGGAGTCTTATTCCCTCGGTCATCCCCCCCCCCCCCCCCCGAGGACTTCATTTTTGGGGAAACCCTGCATACATTGAGGGAACACTTTCACTGGGAAGGCCAAGATTACTCAGATTCCAAGAAAAGGCTCAGGGAATTTCTTTTGCTCCCCCAGCATAGACCTCTGGCTATCCCTCCTGTTTTAGATATATTGGATGATGTGTACACGAAGCCAGCCTTAATCCTGGTTCTTTGCCTCCAGCTCCTGTTAAACCAGACAGGTATTATCGGGTTCCCGATTCTCACCAGTTCCTATATAAAAGCCATACTGCTGATCCAGAAACTGTTTCACAGGGTCCCAAGGGAATTAAGGCCTCTACTGCTAAAAACCCATTACCTTCAGAGAGAGATTCCAGAGCTTTAGAAAGGTGGGGGAAAAAGGTGTACACCTCGGCCACTTTAACCATGAGGGCATTAAAACTGTCAGTTCCATGTGTTAAAGTATCAACAGTTTTTGATATCTCAGGTGAAAAGCAAGATGACACAACCAGATCAACCAGATTTAAAAGAGTTGCAGGATTTGTTGCATGGTGCAGAGCAAGTGGGTAAACATACCTTGCAGTGTGGTTTTGATGCTTTAGAGGCCTCATGTAGAGCTGCTGTTACGGGGTCTGTTGTACGTAGACATGCTTGACTCAAAGAGCAAACCTTACCAGATCATGTCAAAGCTAAATTATTAGATGCACCTCTTCAAAAAGATGTATTGTTTGGTGTTAAAGCTGAGGAGGTGCTAAAGAAAATGGAGGAAAAAGCAAAATCAATGCAAACAGTGAAAGATTTCCTGCAGGTACAGCCTCCACGTTTCAGCAGAAACTGGCCTTCAAAAAATTGGTCCTTTCCAGCCATGGACAGACCTCAAAGGGGCAGATACAGGCGTCCAAGAGGTAGAGGGCAACCTCAAGGATCTTTCAGAGCCAGACAGTGGCAAGCACCAACCCCAAGAGGTGGAGAAGATAGATCACAGTCTTTCAAAAACAGACACAATGACTTCCCCCTACACCTGCCAAGCAAAGCTTTAATGGCAGCACCTCTGGGCGGAAAACTGACATTATTCTCAAAAAATTGGCATATTGTTACAAAAGACAAATGGATTCTGGACATTATAGACAGAGGCTACAGGTTCCACTTTCACACCCTTCCAAAAATGAGGGGCATGCCAAACCTGCCACAAAATCAAAGGGCAGCGGCACAAAAACAAATTTCAGCTCTCATGGACAGGAAAGCAATTCGAGGTGCCTGCGAAAGAACAAGGTCAAGAGTTTTATTCCAGACTATTCCTGGTACCAAGGAAAGACAGATTGGAGACCTATCTTAGACCTATCCATCCTAAACACATTTCTACAGGTGCCAAAATTCAAGATGCTCACATTACAGCAGCTTCTTCCCATGCTGGGCAAGGAGTCTTGGCTGGTAACATTGGACCTCAAGGAGGCATACCAGCATGTCCCTATCAGACAAGATTGCAGAAGATACCTCAGATTTCTTGCAGGTTCAACCCATTACCAATTCTCTGCATTGTCCTTTGGCTTATCTACTGCGCCCAGAGTGTTTACGTAATGCCTGGCATCAGTAATCGCCTTCTGCAGACTACAAGGGATACAAATCTACCCATATCTGGACGACTGCCTGATCCAAGCGGACAGCAAGGACATACTACTGCAGCACCTGGCGTTTGTAATAAAACTGTTGAACTTCCTGGGATACACAGTCAACAAGAAGAAATCAAAACTAATACCCTCTCAACAAATAATTTTCCTGGGTGCCAGCTTGGATACAACCACCCAGATGGCCTACCTCACGCCAGACAAGCAAGGGCAACTGTCTCAATACTTCAGAAAAATGGCAACTTACACCAGGCTAACTGCAAGGAAAGTCCTGCAGGCTCTGGGATTCATGGCATCTTGCATCCTACTAATCCCATGTGCAAAGCTGCATATGAGGAAACTTCAATGGTACCTAAAAAACTTATGGTCTCAACACAGCCACAGCTTGGAAGCAATTATACCACTCATTCCATGCCTTCAAAAGGAATTTATGTGTTGGGCTCAAGCTTGCCAAAGAAACACAGGTCTTCCTTTCTGTATACCTCAAGCAACTCAAATCATCACAACAGACGCCTCGGACTACGCCTGGGGAGCACACATGACAGATCAGTGCGTTCAGGGAAAATGGACCCGAAAGGAGAAGCACCTTCACATCAACCTAAAGGAAATGCTAGCCGTGCAAAAGGCTATTATGACCTTCAAAGACCTACTGCATCCAGGCCAGCTATTGATAAGGACAGACAACACCACAGTGATGTGGTACATAAACAAACAGGGGGGAACTCATTCATACCCCCTGTGCAGGCAAGCCATGACCCTATGGAACACAGCACTGGAATTGCAAATTCAATTACAGGCACAATTCCTGCCAGGGAAGGAAAACACACTGGCAGACAACCTAAGCAGAAATATGACAGATCCACACGAATGGAAGTTGCATCCTCAAGTTTTCACAAAGATAACTCAGGCATGGGGACAGCCAGACATAGATCTATTTGCTACCCACAGAAATTGCAAGTTGAAAAAATTTTGTTCAAGGACCAATCATCCACAGGCCTGGAAAGTGGACGCACTTTCCTTCAATTGGGCAACATTGACCGTCTATGCCTTCCTGCCTCTTCCTCTGCTGCCCAAAGTTCTATTAAAAGCCAGAGCAGAGAGGCCAAAAATGATTCTCATTGCTCCAGACTGGCCAAGACAACACTGGTATCCGCTCCTGAAGAGCCTGACACATTCCCCACCATGGATCCTACCTCTAGTTCCTCTTTTGTTGTCCCAGCACAACTACAAAACTCTTCACAGCCATCTCAAAACTCTAAATCTAGCTGCATGGAGAATTCCTTGATTTCCCAACAGTTTCTCCTCTCCAAGGAGGTGCAGGATGTCATCCTGGAGGCCAGAAGACCTTCTACTAGAAAGGCCTACTCCGCCAAATGGAAACGATTTTGTGCCTGGAATCAAAAGAAGGGACAGAATCCTTGGGTAATAAATATACCTCAAATTTTATAGTACCTAGCTGAGATGTTAAACAATGGACTTTCCTTCTCCTCCATCAAGATCCACGCTTCAGCCATTTCTGCACAATACAACACAGATCCTCTTTTATTCTCTCATCCTCTCTTAAGGCAGTTCCTCAGAGGGGCAAAGAATATAAAACCCCCAAGGAAACCACCAGTCCGTGTTTGGGACCTCAACTTCGTATTGGAAAAGCTGACCCTTCCTCCCTTCGAGCCAGCTTCTTCATCAGACTTACAGTACTTGTCATGGAAAACAGCCTTTCTTCTGGCTATCACCTCAGCTCGCAGGGTTTCGGAGCTACAGGCCCTCATGGCTGTGCAACCATTCATCATTTTCCATCAGGACAGAGTTTCCTTACGAACCAACCCTACCTTTATGCCAAAGGTAGTATCCAGTGTAGCTTTGAATCAGACTATCCACTTATCTACCTTTTACCCTAATCCACAAAACAAAGGGGAAAGACTACTACATTCCTTGGACATTCACGGACAACTTCATTATTATTTGGACAGGACAAAGCCATTCAGGAAATCTGAGCAACTCTTTGTGTCCTATGCTGCAGGTGCGCAAGGAAAGGCTATTTCCAAACAGACTTTCAAAATGGATAGCCCACTGCATACGCTTTTGTTACTCATTTCATAGAAAAACTGTGCCTGCATACATCAGATCCCACTCCACCAGAGCCACAGCTACCTCTGCAGCCTTCCTCAGGGGGGTCCCTACCAAGGACATTTTGGAAGAAGCCACCTGGAGTTCAGTGCGCACTTTCTCCAAGCACTATCACCTCCCACTATACTCTAAATCTAGAGTGGGCTTTGCCACAGCAGTCCTGCAGGGCATCCTAGCCCCTCCTAGTTCCACTTAGTGCCTACCACCCTTACTTAGCTTTGGGATTCTACCCATCTGTTATGACTGCAGCTGTATGCACGATGAACATAGTACAGTTTTGTACCTACCATAAATGTAGATGTTCGAGTGCTCATACAGCTGCAGTCCAGGTATCCCTCCCTCCATCCCCTCTTAGGACAGGCCTTATGACAAACACTTTTCATATAACCTTTTTGGGGTATTCTTTTATGGTGTATTTGCTTGCAACTACTGTTTTTGATTCATCAACATTGCATTTTTGCATAACATTGTTTGCCTTCCTTCTGGGGGCACCTGACATCTGGGGCAAGAAAAACTGAAGAAAATGGTGTCGGCTGCCTCTTTTATACCCCTGCAGCACTGACGTCAGGGAAGAAGCGACGACAACTGACGCCGGACCTAGACTTTGGAATTCGGCCGACCGAGGACCTGCCTGACAGCAGGATAATCCATCTGTTATGACTGCAGCTGTATGAGCACTCGAACATCTACATTTATGGTAGGTACAAAACTGTACTTTTTCAGAACTACAGGCTCTCATGGCTGTGGAGCCTTTTATTACATTTTACCCGGACACGGTGTCCCTCAGGACCAATCCTTCCTTTATGCCTAAGGTGATATCCAGTGTGGCTCTTAACCAAACAATTCACCTGCCAATATTTTACCCAAATCCGCAGAACAAGGGGGAGCAGATTCTGCATTCACTGGACGTACACAGACAACTAAGATTCTACTTAAACAGGACCAAATCTGTAAGAAAGTCTGAGCAACTACTGGTGGCATTTGCTTCAGGATCAGAGGGGAAGGCTGTATCAAAGCAGACTATTCCTAAGTGGATAAGCCACACATTTGTTTCTGCTACTTGCACCATGGTAAACCTGTGCCCAAGGGAATCGGGTCACATTCCACCAGGGTTGCCTCTACCTCCGCAGCCTTTCTCAGAGGAGTTCCAACCAAAGACATTCTAGAAGCTGCTACTTGGAGCTCTGTTCATACCTTCACAAAGCATTATTATTTGCCTCTATTCTCCAAATCCAGGGCAGGCTTTGCCACTGCAGTTCTGCAGGGCCTTATAGCCACTCCTAATGCTATTTAGTTCCATCCTCCCATCCATAGCTTTGGGATTTTACCCAAATGTAATGACTGCAACAGTGAAACCCAAAGAACATAGTACAGTTGTGTACACTTACCATAAATGTAGATGTTCGAGTGTATTCACTGTTGCAGTCCAGGTTACCCACCCGCCATTCCCCTTTTCTATAACTTCTCTTTGCTTCACTATATTCTAAAGCCTTTGTGGTGTATTTGCTTTTAGATGAAAGTAAAGTTTATGTTGCTAAAAGTACATTTACATATATTGTTGTTTATATATATCTATCTATCTATATATATATATATATATATATATATATATATATATATTTTTTTTTTTTTTTTTTTAAGCTCCCCATTTCATGGTTTCATAGTTTGGTACTAGGCTATCTGCCCTGGGGCATTTATAAGCCTAGCCATAGTGATGTGGCTTTCGCCACCCTATGTAATGGTACAAAAGTGTACAGAATAGATTTAGAATACTGTGCCTCTGTCTAGTAGTGACACAGTGAAGACCCCCTTACAGAATAGAACTCTGTCTAGTAGTGACACAGAGATGACCCCTGGGGTAAACCTACAATCTCCCATCCACTTGTCAAAATTTCTCTTGAAGAGAGTCAGTGAGGGGCTCTGCCTAACATGAACTGGGATTCTGTTCCAGAGAATGGGAAGCCTCTGAATTATGAATCTGTCCCTCCAGCATGTTCTATTCATATTTGTGCTGAGGTTCAAATCTTTAGCTCTCGTGGTTCTGATGGATTTGGAATTTTTGAGGTGGAGCATGTCAATCAATTCCTGATTGGACATGGCCTTGTACGTCAGGCACAGATCACCTCTGAGTAGGCAGTATGCTACTGAATAGAGTTGGAGTTTCTTTAGTCTGGCAGCATATGACATATGTTGGAGACCCTTGATCCTCTTGGTGAGGTACTTTTGGGGTCGATCTAGCTGTTGCAAGTGCCGGGTGAGGTACATACCAAATGGGGCATTGTACTCAATCATGGGCCTGATAAGGGAGGAGTACAGGGGCACAATGACCTCCTTTGATCTGGATGTGAATCCCTTCATGATAAGGTGGGCAAGGTAGAAAGTCTTTCTCACCACTTTGGCAATGTGGGTGTCAAATGAGAGGTCACTATCGACGATTTTAAAAATGAATTTATTTTAAAAATGAATTTATTTTAAAAATGAATTTGTTTCACGTGCATATGTACATATATATGTTTGTACGCAATATGAATTACACTACATTTTAACATACTGTGTATAAAAAAGTAAAGTAGGTTTCTGTTTAAGAGTTAATAAGTGAATACAAGTGAATTTTATCTATTTGTAATAATGAAATCATTATTCAATTTTTCAATTAACTAAAAGTGTATTTAAGGTACCTGGTTTTGTTAAAAAATGGATTCTGATGAAGTTTATATGACTAAGACGAAAGCGCGCTCAATCCCAGTTTGTTTGGTTTTATATTTGTGTTTTTCATTTATTAAATATTTGGTCCTTGTTCAACGATGAGTGGTTCATACGTCTATGGAATAATATTTCGTGGTGCACATTTTGGTACCATTGAGGTTTGGCATTTTGTCGGAGGGCAGCCCTTTATAGTAAAGCCAGCGGAGGTGTTTCTGACTTCATATAGTGTATTTGGTGGAGAAGAAGTGGTGGATTTTGTTTATTGGTACAGCCACTAGCGATACGAGGGATCCCCCATAGAGCAAGACAACTCATTATCAAGCCAGCTTCTTAGGCTTATTCATAATCACTCACAAAACTGTACTGATTTAGGCAATTTGACAGGCTCTGGTGAGTCGATTCCTTGTGCTCAAGGAAGCCCTGAAGGGAGGGGAGGGCCGGTGATGACATCACGATCTGCGACCGGTGAGGATGGCTGTGCTTCTGGTTTAGTTAATGGCAATGGCGAACGCTCGGGTAACCAGTATATTGGAAGATTACCCAACTCTACAGCTTCGTTTAAGAGGAGTAATGCCTTGGATGCATACAAAAATGTCGTTTTCTGAATGGTTGGACAAATCTTTTTCAACGACTATGCAGGACACGGAAGAAACATCTAAGGATAATCATAGTTACAAGGACAAATGTAAGCTGTTTGAAATCGATTTATTTAAATATAAGAACTTATGTTTGGAGAACTGGTACTTGACACAATGTGTTGAGCACAATATTGTACCTAAGGGACTGAGGCTTAGCAACTACCCCAACAACATAAGGGGGAACGCACAATTGTTTAAAGTTATTTCGGATTTACTAAATGACTGTGGAATTTCTATTTTAAAAGCAATGATACGTAGTAACATAGAAATTTTAGCGGAAACTAAAAAAAGAATAGATAAATTACAACAAGACATTAGCAAAGACTTACTTTTTACTGTGCATCAATATAAAGACATGTATTACAAAGTGCTTCATGATGTAGATTCCAATGTGTTTAAGAATTACAAAAGGAAGTTGGGGAAAATTGAACGTGACTTACAGGATTACAAAGTAGGTAGGGCCTATGTGGATTCAAACAAATATTTTAGGAAAAGGTCATACAATGATAATTTGTCCTTTGGTGGGGAAGTTTCTGGTAGAAGGACAGACCCTGAATCTCATAACAAATATAGGACACAGTTTCAGGAAAGAGGTTCAAGTTACCCTAATTTTAACAATGAACACAATGGTTTTGTAGTTAATGAGGAACTTGACCAGTTTGACCCTTTGGGGGAAGGGGGAGAGGGTCCATGGAGGTCAGAAAGACTAAAGAAACAGAATCGGCCCTTTTCCTATGCAGAAGCAACAGGGAATCACTACCCGAGGAAACAAGGGGGAAACAATTACAGATAACGTGTGGTTTGGACAATATTAGTACAACCCCTTTGGACAATGTTGATTTTTGTACACATACAGCAGATAGTACACAAAGTGGAGCTATGGAATTTGACATCGAGTGGTTTAGAGAAATGAATATAAGTAAAGATGGACATGGTAATTCTATTAGCTGCAAAATATGTGTGGAAAATAACTTTTACATATACAATTTTGCTGATTTAGAGGTCACTAAGGACTTTTTTAACCTTTTTATAAAAGGCTTTTCTTTTATACCTATCAAGAAACCCAAAATAGATGAAATTTTACTTGATATAAAATTATTTACAAGAAAGCTACATTTGAAAACTATGTTTAAGGATGAAGAACAAATGGTGACTAATGTGCTAAAAAGAAGTTTGTTTAATCCTCCCTTACAATATGACATTTTCAATTTTGAGAGTTACGTATTAAATATGGTTAGGGAAGGTTTTAAAATGGATGATGGAATTAAAGAACATAGCAATTTAACAGTAGAAGAAATTAAGATTATGAAAATGTTACAGTGCAATGACAAAATAAGAATCATGAAGCCCGACAAAGGGGGTGGGGTGGTTCTGATGGATCACTGGGACTACACGAGAAGGATGCTTGATATATTGAATATGAGTGACAGATACCAGATCGCATCTAGGAATGAAATGAACATATGCTATAAGAAAATAGACCTTTTGTTGGAAGACAATCTTTTACAGGGTCTTATAGATGTTGACCTGTATAATTTTTTTAAAGTATCCAAACCAGTAGTCCCAGAGATATTTGGCATCCCGAAAATACACAAAGATGTCCATAACCCCCCACTTAGGCCCATTGTGACATCCCAGTGTTCAAAAACGCAGACTTTAGCCATCTATGTGGATACGAAGTTAAAAAATTTTCACAAGGATTATCAGCACATACTTGTTGATTCTTGGGATTTTTTATCCAAATTTAATGCAGTTCCATATAATGGGAATTACATCTTTTTAACAATTGACGTCAGAGATTTATTTTCAGTAATACCACATGATATTGGCTTAAATTGGTTTGAACATATGTTAATTGAATTTAATTTTCTTAATACAGTAGAGTTTAGATTGATTCTTGAAAATATGGAATTAGTGTTAAAAAACAATTTTATATATTTTCAAGGAGACATTTATCATCAGATAGGAGGGGTAGCAATGGGGTCTTCATGTGCCCCCATCTATGCAAATATTATTATGCTTTTTTGGGAACTGCAATATGTTTTCAAATCCAATTTCTGGGAATACGTTATTACATATTTCCGGTTTTTGGATGATATTTTCATTGTTTGGAATGGCACTGTGGAACAAATTGATAAATTTATTGACTACTTACATACAACAACCACCTTCCTACAATTTACTTTCCAACATAGTACTAAACAAGTAAATTATCTTGATGTAACAATTACAAAAAATAGGACAGATAATAAATATGAATCTAAAATCTTTAGAAAAGAGTGTTTTTCAAACGCATACATACACTTTGAGAGTGACCACCCACTATATTTAAGGAGGAATATTATAAAGGGCCAGATGATCAGGGCCTCACGAATGACTAGTGACAATGATAAATATTTAGAAGAAATGGAATTCATTCAAGGTTTGTTTAGTGAAAGAGGATACCCTTTGAGGTTGATTAAGAATGTTAAGAGAGAAGTTATAAAAAAACGGAATACTCAGTATCCCCCACTGTTAACATACAACAATGAATATATAGGCAAGGCAACAAGTGATTTTATGAGAGCTAATAACATCATGGATAACAGTGATTTGCCCAGGTTGATGCTTACATATTATAAGGGGGTAAGTTGGATACAGAGGGGGATTAATGAAGTTTGGAGAATTTTCTCCAGAATGAGTAAGGATTGTTCCATTTTTCAACAACCATTGAGGTTTGGGTATAGGAAAAAATCACAATTTTAAAAGACTGTTCGAGAGGAAAAAACCTTTATTATCAAATGGGACACAAAAAGTGGGGACGCATAAATGTGGTAGATGTGTACAGTGTCCCTTTATTATAGGGGAAAAGATGCTGTGGTTGAGGAATATAGATCTAAAATTGAAAAGCAATGGCTATTATACCTGCCATACCCAGGGTGTGGTCTATTTAGCCTATTGTTTGTTCTGTGGGAAATACTATGTTGGAAAAACTGAACGAAAACTAAAACAACGTATATATGAACATATAAGGGATATAAATAAGAGAAATGAGAATAACGCACTGTTTAGGCATACTAGTATATGTGCAAAAGCTAACATCAAATTTTGGGTCCTTGAAGAGGTTAAGAGAGGGGACAGGGGAGGTGACTGGGAATCCCTATTGGAATATAGGGAATTGATCTGGCAGCTTAGATTGGATGCCTGTGGTTCCAATGGGATGAATGATCACCTCTCCATTAAACCAGCATTGAAACTTTTAGCAAATAACCCCAAAAGGAATTAATATATACATACATACAAAATGAAGTTCTGTTTGGGGTAAATTACCTTTTATTGTTCACTTTTTATATATATATATATTTTTTATCATTACTAATATTTTTATTAATATTAAATTATCAAGTTATTAGTGGCCTCTAGATTGTAATATTAAGTTCATTATACACATATTACATATATTTATTAGTATATATTTAATATTTAATTATGGGTAATGGTGTATTTATTAATGTACATTTATACAATTTTTATATACATTTATATAGAGTACATTTATGTATTTAATGTATATTATATTATATGATTTTATAGTAAATTTGATAATTGTGGATATGTTTTTTATATATTTATAGGTAGTTGTTACACTATTTTTAAATCAAGAAAGACATATATACACACATATATATATATATATATTTTTACACACATAGGTGTACCATTGAACATCATACAAAAGGGTTTTATGTATATATATATACAGTTTAGAAACTGTTTCCAGAATTTTAGTATAAATAGTTTGTACAAACTAATATTAACTTTCTATAACCACCATGAAGCACTTGTTTATTTTAAAAATGAATGAATTTATTTTAAAAATGAATTTGTCACATGCATATATACATATATATGTTTGTACGCAATATGAATTACACTACATTTTAACATACTGTGTATAAAAAAGTAAAGTAGGTTTCTGTTTAAGAGTTAATAAGTGAATACAAGTGAATATTATCTATTTGTAATAATGAAATCATTATTCAATTTTTCAATTAACCAAAAGTGTATTTAAGGTACCTGGTTTTGTTAAAAAATGGATTCTGATGAAGTTTATATGACTAAGACGAAAGCGTGCTCAATCCCAGTTTGTTTGGTTTTATATTTGTGTTTTTCGTTTATTAAATATTTGGTCCTTGTTCAACGAGTGGTTCATACGTCTATGGAATAATATTTCGTGGTGCACATTTTGGTACCATTGAGGTTTGGATGTTTGTCGGAGGGCAGCCCTTTATAGTAAAGCCAACGGAGGTGTTTCTGACTTCATACAGTGAAGACCCCCTTACAGAATAGAATTAGTTTACTGTGCCTCTGTCTAGTAGTGACACAGAGATGACCCCTGGGGTAAACCTACGATCTCCCATCCACTCGTCAAGATTTCTCTTGAAGAGAGTCAGTGAGGGGCTCTGCCTAACATGAACTGGGATTCTGTTCCAGAGAATGGGAAGCCTCTGAGTTATGAATCTGTCCCTCCAGCATGTCCTATTCATATTTGTGCTGAGGTTCAAATCTTTAGCTCTCGTGGTTCTGATGGATTTGGATTTTTTGAGGTGGAGCATGTCAGTCAATTCCTGATTGGACATGGCCTTGTATGTCAGGCACAGATCACCTCTGAGTAGGCGGTATGCTACTGAATAGAGTTGGAGTTTCTTTAGTCTGGCAGCATATGACATATGTTGGAGACCCTTGATCCTCTTGGTGAGGTACTTTTGGGGTCGATCTAGCTGTTGCAAGTGCCGGGTGAGGTACATACCAAATGGGGCATTGTACTCAATCATGGGCCTGATAAGGGAGGAGTACAGGGGCACAATGACCTCCTTTGATCTGGATGTGAATCCCTTCATGATAAGGTGGGCAAGGTAGAAAGTCTTTCTAACCACTTTGGCAATGTGGGTGTCAAATGAGAGGTCACTATCGACTTGGGTCCCCAGGTCTCTGATTACTTTTTCCGTACTCAGTGGGTTGCCGCCTATGTGATAATTTGTGGGCACTTTGTTTTTCCCAAAGGGGATGACTATACATTTTTTGGCATTTAGTTTAAGGCCATGACTCCGGCACCAGTTGTCCGTTTCAGTGAGACCTTTCTGTAGGATGTATGTGTCAGCTGGTGTATCGACTATGGCGCCTAATTTGCAGTCATCTGCGAACTTTGTCAGCCACAACCCTCCCATGTTTGCTTTCACATCTGAGAAATAAATGCCAAACAAGAGGGGTCCCAGGACAGAGCCCTGTGGGACACCACTTGTCACTGGCTTTGAGTCTGACATGACTGCAGCGATTTTGACTTTATGGGTTCTATCCTTTAGCCAGTTTGCCACCCATCTTGTGACATATGGATTAACATTTAAGCTGTTGAGCTTGTCTATGATGCCAGAGTGGGGTATTGTGTCGAAAGCTTTAGCCAAGTCCAGGTAGGCTGTATGGACTGCTTTGCCCTCGTCAATGGCTCTAGTGACTGTTTCGAAAAAGTCAACCAGGTTTAAAAGGCAGGATCTGCCTTTTACAAAGCCGAACTGGGTGGGATCAAGTGTCTGTAAGTCCCCAGTGTCTCTGTTTATTAGTTCCATAATGATTCTTTCCATAGCTTTGCAGACCAGGCTGGTTAAGCTTATGGGGCGGTAGTTACCAGGTCAGTAGAGGTGCCTCCTTTGTGGAGTGGGACTACTGTTGCTGTACGCCAGTTTTCAGGTACATATCCTGTAGTAAGGCTAAGGTTAAATAGCATTTTTATGTGCGAGTTTAGCTCCTCTTGGAAATTACGTAGCACGCAACCCGGGATACCGTCGGGTCCCATTGATGCTGTGTTTTTAGCTTTGCTGAGGGCAGTTCTCACCTGGACATCTGAGATGACAGGGAGGTTACATTCAGCTGGGATAAGTATTTCTTCTTTTGGGGGTGAGGGAGGGGAGAAATTTGCACTGAACCGGTCTGCAAGAATGTTGGCAATATCTGCGGGTTCAGTGTATTTTTTGTCATTGTGAACTAACTCTGAACATATCTGGGGGGTTCCGCCCAGGTTTCTAACATAGCTGAAGAAGGCCTTGTGGTTATCTTTAGTGTCCATAGCGATTTTTCTCTCAAAGTTGGCCTTTGATGTTTTTATGACAGAACGTAGCTTTCTACTAGTGCTGATCAGAGATGCCTTCTCTTTATGGGATTTTGCTCTGTCGTGCAGTAGCTTCCTTCTTTTGTTATACAATTTGTTTATGGCTGGGGTCCACCAGACAGGGCGCCTGCCCTTGGTGGAGAGGGTCTTGGTTTTATTTGGGATTGCATGATCCATGCATTCTTGGAGATGTCCATAGAAAGCATTTGTGAAGGATTCTGCATTGTGGGATGTGGTTTCCACTGTCCCAATGGGCTTAAAGGATACCATCTCAGTTTTAAGAAGTGTAAAGTCGGCTTTTGAGAAGTTTTTCACTGTAGCCTTTTGTGTTGGGGGTGGAGGTGGGATATGTATATCCAGGGTGATTCGTTTGTGGTCAGATCTCACTAGTGAAGGGTATACTTCCGGTGTGGAGCACTTTGTCCCCATGTTTGTGATGATCAGGTCTAGTATATTATCTCCCCTTGTGGGAGAGGTGACTAGCTGTTCCACTGCGTTTGAATTTATGAATTCCAGGAACCTTTGGGCTAGGGTGTTTGGGCTAGAATAATGCACCCAGTCTATGTTAGGGTAGTTGAAGTCTCCCATTATGATGGTGTTTGGTGAGACATTCATATCCTCCAATGTCTTCAGGAAGGCTGAGTGGGGTTCCTGAGATTGGGAGGGTGGTCTGTAACATGCTACCAGTTGTATAGCAGTTTTGCCTACGGTTAGTTGCACCTGGATGGTCTCTGATGCTTCATGTGTTGCCACTAACCTGGAGGTGTGGGTGTCCTTGATGAATATGGACACTCCCCCTCCCTTTTTGGTTTGGCCCGAGTTTTGGGGCCAAAAAGCATGATACGAGGTATAGCCTGGTAGCGCTGGGGTGCTCTCAGGAGCCTTGAACCAGGTTTCAGTTACTGCACAGACATCGATGTCCTCCATACTGAGGAGTGCTTTGAGAGCCTGCATCTTGAGATTTAGACTTCTGGCGTTGAGCAGCATTACCCTTAATTTTTTTCCATTTTTGTTTTCTAAGGAGGTGGGTTTGTCTTTTGAGCCTTGCCTAAAAAAGGCACTATGGGGGAGGCAAGAGCCTTAGCCAATATCCGGAAGCCCAGTGATGACAGATGCAAGCTGTCCCTTGCAAAGCAGCGTGGCTTGTCCAGCATGTCATCCCAAGCAGACAGACATTGGATCCCCCTAGAATGACACCAGTATTTGAGCCAATTATTAAAGCTGGTCATCTTGTCTTTGTATTGTGGCATCATTCTTGGTGAA
Source organism: Protopterus annectens (assembly GCF_019279795.1). Classification (NCBI taxonomy): domain Eukaryota; kingdom Metazoa; phylum Chordata; order Ceratodontiformes; family Protopteridae; genus Protopterus; species Protopterus annectens. The sequence continues at coordinate 762,237,002 of NC_056728.1, read as the reverse complement.
GGCAAGATGCTGCTCAGGGTCAGGGTCATACCAGCCTGGGCTACATAATCAGAGAGCTCCTCTACGTCTCTCTTCATGTAGTCCAGGGAGGTACGTCCCTGGTCATTCACGCCGGCATGGACAATGACGGAGTCATATTTGTACTTGCTTTGGAGTGACCTCAGTGCATGTTATGTGGCGGATCCTAGCTCCCGATAAGCAGCTCACCATTACCCTCTCCTTGTTCAGCCTGGTAAGCGGAACGTCAGTGTGTCTGACTATAAAGTCACCTATTACTAGTGTATCAGGCATGGTGTTTGGCCTTAAGGGCTGTGATTGTTTGATACACTGATTTATTAAGTATGTGATGCATGTGTTATGTTTTGAGGTGGTGGATTTTTGGGTGTCTGCTTTGGGAGCCTCTGTTGTTTTTATAAGTTTTTTGTTAGAGCCTCCAAGTATGTCTTTGTGTTATGTGTTTGGTTTGCAGTTGTGGTAGGTCTATGTGGGAGTGGGTTTGGTGTGTGTGGATACCTTCTCCTGTCTGGTCTTGCCAGTCCTGAGTTGAGAGAGTTCAGCCTCCAGTTTGGCTATATAGTTGCATCTCTCACGTGTATTTGTGTTTGTTGGGAGGAGGAGAGGTTTGTCTGTGTACATGAGACAATTGTAGCATTGTCTCAAGATTCCCAGATTGACCAGCTGAACCGGAGAGGATGCCAGCAATCTACCACTCGACATGCTAGAATATTATAAGGGAGTGCTGTGCCTTTAAGGGAAGTGGGTACTCGCAGGGAAGGTAGGTGGATGTAGTGCTTACTTTAGTTAGCGAGTGCTTATTTAGAAGAGAGGTTTTGAGAACAAGTGCTAGGCTTATAATAAAGCGATTAGACTAGATTATTATAAGAGTAGAGCTTTCTTAAGGGAAAATTTGAAGAGCAGACTTGGCGGAGCCAGAAAAAGTTTAACCGGCTATGCGCCCAACCGCGCAAAGCCGTGCAAACGCGGATTTTAAACAGGGGAACTTCAAAAGAGCTCAAAATGGTCCAAAACAACCAATTACTACAAACTCTTGTGCTGAGGTCACTCCTTTAGGGACAGATAGGCTGCTCAGGGCTCCCCACTCCCACTGGTGAGCAAAGAAACTTCCTTCTATCCAAGTAAGACAATGGACACCACAGGAACTACACCACAGCCCAGAATACAGCAAAGCCTGTATACTGGTCTAAACTAGTCGAGGAGAGGCAGGAAAACAAGGATTTTTTTTGTTTTTTTTTTTTTTTGTTTTTGAGATAGAAAGCACACAGAAATGCAGAAACAGTAATAAATTAGTTACACAGGCTAGCACACTTTAGTGGGCAGCCTCAACAGTTAAATTAACAAACAGCTTTCGACCAATTTTCGACTAAATGAAACACTAAGTGCAGATAATATATAATGCAACAAACAGTTAAAAAAACAGTTTAAGCTTGTTCAAGGTAAGCAAGAGAAGGTATTTCAGGTAAAAAACAGCAAAAAAATACTTAAATCAGGAAAATAGTCTCTTTTCTCTGTTCTCTGCTGCTAGGACCACGAGGAGCTGTTGCTGAGTAGTATAGCCAGAAAAAAACGCTCAGAGGCGGATTTTAAACAGGGAACTTCAAAAGAGCTAGAAATGGTCCAAAACAACCAATTACTACAAGCTCTTGTGCTGAGGTTACTCCTTCAGGGACAGATAGGTTGCTCCAAGGCTCCCCACTCCAACTGGTGAGCAAAGAAACTTCCTTCTATCCAAGTAAGGCAATGGACACCACAGGAACTACACCACAGCCCAGAATACAGCAAAGCCTGTATACTGGTCTAAACTAGTCGAGGAGAGGCGGGAAAACAAGGATATTTTTTTTTGTTTGTTTGTTTTTGAGATAGAAAGCACACTGAAATGCAGGAAACAGTAATACATCAGTTACACAGGCTAGCACACTTTAGTGGGCAGCCTCAACAGTTAAATTAACAAACAACTTTCGACCAATTTTTGGCTAAATGAAACTTTAGTGCAGATAATATATAATGCAACAAACAGTTAAAAAAACAGTTTAAGCTTGTTCAAGGTAAGCAAGAGAAAGTTTTTCAGGTAAAAAACAGCAAAAACTACTTAAATCAGGAAAGTAGTCGCTTTTCTCAGTTCTCTGCTGCTAGGACCACTCTGCAGGACCACGAGGAGCTGTTGCTGAGCAGTATTGCCCGGCTATGGGGGGCACCTGACATCTGGGGCAAGAAAAACTGAATAAAATGGCGTCGGCTGCATGTTTTATACCCCTGACGTCATGGAAAAGGAGACCGCAACCAACGCAGGAACCAAGACTTTGTTATTCAGGCTGACTGAGGGAAACCTGCCAGCAGATTACCCAGATGTAATGACTGCAACAGTGAATACACTCGAACATCTACATTTATGGTTAGTGTACACAACTGTAATTTCTTCAACCTGTGGTTCAGATCCAAGGATTGGATCTGATTTGGCTGAAAGCTCTAGGATCCGAACTCTGAGCTCCCCTCCTACCCATAATACTCCATTACCCTCATCCCCCGCAGATCTCATTTGGCGTACTTCTGCTAGCACTGGAATTGTGATTTTGAGCTCCTCAGGGGTTTTTTTTTGTGAGCATTTTCTACCTTTCTCTTCCCAACCGGCTGTAGGTTTTTTTTTTTTTTTTTTTTGTGTGTGTTTGTGTATATATATATATAAGTCCCCTTCAAAACATGTAAAACCTATAACATCTAATTTCATAACATTGAGACCAGAACATCTAAAACCCATAGCATTGAATTTCATAACATCTTACAGTACAAATCACATGAAAATAACATCCCCTTCACATATAACGATACCAAACAAACTTTTTACTACATTTCTGCAGAGGGGCTTGATACAGTGGGGTTAGGAAATTAACTTTTTCCCACTGTAGTGTGATCTTGGAGTTGGTATATTTAATTTACGGGGCTTTCATGATAATTTCATGGGGGCTTGCCCCCTGCAGCAACGTAGTAAAAAGTGTGTTTTGTAGTTTGGTGTCGTTATATGTGGAGGGGATGTTATTTTCTTGTGATTTCTAGTGTTAGGTGTTATGAAATTCGATGTTATGGGTTTTAGATCATCTGGGTTTTAGATCTTCTGGTCTCAATGTTATGAAATTAGATGTTATGGGTTTTAGATATTCTGGTCTCAATGTTATGAAATTAAATGTTATGGGTTTTAGATGTTTTAAAGTAGACCTATATGCATGCATATATATATATATATATATATATATATATAATCTCCTCGATATAGATATAGATAGATATATATCTCCTATATATATATATATATATATATATATATCCTATATATATATATATATATATATATATATATATATATATATACATATATATATATCCTATATATATAGATATATATTTCTATATATATATATATATATATATATATATATATATATATATATAGATATAGATTAGATATAGATATATATATATATATATATATATATATATATATATATATATATATATATATGTGTGTATGGATTCACTTTACAAGCTCGATATTTTAAATCATTTTTGATATTTTAAATCATGTTTGCTGTTAATTTAAAGTTTTTGACTTGTAAGACCATCTTTTTAATGGCCATCACTTCAGCTAAGAGAATTACTGGCTTTATCTTGCAAGTCTCCATATTTAATTTTTCACAAGGACAGAGTTATATCATGTACTACCCCTTCCTTTCTGCCCAAGGTTGCTTCTTAGGCTAATATAAATCAGGTTATTAATCTCCCTGTATTTTTTCCTAATTTCCAAAACGAAGGAGATTATCAGCTTCATATGTCTGATGTTCACAAATGGCTTTGTTTCTACTTGGACAGAACTAAATATTTCAGAAAGTCTGATCAGCTTTTTGTTTCCTTTTCAAAAACCAAATTAGGAAAACCAGTTTCCCAGGTGACCCTGGCCAACTGGATCACTAACTGCATTTCCCTTGTGTATTCTACTAAGGGTATTCCTTTACCTTGCCAGATTTCAGGCCTATTCCACTAGGTCTGTGTCCACTTCAGCCTTTTTGTCTAAACCTCCCATTGATGAGATTTGTGCAGCTGCTATACATGGTCAAACCCCCATACCTTTATTTCTCATTGCAAGTTGGACATTATTTACAGGAAACAGGGCTTCCTTTGGTTCTGCTGTGCTCTGGAGTATCCTCCATGAGGTCTTTCAAAGTTTTTCTGTACCTGGGGACTCTATCTCACAGGTTCAAGAACAAATGAAGGCAACAACTTCATATGAAGAAGTTAGGTACTCACCATAATGTTCCGTCTGAGTTGTTGCCTCTCATTTGTTGTTCAACCTTCCCTCACTCCATTCCCTACCTTTCTTGTAGGACCTAGTCAATATGTATATAATTACTTCTTTCTTGTTTGAGCTCCTGGAGTACTGGATCTGACGTAGTTAACTTCATTTGATCATCAACCTGTGGGTTTAGCATCCTCCCCTTACCCATACTGCACTGCAACCTTCTTCCATCCCTCAGATCACATTTGCCGCGGCTTAGCCAAGACATGATCTCTGAGCTCCAGGTAGAAAGAGTAGGGTTTCCTTACTTCAACTGTTAAAAAGTTAGTTTTAGTCTGCGTGTGTAGTCTTTACCTTCTCATTTACCTCTCTGGTTTCCATTAAGAAAAAGTACAAAAAAATTAAACTTTGTGGTTTTATTAGTGTAGGCCTCCCTTTCCCACCTTTGCTGTGTGTCTGTGGTGTGATTATAGGTAGGGCTTTAGTTAACCTTATTTTTTGTTGTGGGGATTGAGATGTCGGACCCACAAAAGCCGACTTTCTCAAATTGCACAGCATGTGGCTATAAGTTGTCTCCAGATGATGGCCTCACTCTGTGCGTCGTGTGTTTAGTGGTTCCCCACCTTTCTTCAGGCTGCAAAATCTGTGCAGCTTTTAATCCACGGGCCCTGCGGGACCACAGGACTAAGTTAATTTTGGCTGGGCTTCTTCTGGCAGAAGCTATTTCTTCCTCTTCTCCTTCCTCTATGGCCACGGCTGTGGCCATATCAGCTTCAGGTCCTCCTCCCCCCCTGTCCGGGACTCACACTCCTGTATCAAAACAGGGTGACTAGAGTCCAGGAAAGAGAAGCATAGGGAGAGAGACAGAGAAAAAGAGAGAGACAAAGGGGTCGTAAGAGACCAATAGATCCGTCAGATCTATCTGGTCCTCCTATTAAAGTTGTTACTACCTTGGTCAAGACTTCTAAGCTGTCTTCCCCTTGGCTCCGATCCCCTAGATTTTCTCCGGAGCCGGAGGAGGTTCAGCCTGCTTCAAGGTCATCCACATAACTGCCCTCTCGGCCGGTGTCTGTGGTGTCCTCCAGATCTACATGAAGCCTGTCGGAGACTGACATGGACCGTTTGATAAGGTTTATACAGACTCAGTTGCAGATGGGAGTGTTGCTGGCTCTCCCTCCCACTGGAGCGGGGAGTTCGGCTCCATTGTTTGCCTCAATAGCTCCTTCTCCGATCCATCCATGGGTTTAGGAGTCCCTGAACCTGAGGAGCCCTGGAATCAGGGGGTCTGCACCGATGGTTCCCCCAACCTTGACGCCGGCAATGCCCTCGAGTATGTTGGATCCTGCGGATTTGGATCCGAGCTCTTGGAGCCGTGATTTGGGCATCTGATCCGGGGGGTGGCTGTCATCGGCTCCGTTTTGGTCTGGACATACCATTCCTCTGAGTCAGTCTTTTCCGGATTCGGCTCTGATCCCTTTGTCGGATCCGAGGGGCACGGTTACTCATTCTTCTAGTTTTAGAGAAGCCAGTTTCCCTTCGGCCTTCATTGTGGAGAGGGTTCTCTCAGGAGGATAGAGACCCCTCACTCTTTCCTCGGAGTCTGTCCCTGCTCCCTCGCTGCTGAGTGCGTGTTCTGTCATCCCGTCCTCTCAGGGACAGCCTGTGTCTGATACACCCCAGACGGTTCCCCTTGAGGAATATGAAGCTGTTTGTGAGCCCTCCCTGGAGAGCCCCCCTGAGGAGAATTCTCACAAATGCAAGTGCAAGACAAGGCACTTGGACTCCCCCGAGTCCCTCACAGAGGATACTGACTTGGAGGAAGGGGAAGGCTCCCCCAGATCAGCTCCCGAGGATGTCTCATTTGGAGACGTAATGGAAATCCTGCGCCAGCGGGGCGGTTGGCCTGCCCAAAAGCCTTCCTCGGACAAGTCTGTTTTCCTGGAGGCATTCGACACAGGCCCATTTACCTCTTGGGTGTGTTGTCGTTCCCCACCCCCCGGCTTATCCTCTGGTGGACCTCATTACCACCAGAGCTTGGAAGGAGCCGGACACTGTACAACCTATACCAAAAAGGCCAGACAAGATTTTGAGCCCACGTTTGGATAAACCTGCATGGAGTAAGGGTTCCCCAGTGGATGCCATGGTGATGGCGGCCACTAAAAAGGAACTGGCTCAGAAGAGTTCCTCGGTACATCCTCCAGACAAGGAGTCTAGGGCAATGGATCGACTTGGAAAGTGGACGTATGCTTCAGCTACCTTTACCGTAAGGGCGCTGAGCTACATGGCCTACATGATCAGACTTCAGCGCAACCTCGTGAAAGAGTACTGAGTCTTCCCTGGAGTCTATTTCGGCCGAGGATAAACATTCATTCTTGGCACATATGGCCACTCAAGTCGGTGACTAACACTTCCATGCTCCTACTCTCTCATGGCACCGAGGGAGCTGCTAGGGCGGCCGGGTCTGGCATTGCCATGAGGCATCACGGCTGGCTCCAGCTTTGCGGTTTTGCGGAACCTTTCAAGGCGTCCTTTGTGAATGCCCCTTTTTGATGGTTCGACCCTGTTTGGGAAGACTGTCCAAGATAAGCTAGTCCAGAGTGAGGAGGACAGGAAGACGCTGTTTGCCGTCGGGATCCGCTTCTATAACCTTCAAAGATCCTTTTCTAGTAATCAGCGAGCACAAAAGAAGATGTGGTTCCAGGAAGTCTCAGTATTCTCGGAACTCCTTTTCCCCTAGAGGCAGAGGGGGACAAGGTGGACACCGGCCCAGAGGCAGAGGGGGCCCGAAGAATTTTGGTTCACAGGAACCATTCTCGTATCGACCAGCACAGCAGCAATGAGGGGTTGCCCAACTGCTGTACTCTGGAGGCAGTCAGGGGGGGTGTTTTTCAAAGCACCTAGCTCAGTGGGAGTCCATAATGTCAGACCACTGGGTGCTTCGGATAATATCCAGACGTTATTCCATTCCCTTTCTGACCAGTCTCTTACCTCCTAAGCATCTCCTAGACTTTCCACCCGCTCAAAGGGAGGTAGCAGGTTTGGAAATAGAAAAGGTGCTAAACAAAAGAGCAGTCCAGCTGGTCACCCCCAGATCAGTCCTGGTCAGGCATCTATTCAGGTTGTTTTTGGTGCCAAAAAAGACTGGGGACATGAGGCCGATTTTCGACCCATCCACTTTGAACCTGTCTGTTGCCAAGAAGTAGTTCAGGATGGTCACCTTACAATCCATCCTGCCGTTCTTGCAGGAGGAAGACTGGATGTGCTATGTAGACCTCAAGGATGCGTACTACCATATCATGATTGGCAGATGATCCAGGAGGTTTCTCCGCTTTTGGCATGGAGCCAATCACTACCAGTTCAGGGTCCTACCATTCAGTCTCACCACAGCCCCCAGGGTGTTTACCAAGGTCATGGCAGTTGTAGCGGCCCACCAGAGACTTCAGGTCATTCAGGTCTTTCCGTACATGGCTGATTGGCTCTTCACCGCCCCCTCCAGGCATCTACTTGTTCAAGCCAGAGATTTTTTCCTTCAGCTGTCAAATTTATTGGGTATTATGATAAACATTGCAAAATCCTCTCTTCAGCCCTTTCAGATTCTGGAGTTCATAGGGTCAAGAATAGATTCTCTCCAGGCCAAGGTATTTTTGACTCCAGACAGACTTCGGAGCCTGACCCTTCATGTACAGGCACTTCTTCAGACATCTTCACCCCCAGCAGAACTATTTCTGAGGGCCTTATGGTCTATGGCAGCAGCTATAAATCTGGTTCCTTGTGCACGTCTACACATGAGTGTTACAGTGGACGTTACAAGTTCAGTGGTCTCTGTTATACCAGCCCTTAAGTTACCCGATTCCTCTAAGTAAGGTGTGCAACACTTCCCTCATCTGGTGGCTTCAATCCCAGGATCTTTGAGAAGGACGCCCCTTTATTGCAACCCTGCCCCAAGCCACGGTGACCATGGACACCTCCTGTCTAGGGTGGGGGGGTCACTGCTCGGGCAGACCTGTCCAAGGCACGTGGTCCCCGAGTGAGACCGTTCTGCATATCAGTGCTCTAGAGATGAGGGTGGTCCTTCTAGCGTTGCAGGCCCTTCATGCTTCTCCCTCTGGGAACGATTGCAATTCAGTTAGACAACATGTCATTGGTTTGGTATATCAACAAACTGGAGGGAACCAGGTCCTACCCGCTTTGTTGAGCGGCCATGAGAGTGTGGGAATGAGTGATCTCCACCAACCGTTTTCTGATAGCAACACACATTCCAGGTCGGGCCAACATTTTGGCAGGCAAACTGAGCAGGACTATCCTTTTACCCTTCGAGTGGTCTCTGAACCCTTTTGTAGCGGAACAGATCTTCAAGTGGGGTCAGCCTTGCTGCGATCTCTTCGCATTGCCATCCAACGCGAAGTGCATCTAGTTTGTCGCTTTGATTCCTTCTTGGGGGAAAGCCCCAGAGACACTTTTGTCCATGCTTGGCTACCTGGTCGTCTTTATCCGTATCCCCTGCTACCTCTAATGACAAAATTCTTGCAGAAAGCTCGTCTGTTGGGGAGCAGGATTATCCTCATATCCCCATTCTGGCCTCGTCAAGTTTGGTTCCCTTGTCTACGGTCTCATCTAGTAGCTCCGCCTTGGATCTTAGATCCCATTCCGGATCTCATTAGTCATCCCTCCGGAATTCCTCCTCCGAATTTGGACAGCCTCAAGTTTACTGCTTGGTTGCTACAGTTCCACTAGTTGCGAGGACTCCCAGACTCTCTTCTCCTGTTAAGTCCATTCTGGTGGCGGCACACAGGTCCTCCACCTGAAAGGTGTACCGTAATAAGTGGAAGCGTTTATCCATCTGGGCTTCTCAGAGAGATTTGGATCCATTTACCGCCCCAATTCCAGTGGTTTTAGAATTTCTGTCTCAGATTTTCCAGCAAGGGGCCAGCTCTTCCATTGTTAAGGTCCAGCTGGCAGCTATATCCCACTTTAATGTAGGAGAAAATTCAGGTTCACTAGCTGCTTCTAGGATTTGTAAGACTTTCATGAAATGCACCTTTTTGCTGAGACCTCCAATTAAGCATCGTACCCCTCCGTTGGATTTGACCTTGGTTCTTCAGGCCTTAGTTGCACCTCCATTTGAACCGGCAGCGTCAGTTGATTTAAAATTTTTGTTGTGGAAGACTGCCTTCCTGGTGGCTATCGCCTTGGCTAGGAGGGTATCCGAACTTTAAGCCTTATGTATAAAACCCCCATACTTAATTTTTCATAGGGACAGGGTTTCTCTAAGGACAAATCCTTCTTTCCTCCCTAAAGTTGCTTCAGAGTCAAATATCAGTTTATTAATCTCCCAGTATTTTTCCCTAATTTTCAAAACAAAGGGGAATACAAATTTCATTTGCTGGATGTCCACAGATAGTTACGCTTTTATTTACATAGGACTAAACCCTATCTTTTCCCTGGAGGAGGATGTTTCATTCCCCCTGTTGCCTTTCATTCAGAAAGTTCTGCTGAAAATTCAGCAGAACCAGCCAAACATCTTGGTGGTGACTCCCTTTGGCCAAGACAGCATTGGCATTGGTTCCCTCTTCTGCATTTAGTCAAGGACCATCACCACAAGTTACCTCACTGCATGGACCTGCTCACACAAGGCAAGGGATCCTTGCTTCATCTAGATCTGTCAACCTTGCAAATGACCCTGTGGATGATAAACTTTTGATTCCTTTCAGGCACCTTTTTTCACAGGATGTGCTTTGGGATTTGCAGGAAGGCCAGGAAACCCAATACTAGAAAATCTTACATTTCCAAAGGGAGGAGCTTTTCCATCTGGTGCTTTTCTAGAAATCTAGACCCATTTTCTGTGGACATTCCAGTAGTTCTTTCTTGTGTGAATTACTTAACAGTGGCTTGTCATACTCCTCAGTGAAAGTCCACTGTTCTGCTATTTCTGCTTGTCAGCCATTATCTCCACCTTTAGCATCCAGATTGGAGGTAAAGCTTTTTCTCAAAGGTGTCCTACATATTAAACCTCCCAGGAAAACAATTCCACCTCCTTGGGATCTGAATAATGTCTTAAAGGAGCTAACTGTGGCCCCTTTTGAGCCTGCAGTTTCTGCTTCTTTAAAGTTTTGTACTTGGAAGACGGTGGTTCGGGTAGCTTTCACCTCTGCCAGGAGGGTTTCAGAAATTCAGGCTTTGAAGGCATCACCTCCTTTCTTGGTTTTCCACAAAGACAGCATTTCTTTGTGGACCAATCCTTAAATGCCTAAGGTGGTAAATGAGGTGTCTCTTAATCTATTCAATTGCCCACCTTTTTCCATTCTCCTCAGTCCCCCAGTGAAAGGATTCTACACACCTTGGATGTACATAGGCAACTTAGATTTTACCTAGATACAGCTAAAGCTATCAGGAAATCGGGTCAGCTCTTTGTGTCTTTTCATCCTAGGGCTCTGGGTTTGCCTGTTTCTAAACAGACAATTTCTTCTTGGCTTTCCAAAACTATTGTGTTTTTTTATGATTTTCATGGCAAGTCTGTGGCTATTAGAGCTCATTCCACTAGATGTGTGGCTTCCTCAGGTACTTTCTTTAAAGGCCTGGGCACTAATTCTATTCTAGAGGCTGCTACATGATAATCTATGCACACTTTCACTAAACATTACTTAGATACCATTTCTAGATCTAGAGCAGGGTTTGCTAGAGCCGTTCTCCATGGATTCATTGAAAATTCTACAATGCATATTTCCTCTGTTCCTTTCACCTCCCAGGGTTCCTACTAAGCTTTGGTATTCTCCCATATGTTAAGAATACTGCAACACTGAATAGAAGGACATAGAATAGTTGTGTAAAATCTTACCATAATCATAGATGTCCTTTTTTTTTGTGTTGCAGTATTCTGTCCCTCCTGCCATCCCCCATGCATCTTGTTCCTTCCTTGGATGGCTTCTTTTCCTTAGCTCTGGTGGTCCTCATAGGGCATTTAGTTCTGAGAATTGTGTACGTGTGGATGTCCTTTTATCGTTGACATCAGAACATACATGCAACGTCCCATATACTTGCAGTAGCTAAAAGCTGTTCTACACTGGACGGATGTTGGGTTGTCGGGCAGAAGACTACCCTATGTTAAGAATACTGCAACATACAAGAGGACGACATTTATTTATTTATTTATTGCATTTGTTAACCGGGAAAGTCCACTGGGCTTTGAAAGAGCCCATTTTCAGTGGAGGCCTGGGGAGAAAAGCTCCACAAGGTTCAATAGCAGTATGCAAAAAAATTTACATCAGTACTTAGCACTGACATAGGAATGTAGAGCAATGAATGTAGACATGATTTGTACATTTGACAGATAATAGAAATACAACAAGCCATCAGGTTTACATTCAGGAGTAGTAAAAATGGTACAGTTGTCATATGTATCTATTTAGACTACATGCTTATGCAGGCTACAGGAGAGAGGGAGTTCAAGTCACAGTTCCAGAGGTGGAATTATTCTGGTAGGTAGGGTGCAGGAGCATAGCCAGTGAGAAGTGCGGTGTAGTTTGAGTGACCTTTTGAATGCTGGCAGGATTACTGATGGTTCTGATACTGGTAGGAAGACTATTCCATAGCTTGGAGACAGTATTGGGAGTACAGCATCTCGCCAGCTGATAGTCTGGGTCTGTTAACAGATAGTAACATTTTGCTTTCAGACCTGAGTTGGCGTTTAGGATGGTACAGGTTTATTATGGAGGATAAGGAAGGGCAGGATTCTGGTTGGTAGATTATTTTGTGGGTTGTCATTAGATGTATATTCTTAAGATGTTGGGGGAACTCTAGCCAGTTGAGCTGGTGCAAAGAGGAAAAGTGGTGCATGTGGGTATTTTGTATTAGTGGCAAATTTGACAACCTTGTTATAGCAGGAGCCAAGTTTTGTTTGTAAGTGTTACTGTAAGTTTGTGAGGCTAGGGGCACCGTATAGGAGAGTTGGGAGCAAGAAGGATGAGGCGAGGGCTATCCTAGTTGAGAAAGTAGTTTTGTCTATACAGGGCACCGAGCTTTTGGTGGGTTTTCTTAATATTACTATAGATATGAAGGTCAAATGTTAATCTGTCGTCAATGAGGACACCTAATAGTTTGGTGCTTGGGACAACTATGGTAGTATTGTTTTGGGAATGGATAGAGAGAGGTTGTCTGTCAATATGGCTGGATTTAGTGGGGGAGATGACTAGGAGTTTGTTTTTTTTTGGGATTAAGGGCTAGATGGTTTTGGGACATCCATGTTTCAGTAGAAGTAAAGGCTTCTTGGGTAAGATACTGCAGAGCAGAGGGAGATTTGGAAGAGTAAAGGATGGTCGAATCATCAGCATATTGGATGACAGTACTGTTTGGTAAGGAATTATGAAAGTCATTAATGAATATGCTAAACAACAGAGGACCAAGAATACAGCCTTGAGGGACACCTGTGTTAGTGCTCATGAAAGGAGAGAGGAGGAGTGCTGCCATATGGTAGCCTGGTGTCTATTGCTGAGATAGTTTGTAAACAATTGTAGGGTAGGGGAACCTAGGTTAAGGTTGGAGAGTTTAGTTAGTAGGAGTGAGTGGGGAGATAGTGTCAAATGCTTTAGACAAATTTAGAGAGACAGCAGAGACGAAGGAACCAGCATCACAAGCTCTATTTACTGTGCCTAAGAAGGAAATTAGGGCAGTGTTGGTGCTGTGGCCTGGTCTAAAGCCATGCTGTGTAGGAGAGAGCATTTGGTGGCTTAAGTGGCTTATGAGCTGAGTGTGTATGCATTTCTCCAGAATTTTGGAGATGGGTGAAGGTATGGCAATAGGATGGAAGTTTGAGATGTCAGAATTAGAGCCCCCTTTGTGGAGAGGAAGGACAAAAGCATTTTTCCAGATGTTTGGTACACATTCTTGAATAGATCTATTAAGGAGTATACTGACAGGATAAGCTATAGAAGGGGCAGCTAGTTGTAGGTATTCTGAAGGTAGGTTATCTGGGGCATTAGTACAGGGTTTTAGTTTATGGAGAAGTTTTTTAATGGTAGATGTTGGAATGGGTGATAATGAGAAGATAGGTAGAAGGGTGGTGATGCTGTTGGGTACAGAGGGTGTAGTGTGAAGAGTTGGTGTTGATAGGTGGAAAGGTTGTGGTTAGTTTTGCAATGGTATCAATAAAGTAATTGTTACAGTGAGGCTATATCAGTGGGAGTTTTTTCAGAGTCAGGGCAGGGGTTGTTTTTTGCCCCTGGGTGGAGTAAGGAGTTTATAGCATGCCAGAAGGTTTTAGGGTTTTGTCTGTGCTGATTTTGGATGTTTTGGAAGTAGCCTTTTTTATTTTTTTATAACTAAGCGTTTGGCTTGATTGCAAAGTTGCTTGTACTGTAAGATGCTGGGTAAAGTTTTATTTTTATTCCAGGTTTTCCAGACTTTATCCCTAATGGCCATAATTTGCTTTGCGGACTTTGTTAGCCAGGTAGCATGTTTTGATCTAATTCTCTTAAGCCTGAGTGGAGCTAAGCTATTTAGTATTTTGAGAAATGTATAGTTAAAGAATTCTACTGCATCACTGAGAGGGAGAGTTTTTATTGGACTCCAGTTTGTGCTCAGAAGGATATTGTTGAAGGTGTCAAGGGATAAGTGGGATAGGTCTCTGGTGTAACGATATTGGTGTATATGTGATGTAGAGGTGGGCTTGCGTATTATATATGCTGGTGAGTGGTCACTGATACAGTTTGGTAGAGTGCCAGAGGAGGAGATTTTGTCAGGGTCAGAAACTAAGATCCAGTCCAAGATGGATCCATTGTTTTTATTATTGTGTCTGGTTATATTTGAGATTAGCTGCGTATATTTGTGTAGGTTGACACCTGTAGAGGGGTTCTTAGTGATATCTAGCCAATTGATGTTTGTGTCACCTAGGATTACAGTTTCATTTTTTATGTTATTGGTTGTCCAGGCACGAATTTCCACTAAAATAGGAATGTTGTTGCCAGGGGGTATGTATAGGACTCTGATACATAGGAATTTGCAGATGTCCTTCAAGGATGCATCTGCAGTCATAACAAATGGGTTGTCCTGTCGTCAGGCAGCCCTTCGGTCGGCCGGATTCCAAAGTCTGGGTCCGGCTTCGGCTGATGTCGCACTTCACCCGACGTCATCTCTGCTGGTCTTCGGGTATAAAAGCATCAGCCGACGCCATTTTCCCCAGTCTTTCTTGCCGCGTGGCGCCCGAAGCAGAAGCTGTTCGCAAGTGCCAGTCGGTCAGATCCAGAGATTACTACTACCGAATACTACTTCGAAGACTTCTAAAAGCTAAGTACCCCGTTGGGGACTCTTTCTTGCCTCAGCCGATGTCAGAAAAAGTCAATAACTGTTTAACTTGTGGGAAACAAATACCTCATAAAGATTTCCACTCTTACTGCCTGCCTTGCTTAGGCCCAGACCACGACGTAGCAGCCTGTTCGGCCTGTGCTTCCTTCAACCGACGAACGCTTAGGCGTCGGTCGGAGTTTGCTGAACAGTTTTTCGGCTCAGATTTTGCGTACATTATGCCGTCGGATCCTCCGACTACCCAAATTGTTAAAAAACGCAAAGAAAAAGACCGACACTCGCGGTCCGCGGTTTCGGCCGAAACCACGGTTAAGCAAGCCGCGAGTGTCTCTGTTTCGGCTGAAACCGAGAAAACCGGTCAATCTTCAGCCGAATCCATGACTACTACTGAGGCTCCTGCTACCTTAGTTGAATCGGCCTCAGAAGTTTTGCCTACTACTGTGGTTCCTAGTGATTTATCAGACACCATCCCTTTGGATGTCTCTACCCCAGCATGTGGTGCTGGTAGGCCTCCTGCAGCCATGTCTATTAAGGCCTTTGCCAGGGCTAAAGCAGCCAAAACTGTTAAATCAGTGCCTGTTAAGCCCCCCTCACACAGGCCCACTTCTAGTTCACAAATGCTTACTCTGTCAGAGGATTTAATATCCTTAATTAGGGGATCACAATCTCACCCAGACAGGGCCTCTCAGCCCCCAGAAAAGAGATCTAGAGCAGAGCCCCCCGAGCCAGTGTCCTCTGATGATTCTGCGGATGACTCAGACATTACAGACCAGCCAGAGGCTCCTTTTTCTACTTATGAAGATTCAGATGCTGAAGAATCCATTCCATCTGCCTCTCCACCAGAGGAATTTTCCTTTGGGGAACCTTACATGCCATGAGAGAACAATTCCAATGGCAGGGACAAGATTTCTCAGATTCAAGAAAAAGGCTTAGGACATTTCTGCACTTACCACAACATAGGCCCTTAGCTATACCTCCAGTACTGCCTGTTGTGGATGATGCATTTAATGATGTTTGCACTGCTCCTGATACTTTACCTCCAGCCCCTGCCAAACCAGATAGATTTTACAGGGTGCCAGACACTCATCACCACCTATACAAGGCCCCACTTGCAGACCCTGAGACTATATCCCAGGGGCCTAAGGCAGTAGCCTCGACCTTAGCTAAAAACCCTATTCCTTCTGAAAGGGAATCCAGGTCCTTAGAGAGATGGGGGAAAAAAGTTTACACCTCTGCTACTCTCTCAGCTAGAGCTTTAAACTGTCAGTTTCATATGATCCAATACCAAGAGTTTATGCTTGATCAGTTAACTAAGAAGCTGTCCTCTGATGACTCCTTAGATAAGAAATATGTTTTAGAAATGGTGAATAACATCCAACAGGTTAGTAACCATTCTTTAAAATGTGGCTATGATGCACTGGAGGCTTCATTTAGATCAGCCATGACTGGCACAGTGATAAGAAGGCATGCATGGTTGAAAGAACAGGTCTTGCGGATCATGTTAAAGCAAAGCTGTTAGATGCTCCTATGGATAAGGCCAGTCTATTTGGTACCCTGCTCAGCAAGTAATGAAGAAAATGGAAGAGAAGGCAAAATCTGTACAAACAGTTAAGGATTTCTTACAGGTTCAGCCCCCAAGGTTTAGCAGGAACTGGCCTGCCAAAATTGGTCCTTTCCAGACTCCTCAAAATCTCAAAGAGGCAGGAATAGATGCTCTAGAGGCAGAAATCAATCCAGAGGAGGTGCCTACAGAGGACGACAGTGGCAAGGCAATAACCGAGGCACAGACACAACCACTGCCACTGCAACAGGACAATCACAGTGACTTGGCTCTGACACCGCCTACCAGGGAGCAAATAGCAGCACCTTTAGGCGGAAAGTTAGCCTTATTTTCGAAAAATTGGCACTAGATCACAAAAGACAAGTGGATTTTGCAAACCATAGACCAAGGCTACAGGCTCCACTTCCACACCTTACCAGTAATAAGAGGAATGCCAAACCTACCTCCAAATCAAAAAACAGAAGCTCTAAATCAGATAGCGGAATTAACAAAGATGAGAGCTGTGGAAAGAGTACCAATAACAGAACAGGGCAAAGGATTCTACTCCAGACTCTTCCTAGTACCAAGAAAAGAGAAAAGTTGGAGACCTATTCTCGACCTGTCCGTCTTAAACACATACATCATTGTCCCAAAATTCAAAATGCTGACCCTACAGCAACTTCTTCCCATGCTGGGCAAGGAGTGTTGGCTGGTAACTCTAGATCTCAAGGAGGCATACCTGCACGTCCCCATACGACCAAATTGCAGAAGATACCTCAGATTTCTTGCAGGATCAGAGCATTATCAATTCTCAGCATTGCCCTTTGGCTTATCTACTGCGCCCAGAGTATTCACAAAATGCCTGGCATCAGTAATTGCTCACTGCAGGCTACAGGGAATCCAAATTTATCCATACCTGGACGACTGCCTGTTACAAGCGGACAACAAAAGCAAGCTGACAACAGATTTACAAAGAGTCATTTGCTTACTACAAGCCCTGGGATACACAGTCAATTTACAAAAGTCAAGACTGATACCATCCCAAACAAGAACATTCTTGGGTGCAGAATTGGACACAGTAAAACAAATGGCATTCCTAACTGCAGAAAAACAAAAACAACTCCCTCTTTACTTCTTGGCATTAACAAAGCAGGACAAACTAACAGCAAGAAAAGTACTGCAGGCCTTGGGCTTCATGGCATCATGTATAATCTTGGTCCAACATGCCAGACTGCATATGAGAAAGCTACAGTGGTACCTAAAGAATTTATGGTCTCAACACAGGCACAGCTTAGAAACCGAAATCCCACTAATCCCATGCCTGAAACAGGAGTTCCTATGGTGGGCTCAAGCATGCCAGTCAAACCCAGGCTTACCCTTCCACAACTTTCAAGCAAGCCAAACCATCACAACGGACGCCTCAGACCTAGGCTGGGGGGCGCACATGTTGGACAAATGCATACAAGGAATGTGGACTCAAGACCAGCTGCACCTGCACATAAACCAAAAAGAAATGCTGGCAGTAAAACTAGCAATCCAGAAATTCAGACCATTCCTCAAAGAAGGCCATTTAATGATAAGGACAGACAACACCACAGTCATGTGGTACATCAACAAACAGGGAGGCACTCATTCATACCCCCTATGCAGAATGACTCTGGACCTTTGGAATATGGCTCTGAGCTACAACATCCAGTTACAGGCAATATTTGTGCCGGGAAAAGAAAACACCCTAGCAGACATGTTAAGCAGAACCACCTCGGATGCTCACGAATGGATGCTGCACCCGGACATCTTCAAGGCCATCACAAAGAAATGGGGAATGCCACAAATAGACCTATTCGCATCCCCACTCAATCACCAGCTCAAAAAATTCTGCACAAGGACATACCACCCACTTGCATGGAAGGTGGACTCTATCCTTCAGTTGGAAAGGCCTGACAGCATATGCATTTCCACCTCTTCCTTTGATGCACAAGGTACTACTGAAAATCAAAGAGGAACGTCCAAGGATAATCCTGATAGCTCCGAATTGGCCAAGACAACACTGGTATCCATTGCTGAGGAGCATGTCTAGGGGGAGAATGTGGTCAATACCCCTGATGCCTTTGATGTTAACTCAGAACAACTACAACATCATGCTCCCAAACCTAAAAACCTTGCAACTGACTGCCTGGAACATCACATAGCAGCAACTAACCCAGACCTATCCCAAAGGGTTAAAGACATTATCCTTGAAGCCCGCAGACCTTCAACAAGAAGGAACTATGCAGGAAAATGGAAAAGGTTTGTCATTTGGAGTACTGAAAGAGGAAAAGATGTGTCGAACATAGATATTGCTAACATCCTGGAGTACTTGGCAGAGCTTCTACATACAGGCCTGTCCTATTCCTCCATCAAGATACATGCATCAGCTATTTCAGCAGAATACAGCTTGATCCACCTGTCTTTTCGCATCCTCTACTCAGGCAGTTCCTCAGAGGGATCAAGAATGTAAAATCTCCTAGGAAACCACCATTACCAGCATGGGACTTGAACTTTGTGCTAGAAAAATTGACACTCCCTCCATTTGAACCAGCAGCAACAGCAGATCTTCAACACCTATCATGGAAAACTGCTTTCCTACTGGCAATTACTTCAGCAAGGAGGGTTTCGGAACTACAGGCCTTAATGGCAGTACAACCCTTCCTAATCTTCCATCAAGATAGGGTGTCCATGAGAACTAATCCTACATTTATGCCTAAGGTGGTATCCAGAGTGTCTTTAAACCAGGCAATCCACCTACCGACCTTCTTTCCCAATCCACAGAACAGGGGAAAGACTGCTGCATACCTTGGATGTACATAGACAGTTACGCTACTACCTGGACAGAACCAAAGGTTACAGAAAAACTGACCAGCTTTTAGTAGCCTATGCAACAGGAAGGAAGGAAAAGCAATTTCCAAACAGACAATCTCCAAATGGATAGGAAATTGCATAAGATTCTGTTACTCCTACCATGGAAAACCAATTCCACAGAACATAAGACCTCATTCTACAAGGGCTACAGCCACTACCACAGCTTTCTTACGAGGAGTGGCAACCAAGGACATTATTGAGGCGGCTACTTGGACCTCCGTGCATACATTTGCCAAGCATTATAATTTACCTCTATACTCTAGATCCCGAGCAGGGTTTGCCACTGCTGTACTGCAAGGGATCCTAACTACACCATAATTTTTCTTCCTCCACCCCTAGTTTGGCTATGGTATTCTACCCATTTGTTATGACTGCAGATGCATCCTTGAAGGACATAGTACAGTTTTGTACCTACCATAAATGTAGATGTCCGAACAGGATAGCATCTGCAGTCAGGATTACCCACCCTCCTTCCCCTCTGTGGTACTCCTAGGGTATTTACCCTCCTAATAGCTAGCTGGGGGGGAGTCTCTTATGGTGTATTTGTTTGTATATATGTACATACATGCTTATTTTTTGTGTTTGCCTTCTTATTTTTTTGGAAACATTGGCATTTATCCAAAATTTAGCCTTCCAAGAGGGCAACTGGCATCTGGGGCAAGAAACACTGAGGAAAATGGCATCGGCTGATGCTTTTATACCCGAAGACCGGCAGAGATGACGTCGGGTGAAGTGCGACATCAGCCGAAGCCGGACCCAGACTTTGGAATCCGGCTGACCGAAGGGCTGCCTGACGACAGGACAACCCATTTGTTATGACTGCAGATGCTATCCTGTTCGGACATCTACATTTATGGTAGGTACAAAACTGTACTTTATTAAGTTTTAGTAATGCGATTAAGAGTTCTGCATTGGAAAAAGTGAGTATTGGTTTTGATTAAGGAATGACTGTGTAGGTGTTCGGAAAAAGTAGTGCAGTACCTCCACCTTTTTTGTGAAGCCTGTCACTTCTGAGGCAGGAGTGGTTGGGGATAGGAATTCAGAGTCCAGTCAGGCTTGTACTGACTGACCCATGCATGCAGTTGTGGAATTTTATTTCTGATGCTTTGGGTGTTGATTGTGGTGAATTGAATAGCTTTTGTGGGGTTGGGGGAGTTGTTTGTGTGGGAAGAAGGGCCAGGGTTGGGATGTACATCGCCAGATAGGGTCAGGTTCCAGAAGGTAGGGGGAGTGCTTGTCGGAGATTTTTTGTTTGGCCTGTAAAATGTTCTTGATAGACTCTTGTTAGTTTGGTTAAGGTTGTGTTTATAGACTTGGTTGTAGGAGGGGTGATTTAGGGGGTAGAGGAGTATTAGTTTATTTTAGTAAGATTGAGTCTGTGCTGTAAAGAGATGATGAGCTGATTACTGAGTAGCTGGGGAGGGTGTGAGTATGACTATTGTAGGGGATCTTAGGGGAGGTGGGATAGTCATGTGAAGAGCATATAGTTTTAGAAGTAAGGAGAAGTATAGAGAGAGTGTGATAATGATGGTTAGGAGAGGCATTGTAAAGTTTTGTGGCAAGGGATGCAGTTTGAGAGTTTTGCAGGGTATATGGATGGTTTTAAGACAAATAGGTTGGTATGGGATAAGATGACAGTACAGGGGGTGTGTTGTAAGTTAAGGTAGAGAGGAAGATAGTGTAGGTTGTTTAGTTTTTTTTTTTTTTTTTTTTTTTTTTACAGGTGGAGTAGAAGGTGATAAGTAGAGACTTTAGTAAGATATATAATAGTGGTTGTGAGTGGTAGTAGAAGTTGTGGTTGGCTAGGTGAGTTGGTGTGGTTAGAGGGAGGGATTTGCTGGGGGTAAGGAGAGGGGAAGGGGTGGAGTATATTTTAGATTTGTGGAGTTGTGGTAGAGGATGGTTGGTCATGTGAGTTTGAGGTGGTGATGTGTGGTTGGATATAGAAGAGGTAGGAGGGGTAAGGCTAGATATAAATGTGATTTATAATGGGGTGATTGAGAATAGGGGTAGGGTAGAGGAGTGGATAGAGCCCCGAGCGTAGTGAGGGCGAACTGAGCCGGACTGGCCCAGCTGCGAAAGTGGAGCAAAATATGAAAAAAAAAACCAATCGGGTAAAATAGAATGCTCGAATGCAGGTAAGTAGCCAGGTTTTCAAACACTTTTTTTAAACAATAGCTTTGATTTACTTTTTTTAGGTTTTGTTTTTTTAAACATGACAGGCTGCAGGTAAGGAGCAGAAATGCAGGAGGTAGTGTGTGTCTTTTCTAGTTGGGGAATTGTGCGAGAGATGAGAGGGGTTACAAAGTAATTGTTTGTTTTTTCAGGTAAATGTGTTTTGAAATCGTGCGCTTCAAGCACGCTTGTTCTATGCTGCCATCTAGTGGCCTCACAAAGTAAACTAAAGCTTGGAAAGGCTAGGTGCGGGGCAGATGGTAAGGGAAATGAATAAAAAGAAACGCTACGGGGCTAGAAGCAAGCTGGGGTACGAGGTCGCAAGTGTGCAAGCCGCTAACAATGAGAAACTAACTTTAACATTGTATCAAAATACAGATTCAAGTCTTTTTAAGAAGACACCTACACTGTTTAATGGATCTGTCTCCGCTTGGAGTCCTGATATAGGGAGGTCAGGTGGAGCAATAGGAGTTGGCGTCCACACAGTTCGATGATAAAACAGATGGAAGGCCAGCTGCAAGTGTTATACACACTGTGGTAATGCTGTAAAAGAAAAACGAAGAAAATAAGCACTTGGCGGGTGAGAGAGATTACCAGCAGGATAGAGAGTGAGAGAGGGCTAGTATCAAGATATAGAGGGGTAACAGGCAGAATGTTAAGGGGGTAGAAGCAGAGAAGAGAGAGTTGAAAAGACTAAGCACACAGTTAAATTCAATCATTAAATGCAATTTGTTAGTGATAGCTATACCATCAAATGTACCACACAGCCACAGGTATATAATTCCGTGTACCAACCATAAAAAGTCATACAGTGCCCTGAAATTAACGATGCGTAACAGCTGAGGTAATTACTTAATTCTGAGTAAAATATTCATTATAACAGCCATGAAAAGCTATATAATGCCCTGAATGTAATAACAAGTAAAAAGATAACTGAGCTGATTACTTAGTTTAACTGGTAGCATTTTAAGAAAAAACTGAGCTAACTACTTAACTTAGCTGGTAGCGTTTTAAGAGAGCCAAATAAGAAATGAAATTGTGCAGCTTCCTTTGCTTTACTGAAATCAAATAAGAAATTAAATTGCGCAGCCTTCTTTACTTTACTGGGTGTCGTCTAAAGATTAATCATATATAGCGATATTAAATACTTTATTTTCAATAGCAGTATCAACCTTTTGAGCGGAAACCACAGTGCTCATTTGCTGTTTAGTAGTATCATAATGCAGTGAAGATCCTGTTACATGCTGCTGCTATAACTCTATTGTAACTGGTGCAAATTGCAATATTATTAACGTAGTTAAAGATATTAACGTAGTTAAAGAGTTACAAACAAAACAAAATGCACTCACTGGCTGACGCACTCTGCCGAGTCTGTACCAGAAGATTGGGCTGGAGAGGGTATCAATCTAAGGGATGTCGCCACGGATGCGGGCTTTTACTTAATAGTGTTAGGTTGGGTGAGCGAGGGGAGGGCTCAGCAGTCGGGAAGGGTGAGGATCAAGAGAAGTCCTATTTGGGTAGTCACTGGCCCAGCTGAGAAAGTGGCGCGAAATATGAAAAAAAAACAACCCGGCAAAAATAGTATGCTAGAATGCAGGTAAGTAGCCAGGTTTTCAGACACTTTTTTAAACAATAGCTTTGATTTACTTTTTTAGGCTTTGTTTTTTAAACACGGCAGGCTGCAGGTAAGGAACAGAAATGCAGGTGGTAGCGTGCATCTTTTCTAGTTGGGGAATTGTGCGAGAGATCAGAGAGAAGTTACAAAGTAATTGTTTCTTTTTCCAGGTAAATGTGTTTTGAAATCGTGCACTTGAAGCGGTCTTGTTCTATGCTGCCATCTAGTGGCCTCAAATTAAACTAAAGCTTGGAAAGACTAGATGCGGGGCAGATGGTAGGGGAAAGGAATAAGAAGAAACACTACAGGGCTTGAAGCAAGCTGGGGGACAAGGTCGCAAGTGTGCAAGCCACTACCAATGAGAAACTAACTTTAACATTGTATCAAGATACAGATTCAAGTCTTTTTAAAAAGACACCTACACTGTGTTTAATGGACTGTTTCCACTTGGAGTCCTGATATAGGGAGGTCAGGCGGAGCAACAGGAGTTGGCATCCACACAGTTCATGGATAAAACAGATGGAGGGCCAGCTGCAAGTGTTAGACACACTGTGGTAATGACTGTGTTTGTTTAATGGACCTGTCTCCGCTTGGAGTCCTGATATAGGGAGGTCAGGCGGAGCAACAGGAGTTGGCGTCCACACAGTTCATGGATAAAACGGATAGAGGGCCAGCTGCAAGTGTTAGACACACTGTGGTAATGTGGCTCACACACACTGCCGGGTCTGTGCCAGGTGATTGGGCTGGAGAGAGGATTGTAGGTAAAACTATCAATCTAAGGGTATCTATGGTTATGATAAGATTTTACACAACTATTCTTTCTCCACGGTTTTCATGTGGCCTGGGTAATTGTCACAGGCTTTCACACATACTGAATATACTCACAAATAGCAAGGGTGTTTGATAACACCTCGACACCAATCAACTTAATTTGCCTGAATGATAGGATCTTAATTGCTTTTAGGCACCTCTTTACTGAGGATGTCCAATAGGTACTGATGGAGGCAAGAAAAAACTGCTATTAGAAAATCATATTAGCAAATGGAAAGCGTTTTCTCGCTGGTCCCAATAGTATAACAAGCACCCATTCAGAGATAGCTGTTCTCTGGTTTCCCAATATTTGTCTGAGTTACTATCCTGTGGTCTTTCTTACTCCTCTATCAAAGTTCATTTTTCTGCCTTTTCAGAATGTCTGCCAATGGATCTTGCTCTCAATGCAGTCTCATGTCAAAATGTTTTTGAAAGGGGTTTTGCATAAGAGACCACAAAGAAAAGTCATGGCCCCTACTTGGGATCTTAATTTTGTTTTAGAAAAGCTAACACTTGCTCCATTTGGACCAGCTAAACTGGATGACGTGAGGATCTTAACACTGAAAACAGTTTTACTGATTGCTCTGACTTCTGCAAAAGAGTATCTGCATTGCAAGCTCTTATGTTGAGTCAACCATACCTCGTTTTCCACAGGGACAGCGTTTGTTTTTTGTTTTTTTGAGAGCTAATCCTTCTCTTATTCCTGAAGGTGGTATCAGTTTATTTTAAGACAAACTATCCATCTCCCTGTGTTCTTTCCTGAACCCAAAAATGAGGGAGAAAGGATACTCCATATCTTGAATGTCCACAGGCAACTTTGTTACTATCTTGACGGAACTAAATCTTTCAGATCTTCAGATTAATAGGTGCAACCTATGTCAATGCAAACTATTTCCAAATGTTTTTTTAAGGCTGTTACCTTTTAATCCGATGTCTTTTCCATCTGGATTCAACCTGTGAGTTATTGGATCAGACACTGATCTGAGACCGGACATATTCCAAAGATTTCAGCCCGCCGAATTACATGTTCTCTACCCATAATCCGCCAAGATTTCCTCAGATCTCTTTTGATACCTTTCCTAGACAGTACCTTGATCATTAGCTCCATGGGGTGTATTCTTTGTTGTGAGGTTTCACGTGTAGTTTGGTCTCATCTTTTCCTCTACCCTAGTTTTTGTATTTAGTTTGTTGATGTAGTTTTTTTTCTGATAGGTAGCAAAGGTAGTTCAGTTTAAGTAGTGTTCTTGTTAGTGGGCTTTTCCCACCCAGTGTGGTTGAGTGTTTGTCCTTGTTTGGCGTGTCTTGGGTGGTTTCTTTTTGTTTACAATATGGGGAAGGGATTTAAGAAGCGTGTAGTGTGGTCACAAGCTCCATTCTCAAGATGCTCATGACAGGTGTGTGTACTGTCGTGTGTCCCAAATGTTCTGTGGCCCGCTGGTGACTACTCATCTTTCAACAAGGGTCTCCAGGGTCACACGTAGGTCTTTAAGGACCCCAGACCTTAGAAGGGAAGACTGAAAATAATAGGCTTCCTCTTCTGGTCCTCCAGATGCAAACGTCCCAAGACTCTCTGTAACAGCTCCATCATCGGCTGTGACATTTTCTACCCAATTGTCTTCACTGACTGCTGGAAAGGCTCAGTCTCCCATTCTGAGTGTCCCGAGACCTTTCTTGTCGAAAGGAGTTCCCTGTGGCAGGACTTTTTCTCACTTCTTCCTTTCTACTCCGAGTCCTCCCCGGACTAATTCCCATCTTTGCCCTGGATCCGATCTTCTCTGTTCAGATCTGGTCTTTGGAGCACTCATTCAGCAAGCAAGCCTCTATTGGTGGCGTCTTCAGCTTGGTTGTCCCATTCAGTTGGAATTTTATGACCCACTGACTTGGAGCAGCTGATGTGGTCTTTTTTACTATCCCAGATTTGGTTAGGACTGATCCCTTTGGCTTTGGGTCCTGTACTCAAGGCTCCAGCTCCATTTAGCTTGCTTCCTCCCTTGGGCCTTATGCTTCCAAGGTCATCTGAGCTAGTTGCCTTTCCTTCCCTAGGATCAGATCTGATGGCTTGGGTGATTCCAGCTCCTACCCCTCTGCCTTGGTTTCCTTGACTCTGGCAGCTTCGAAGCCGAGTGGACCTCAGAGCGCATGGAGGCTGCAGTTTATGGATCAAGTTTGATTACAGTTTCAGGGTCACCCTTCCCACTCAGTGCCTCTGCTGTTGGCAGTTCTTAGCAGTTCAACTCAGGTCTTTGCATCAGGGCAAGTTGGAGCAACTCAAGTCCTGTGTCTTCTGGCTCTTCAGATCCTAAGTCTGCAGGTGGCCAACGTTAGTTCTTGCATTTGATGATGTAGAGGGGATGCTCTGTCAGGAAACCGTTGCCAGCTGCAACCAGTATCCCTTCGACATCTGCACTTGTGAGCACATCTGTCTACTCCAGGACTGTCCACCCCGGATGGTCTCCAGTCTGCCCTACCTCCAGAGTCCCCTTGCTTTTTCCATTCAATGTCCTGGGTTGTACCCTGTCTGGATGTGCTTATGAACCTAGTGTTCTGGAGGGTGTGGAAGCCGCCTGATATGGTCAGACTGATTCCAAAGAAATTGGGTAAGATTCTTAACTTCTCCCTAGGACCAGCAACACTGGAGTAAGGTTCCTGCAGTTAATGCAGTTGTGGTGGTGGCTGCCACTAAGGAGGACATCTCTGAAAATAGTTTCTCTGTTCATCTTCCTGAATAGGAAGTCTCCAGTGTTGGACTGTTTAGGGAAACACTCCTACTCCACAGCCACTTTTGCACTGAAGGCATTAAACTTGACTACATCAGCATGACAGTGAGTTGGAAGTGTCAAGGTTGATTAAGATACAGCAGACTACAGAGTCTCAGAAGACTCTGGAGATCCACATTAGTCTGTTGCATTGTGTCCATGCATCTGCTATCTAATGCAGTTGATGGCGCGTTCTGAACTGCTGACGCTGGCATTGCCATGCTTGGTTGAGGTTGTGTAATTTTGCAGGCTGCGTCAAGACATCCATTATTTCCCTCTTTGACGGCTCTTTTGGGTCTAAGGTTAAGGAGACTTTGATCAGGAGCAAACAGGATGGAAAGATAGTGTGTGCCTTTGGAGTACATTTTGATACCTTGGATTTCTTGGTGCTGGGGCACTCGTGATAATTTGTTCACATCCCCATCCAACACCAAATGCAGCAGCTAGTGTGCCTTAATTCATCCTCAGGAACAGTCACCAAGGGATGCTTTTCTGTATGATTGGCCCCCAGGTCTCCTGTATGTATATCCTTTGACCCTGCTGATGATGAAACTTCTTCAGCAGGCAGCCCATTGCAGAGTGACTGTAATCCTCATTGCCCCCTTTTGGCCCAGTCAGGTGTAGTTCTCAGTTTTCTGGCCTTTTCTGAGGTACCCTTCTTAGGTCCTGGATCCCATACTGGATCTGATTTCTCAGCCAACTGGTCAAGGTCCACCCAACCTTCAGACACTCAAGTTAACTGCATATTTTCTCCATTTCCCAGGATGGGCAGAAATCCCAAGCTTTCTGACAGAGTGGTGCATATTTTGTTTTAAAGGTTTATACACAGTGTGTGTGGTAGTAAGTGGAAACATTTCACTTGTTGGGCTGTCAAGGTCTGGATCCCTTTTCAGCCCTTTTGGAGGAGGTTCTGGACTTCCTCCTGGACTTGTTTAACTCAGGAGCCTATTCTACTGTTTAGGTACATTTGGCAGCTATTTCCAGTTTTCACATTGGTAAGATAATGTGCCTTGGCTACTCTGAGGTTTGAAGGCCTTTCTCAAGGGTACCTTTATGTTATGTCCTCTGTTCTGGGATCCTGTCCCACCATGGGACTTGTCTTTCATGCTTTAGGTGCTGGCTGTACCTCCATTTGAGCCTTCTGCTAGGTCGGACTTGAAATTGTTGTCCTGGAAAACATTATTCTGGGTGGCTGTTACTTCTGCCAAGCATGTGTCATAACTGGAAGCCCTCTCTTTGGTATCTCTGTATTTGTTGTTTCATAAAGGCAGGGTGTCCCTCTGCAGGAATCCTGCCTTCCTCCCAAAGGTGGCTATGGTAAGTAATTGCCAGTGTTCTTTCCTGAAATTTTCAACAAAGGAGGGATGTTTACCGCATTGTCTTGATGCCCATTGACAATTGAGGTTTTATTTGTATAGAACCAAATAAGTCTTGAGTTACTTGTCTATTTTTCAAAGGCCCATTTGAGTAAGCCAGTTTCTACTGTTACTCTGTGCTAGTGGCTGTCTGGTTGTAATTCCTTTGGATATAGTTTGAAAAAGAAACCCCGTTCATCATAAACCAAAGTGTCACTCAACTAAAGCTGTGGCCACTTCTACAGCTTTTTTCTTCAGAACTGCTTTGGGTGATTGTGCAGCTGCTGTTTGAGTAGGTCCTCACAAATGGGACATTTCATTTGAGGTCTATAACCTCTTTTGGTTCCATGGTATTGCTCAGTTTCCCTTCGTAAGACACCCCCAACTTTCCCCCTGCCACCGTTTGGTAAGATTACTTGCACAACTGCACTTTCCACCTTTATCAAAGGAAATTTTAGTATGGACACCCCCAACTTTCCAACCGCTACTGTATGGTAAAGTTATTAACACAACTGTACTTTCCACCTTTATCAAAGGAAATTTTAGTATGGACACCCCCAAACCCCCCCCCCCCCCCTACTGTATGGTAGGATTACTTGCGCAACTGTACTTTCCACTTTTATCAAAGGAAATTTTAGTATTGATTTGGTTTATTGTTTTGGTTTATAACTCACATCTTCCAATTTGTTATACTAATCGCCTAACAGGTGGAATGACCTTAACACACTTTAGGTAGAAAAATTTTATCAACATTTTCTCAAAATTTTTATTAGTTCTACTACAGGTCTTCATGATTCTTTAGAATAACCATCACTGTGATGCTCGAACAATGATTTAATTCATATTTTATTTATTTATTTTTTTCCTCTGTTCTTTTGATCCTATTCTTGTAAACTAAGTAGGCGCAATGTTTTATGCAAATATTTGACCACAGTGACACTTTAACAATGAACTTGTGTATTTTTATTGTTTCTTCTGTTACCTTTTTCCTTTTTTCTGTTCTCCAAGTCCTATTCTTAGAAACAAATTAGAATATATTTTTTAGAATTGGTATTTCTGCTGAAGTAGGGGGAATTCAGTTGCAGGTTAACAAAGTAGCACAGCTGTCAAGACCGTTCAAAGGATGCCTATCCTAAGCCTTTTCTCTTCACAAACCCAGCTAACCAATCTCCGGTATTTAGACTAATTAGGATGAGCCCAACACCCTTATGACATTGCTGTCCCATTAACCCATCTGATTGACCACATGCTCTCTCTCTGTCATTCTAAACAGGACATTTGCATACTAAAGACTACACTTCCTTACCCTGGCCAATATTCCAAACTGTGTAAAAATGAGCAAATTGCAATTAGTTAAATTTAGAAAAAGATCTGAAGACATCATTTGACTAAAGTGATCACTGGAAAGAACAGCAAATGTTTAGAAAATAATATGGCACTTCTGGCTTCTGTTTTTTTTTTATATTAAGGATACCAGAAAACACAACATAGATCACAGTTTGAGTAATTACACTGTGATAATTTATCTCTGGAATTTAATATTTTAAGTGTGGAGTAGGGCAGTTAATAGAAGGTGCTAGTAGGCTAAGCTCGGAAAGGGAGTGCAATACTGTAATCCAAATTTTTGGAAAGAGTTGAATTTTGATGGGGAGCAAGAGTTGAAAAGTTGTGGTTTGGGCAATGATGTTTGGTTCTTGGAGTTTGTAGAGAAGGAAGTGAGCAGACAAATACAGCAGGTTCTCTTTAAGCATCCACCAGTTGTGGATGCTGGATAAGCTTTTCAGACCCTGAGGCAAGAGTGGGAAGCTTGAAATGTTTCCTCCAAATCCCCCCACCCGTAAGATTATTACCAGCTGAACGAAATACTATGTTTAATGTTTATCTGGGTAAGTGGACTGGTCCAAGCAACCTCTTCAGCCATGACTTAAGTCAAATGGGCAAGTACAATATACAGGCAAATGGAATACTTGTATAGTTTTCAATGAACATGTACAACACACAGAAAAGTTAAGTACTGAGCAGTTCAATGTGCAGACTTCTATGCAGAAATAAAATAATCCTATCTATCCTATCTACACATCGCTGTGCTTTCCCTGCTCGTGTGGGATTCTCTGTCAATCTCAAAAAAATACTGTTGACTCCCTGTCAGGACCAAATGTTTTTGGGTTGCAGGATTCAGAGCATTCCAGTGCTGGCTTCTCTTCTGCCTCCCATGGTCTTCACCTTGACTATTTATTTCCATTCTCTTCTTTTTCCACTTCTTCCTGCAAGGTAGTTTCGCTGAGCCCTGGTTTTCATGGCATCCATCATACCCATGGTTGCTTTTGCCAAACTCCACATGATAAAATCCAATAGTATCTCAAGACTGACTTCAACACTGCCACCCTTGAGTTTCCAGTCCCACTATTGCCCAGTCTCAAATTCAAAATCCAGTGGTGGCATCAGCAGCTCTCACCAAGTCCAGGTCGACCTTTTCAGATCCGTCTTCCTAGTCCAGCTATACACAGATGCTTCTGATCAAGTCTGGGGAGCTTCCTCCAGCAATCTGAAAGTCCAAGGTCTTTGGTTTACTCAACAGATGTCCGACCACATTAATATCAAAGTGATGAGGGCGCTCATCCTAGGCCTTTCATTCCCTCTGGTTTCCAGGTCCTCTAAAGTTTTTACAGACAATACCAGAGTCATGTGGTACATCATCAAGCAGGGGGAAATCATTGTACTTTCTTTGCAGGCTGGCTCTTCAGGATTGGGATTTTGCAATCTTACATCACTTGGTTCTTCAGGAGGTTTACATCCCTTCAGAGCACAGTCTAGTGGCAGATGCTTTGAACAGGTCCAAGACACATCCTCACAAATGGATGCTTCACAGAAAGGTGATTCTGGACAGTTTACATCCTTAGAGTTTCAAGTCCACTAGCTTGGAAATTGGAAACCATATCTTTTACTTGGAAGAGGATGATCCTGTATGCCTATCCTCCTGTTCTTTCCCAGGTTTTGCCCAAGATCATGTGGGACACATCTAAACTCTTGCTGGTGACTCCCTTTTGGCCCAGACAGCATTGGTTCCGCTGTCACACGTTACCACATAGGAAGTATCTTAATCACAAAAGACGAGTGGTCACTCATTCACTCTCACTTGTTCATACTTCAGCTGATACTTTGGGTGATAGGGTTTTGATTCCTTTTAGGTGCCAATTTTCTGAAGATGTCCATCAGGTTTGAAAGAGGCCAGAAAACCCACAACTAGAAAATCCCAAGTGGCTAAATGGAAGAGATTTTCTGTCTGGTGTCTCCTGCATTACCAGGACCCTTTTGCTGTGTGTGTGTGTGTGTACCTACGGTCCTTTCTTTGTGTGAATTGCTCAGTACTGGTTTGGCATATTCTTCTGTTAAAGCTTGTTTGTCTGCCGTTTCTGCCTGTCTGCCTTTGAGTGTCATGAAATTGGATTTGGCAGTGTCTAAGCAAACCATCTCCTCATAGATCTCTAATTCAATTTCATTTTGTTATTTTAATGGCAAACAGCTTTCCTCTGTTTGTGCTTATTCTACCAGGGCAGTGGCCTCTTCTTATGCTTTTTTCAGGGGTATGGATACTAGAGCCATCATGGAAGCTACTTGGTCCTCTGTCCACACTTTCACCAAGCATTATAAGTTGGGGTGTCATTTCCAGGGACAGGGCAGGTTTTGCCAGGGCTATCCTTCATGGCTTCGTGGAAGGCTGTTCTCTGCCTTCCTCCTCCTATATGTTTCAGTAGCTTTTGTACTCTTCCCAAGAGTAAAGAATACTGCAACAGTGATAAAGGACATAATACAGTTGTGTACGATCTTATCATAACAGTAGATGTCCTACTACTCACTGTTGCAGTATTTGGTCCCTCCCTCTTGCCCCTTTTATTTTTTGTTGTCCTTCTGCTGGTAGAGGAGTTTCCTCTTCCATGCTTATCTGCTCCTGTTTCCTTTCCTGGGTGGGCATGCTGTTGTTTCTCTGGGGTTGTTCTGGTACTTCTGGGACACTTCGGTTTTGAGGATTAGGCGCCTGTAGGTCACATATGTACCTTACACCTTGTGCCTAGGAAATGTCTGATGTACGACTCTGGGAAAGTTTAAAGGTTTGGTAGGCTGGCCAGATGTTTGGCTGTCCCTTGTAAGTTATCCCCAGAGTAAAGAACACTGCAACAATGGGAAGTAAGACATCTGCTGTTACGGTAAGGTCTTGCACAACTGTAATTTTTGGTCTGATCAATAACTTGTCTTCTTAATCCACATATATTTTAATGAGTAGGAAATATTTTCTTCTTTAAAGCAACATTTCTTAAGGTAATTTATGCTGCTTTTGTAGGAAGTCGATGCCTTGATGATGGAACTGGAAGAGCTTAAGAGGGAGCAGACTTCCTACAAGCAACAGTTAGAGGCTGTTGATGAAGCTCTGAAGTCCTTTCAGGAACAGATTGATAGCATGGTTGCTGAAGTGACAAAGACTAAGGTAGGAGTTTGTTTCCTATTTCAGAACTGGAGTGATCCAAGCATTAGTGTATTTAAGTAAAGACGTATCTTTGGGGATGACAGCTTTCCCCAAGAAAGCTTAGGAATATTCTTTGTGGGGAGCAAGTTCGACTAAATGTTTTTCTTATTTTAGAGCACCCAAAGTGGACAGCTATGACTCCGTAGAAGTTTCCCCCCTTCCTCACTTAGAAAATCCTACCACACCTGCCGTAGTCGCACAAGACTGTGAAGAAGGAACTGTAATAATAATATGAATAGTTACTGACCTTCAGTGATAGTCTCATTAAGCAGGTCAGACTGCGTCACATTCTTCAGCCGCTAAACATTTCCCTAGTAGCATTTGGCAAAAGGATGCTGCATTTTTCACGCAGACCCACTCAGAAGGGTGCCCCACCTGCGTTCTTCCACTCTTGCCATTCTTGTGGTATCAGTGCTTACCAGGGAGCAGAGCTCAGTTATTGGCCATCTTCCTTGGTCTTTATCTAGAGTGTTGTTATATCGGACTTTGTTGGGGAAGGCAGGTTGGTGTTTACTAAGGTTGTCTGTAAAGATGTACATGAACTAGTCATAAATGTGACCTAGCTTCAAGGTCTTCCTTTGAGTTCATATATCTGATATTGCTTTGCCATTCAGAATTTGATAGTTTCTTCCTAGAAAATCTTGTGCTTGTGAATGTCTGCTTTGCTTGGCTTGGCTAACTAGTACAATGATGTAATGCACTGGAAACTTAAATGTGATCCTCCCTGAGGTTTACCATTCCATTTTTGCTGCTTGCAGATTTGTGATTTTGAGCCTAACTGTTGTTGGTAAAGATCTGTCTTCATTTGCTATTGCATCATAATCAACAACCATTTAGCCATCAATTCCCTAACCAATATTTGCACCAGCGTTGCCTGTACTGTTAAAATAATTGTCTATGGAGCCCAATGACAGCATTGCCTCCAAATTTTTCCTTCCTTGTTCCTAGCTTCTGCTGACTCTGTCCCACTCAGATGTCAAAACTTGAGTGTCATAAAGGAGAATGTGTTAGCTAATGCTATTGTCAGCTTTTTTTTGTCGCAGTATGTGTTTTTTCATATGCTGTACCGAGTAACATCTCTCCAGCTTGTCAGCCTGCTTTCAGAGATTTTGGTTCTGTATACCATAGCAGAAGCTACTTTTTCCATATTTTATTCTGCACTATGTAAATACCTGATATGATAGTGATTGAGATGCTTTAGAAAAAGAATAATTGCACTTAAGGTGGCAAACGAGTCCTGCACAAAAATTTTCACTACTGGTGCCTTTTTTATTTAGGACCACAATGTAAGTGGGTAGCTGTCTGCACTTGTTAAAATTTGCTAGGAGGGGACAGTCTACTGAAGGGCTAAATCTCTCCAGGATTATATCACGGAAAAAGGTGTGTGCCTGGTCTCTTTCTGTCACAGTGCCAACCAAGGCCTCTAAAAACCTCCCTCAGAAATACAAGCAATCCAATAAACATGCAAAGGAGAAGAAACAAACACATGGCAGCCTGAGCAACACTGGCACCAGTGAAGTGCCTTTCTTGGAGTTTGGCCGAGACCTGTCCACAATTCTTCTGGAAGTCACCATATTGTCTGCTTTTAGGTATGGCCCCCTGCACCAAAATTGCTGAACAATGCCTGTCTCGGGGGTTAACCAATGTCACTGAAGTGCAGCCCTAGCTATTGCCTGTTGCTGTTCAGCTAAGGGTAGGACAATGTCCATTTGTTAGCTTAAGAGGATGTTCCTGGAGACTTGGTTGAGGTCCTTAGCAGCCCCAACTGACAGACACCAAAGCTGAATCTAGCATCTGATAGTTTCCTTTTGCTTACACAGAGGAGATCCTCATTCCATCCCATTACCCATGCATCATCTAAGGTCTTTTTCCAGATGACTTAGGACTTCATGAGCTTTCTTAAAGCCAAGCAACCAGTGCTAGAATTCTGAAGGTTATCAGGGCTCCTCCTAAGAACAAGATTGATCCTTCATTAGAAGAAGATTCTGGTACCCTGATCCAGAAAAGGGATGACCTTGCCTGGGTGGGCAGATGTCCATCACTTCTTATGAATCAGGCACTTGAGGACACCATGTCCTTTGCTTCACCATCAAAGGATCTGCCATGTAGAGACCCTCTTCACTGAATGAAGAAAGAATTCAAATGCGATATCAAGAAGTACTCTGCTCAGTATAGGTATAGAACATTCATGAGCCTGACAGAGTCTAAACCATTTGCTGGTTCCTCAGTTATAGATGTACTGGAAGAGACCATCAGTGAATCACTGGAGTCTGATGTGATTCTCCTGCCAGGAAAAACTTGACTAGTTCTGTAGGGTCCAAAATTCCAGGAAGCTCCTTTGTAAGAACACTTTGGTTGACCTAACAGTGGTGTCCCTGGATTCCAACAAGGGACCATCTATGGCTCAATCCAGGAAACTCCATTTCCAGTGACAGACTGGGATTCTATACTGCTTTAGAAAGAAACTTTGCACATTTCTTGATCTGACCTTCAGGGCTCTGAGTTACCAGAAGCACATGCTTAACTTTCAGGAATCTCTCCTGGACATGCTGAAGATTAATGCAGAGGAAATCTGTGATGAGGACCTGAAGTATTAGATACCTTATTTATACAGCCAAGTATTCCAAAAAAGTGTAGTTCTGATGCACTAGATGCCTCCTGCAGGACAGCAGCTAACTGGTTAATGATTTGTGGACATGCCTGGCCTGGCACAGCCCTTACCAGTTCATGTGAAACTGGAGCTCTTAATACTCCCCAGGCAAGGACCACCTGTAAAGACCTCCACTAAGAAGGCATTCAAGACTGGAGGAAAAGGGACATTTTTAAGTTGGGCGTTAAAGTATTTTTTTCTTTCCCAATGTCCAAATTTAACAGAAATTACCCTTAAAAACTAGCCCAGTCTTCCCCAAGCCAAATAAACTGCAGAAAGGAAAACATCCAAAATTCTTGGAAAATAAGCAAAATGTAAGGATAGGTCTTGGGAGCCCTCATGATGAGGACCCACGGAGGGAAACGGCCATGATTCAGTCAAGCTGCCCTCTCCTCCCCCAGAAAATACCAGACCCAACCCTCTGTACCAATGAGCTAAACTTCTCTGTCCTTCCTTACAAATAGGGGATTATCTGTTTGTGGGAGAGGATATCTCAGAACCAGTGAGTCTTAGAAATTACAGGATAGGGTTAAAAATTTCCAGTACATTATGTTGTTGTACTAGTCACTTTGTAAGCAGACCAAAATTTGTAGGTAACCTCCTGTTCCAAGATTGGAAACAATGTCATTTAGTTCCACCCTTGCTATAAAGGACCTGCTAGGACACAGACCAATAGAAAATGTTCCAGTAGTAGAGGAGGACACTTGGGTTTATTTACTTTCATTCTGGTGCTCTGAATGGAAGTTGGCTGAAGGACTTTGAAGACTAAATAAAATGTCCAGTAATTGCAAAGCTCGAAATGCTCACCCTGCAAAGCATCCTATCTCTTGTATTCCTTCAAGCCTTCACTGTTGCCTTGGATCTAAAGGATGCCTCTTTTCATACCCTCTTGCAAATTAGGAGGATTCTAATATTCAGAGCAGCTGAAGCAAGACTACCAGTTTACTACTTTGCCTTTTGACTTGCCTACTGTATCCAACATCTTTACAAAATGCCTGCCTCTGGTATTGGTCTTTTGCAGGATTTAAGGCATACATAACTACTCTTATGTGGTTGACAGCCTGATCCAGGCAGACATAGTACAAGAGAGTCTGAAAATCAAACTGTTTACAGTAGCATGTTTCAAGCAGCTTTCTCTCTTCCCTCAACTTCCCAAAGTCACATTTGGCCCTTGCAAGTAGACTGCTGTTTGTAGGAGGCTTTTCTGGACACAGCAGAAAACTTTCCTGCCTAAAGACACTATCTTCCTATACCAATTCCTGCAAACCATGTTACTCTATCACAGCATGAAATTTCCTCAGAATTCTGGATTACATGGCATCTTGCAACCTTAGTGGTTTACTCCATATGAGGAAACTGCAATAGTACTGTCCCTGAAAGAAGGGAAGAATCACAATGATATGGGTTCATATAAGCCAACATCAGTATTAAATTGTGGATTTTATTGGAATTGTAACAGTGTGTGTCAAGGTTACTTTTGAAGTTGGTAGACCTGAACCTGTGTGACTTTGTAGAAGGCAGGTAAACTTTTGATGATGTAAGCAAAACAATGATTCAAAAGGAAGCTGGAAAAGAAAGGGAAACCATTAGTTTTGATGTTTGGATGTTGAAAGGCATTTGATAGGGTGCACTGAGAAGTACCTATGTAAAATGTTAAAACCATTTGTGCATTTCTCAAGGAATTGGTTTGATTACACTGATACTGAAAATATACACTCAACCAGCAGCCAGGATAAAAACTGTAAGGGCTTTGTCCCAGGAATTTACTGTAAGTAGAGGCACTAGGCAAGGATATCCACTTTCCTGTTCACTGTTTGATTTATTTAGACCTTTCGCTAAACAGGTAAGGGATTCCATAGCAGGTTGTCTTTGAAGATGCTTAGAAGAAAACTAGCACATTTTCCTTGATCCTGTGTCTTACAAAATTTGGGGCAATATTTA
The DNA here is from genome assembly GCF_019279795.1 of Protopterus annectens. Lineage (NCBI taxonomy): Eukaryota > Metazoa > Chordata > Ceratodontiformes > Protopteridae > Protopterus > Protopterus annectens. The sequence continues at coordinate 762,200,141 of NC_056728.1, read as the reverse complement.
AAATCCTTAGTTATTTTCAGGAAATAGGTTATAAAACTGGTACATTACTAAGCTTTCTGTAGTAGTCAGTTCTGTACCCAAATATGAATTAGTACAACAATGTCCTTACCTATAAGGTCACTTTAGGATGAAATATCTAAGGTTGTGTGTCATGGGAAAAGTACAGCATACGGCAAATGAGTCCTGTGATGAAACGAGGTTAAAAATAAATGAGAAGATGGAAGGTGATAATTTTTTATTTTTGCCATGAAAGTTTGTGATCCCACAGATCTATATGTGGGAGCAAGCATATTGCTACCAGTCAGAGAGTGAGATATGGGTTTAGCTTGAAAAAATTAGACATTTATCTTTGAGGGGAAAGTTCCAGAGTGAGCTGGGAGTAGTTGAATTCCAAATCTGTAAGGGTACCATAGAGCAACATAGTGGAGATTAGTTTACCTGGCATAGTCACAAAAGTGTGAAGCCAAGTGGAATGCTTGATGTTGACTCAGTGACCTTATAAACCAGATGTATGACTGGATATTTGTGTGCAGGCCCAAGCTGACAGTAAAGAAAGGATCACAATGATGTCTGTATATAATCAAATCATGGAGGAAGACAGAAGTATACCCAGTAGGACTAGTAGAGCCTAAGATACAAGGAAGGAAGGGGCGAAGTTGTGGATCAAGAGAGACAAGGTTCTGGGAAAAAGAGAAAGCTGGGCAATCAAAAATGATTTGGAAAAATAATATTAGAATTCTGGGTTTTGAGAAAGTGAGTTTATTTGGTTTCAGAGACTAGTAACTATATGGAAGGAACTGGAAAGGAAGAGGATTACTGTTGGTAAAATCAGACTTAACCTAATTGAAGCTCAACAGTACGAATCTCAACATAGGAGGTTAATATGCAAGTTTCAATAAGACATTAAATGTTTATTGAAAAAGAATTGGAGGGGAAGCTAAACAAGTAGTATACTAAGGTACAATGTCCGAAGATTTGTCAAGATCCCATATTCATTACTAAATTAAAAAAAAAAAGTTTAGAATATTTAGATGTAAATGCTTACATAAATATTGTTTTACTCCAGACAAGTTATTTATTATTTATTTATTTACATTTGTTGCCTGGGAATGTCCGACTGGACGCAGGTCCATTTTCAGAGAAGGCCCGGGGAGAAAAGCTCCACAAATTAAAATATTAGACAGTTACAGATGAAGAATCCTAGCAATTAAAATATTACAAACATAGTTACAGATAAAGAACATAGTACATTCCGTAGATAACTAGCATCTGTTCTACCCACAAAGTCATAGCAGATATTAACAATTGTTACAATAAGAAGTTACTGCCATATAATAAGTAGCTAGGCATGGAAGTATCAGAGCTTGCTGTAATCAAAGGTAGTTTGTGGGGTGGAGGAGAGGTAGAGGTTAGATGGAGTGGGAGAAGTTAGAGGGGAGAGTTACAAGGACATAGCCAGCATGTTTTTAGGTGTGCTTTAAGTAAAGCTTTGAAGTGGGTGCATGATGGTAGAGAGGTTATTGTGGGGGGGGGGTCCAAAATTTGGCTATAGTGCTGGAGAATAGTGCTTCTTCAAGCAGTGTTATTGGCTCTAGTAACCTGTAATTGATTTTTGTTTCTGGATCGTAGTGGTCTGGTGGTGAGATAGGGTTGGAGTAGATACTGGAGGGATGGGACCTTTAGAGGATGGTTAACCAGTTTGTGGGCAAGTGTGAGTTGATACCATTGAAGGGAGGTGAGGGAGTTCTAGGCAGCCTAGTTCAGTAAGTGAGAGACAGTGGTGACTATGGTAGGATGCCCCAGTGGCGAATTTGGCGATTTTGTTGTAGCGGGTCTCGAGTTTATTTAGATTGCATTTGCCTTAGGTTGGTATATATTGGAGAGGCATAAAGCAGGGTGGAGATAAGGTGCGAATTTGCAACTGAAATCCTAGCTGCTTTGGTGAGGAGTTGTTTATTTCTGTATAAAGCTCCTAGTTTTTGGTGGACTTTGTTTATGGTCATGGATATGTGAATGTCAAATTTGAGATTGTCTATTTCAACTCCTAGCAATTTGGTGTGATCTGTTGGGTGGATAATGGTGTTGTCTTTTGCTGTGATGTTAAAGTGAGAGTTGTTTTGAGTATGTTTGGTGGGTTCAAAGATGAGGAGTTTAGTTTTGTTTGGGTTGAGTATTTACTGGGCATTGGATAGCCAAGTTTCAACAGAGGAAATGGCATGCTGTGTGACCTTTTGCAGTTCGGGTAGGGACTGGGTGGAGCAGATGATGATCGAGTTATCTGCATATTGTATGAGTGTCAGTGTGCTATGTTTGGTGGCAGAGGCTAGATTATTGGTGAAAATAGAGAAGAGTAGGGGTCCAGGAATGGATCCTTGGGGAACACCAATAGAGACAGGTAGTTGGGGAGATATGTCATTTTGCCATATAACAGATTGCTGGCGGTTAGACAGGTAACTTTGAAACCAGTTGGTGACTGATTGAGAAAAGGATAGGTTATTGAGAGGAGGAGTTTGTGCGGGACCATGTCAAATGTATTAGATAAGTCTAGGAAAGTAGCAGAGGAGAGATGGCCATTGTTTTTATGGTGAAGGATAGTGTTAGTAAAAGAGACTAAGGCAGTGGTGGTGCTATGGTTTGTTCGGAAACCATGTTGAGTATTAGAAAGGAGGCTGTTAGTAAGGAGGTAGTCTGAGATTTGAGTGTGAATGCATCTCTCTAGTATTTTGTAGAGTGGAGATAGAATCACTATGGGGCGGTAGTTGGTTAGTTCTGTGGAGGGGCCACCTTTGTGAAGGGGAATGATGTGTGATATTTTCCATAGTGTAGGGACGTAGCATTCTGACAGAGATCGGTTAATCAAGATGGATACTGGGTAGGCTAAGGCGTCAGCTGCAATTTGTAGGAATTCACTTGGGAGGTTGTCTACTGCTAATTTTGTGGGTTTAAGTTTAGTTAAGAGTTTTCTTATGTTGGAGGTAGAAATGGGAGAAAATGAGAAGAGTGTGGGGTGTAGGGGTGGGGGGTTGTGTTGTCTACCTAGTGATAGTATGGTTTGTGTGAAGTGTGTGTTGAATGAGGTAGCAATATTTTCTGAGGAGTGAGGAATGTTAGGTAAAGGGGTATTGACTTTACCTGGGTGGAGGATGGAGTTTATGGAGGTCCAGAATTGTTTGGGGTTGTGTTGGGAGGAGTTGAGGGCAGACTGGTAGTATTGGATTTTGTCCTCCTTTATTAGCTTTTTTGACTGTATTGCGTAGTTCTAGGAATTTCTGTCTAGCTGAGCGGGTTTTGGTTTTGCGCCAGTGTTCCCAGGCTTTATCTCAGTTTTTCATTTCTGACCTAGTGGTTTTCTGTAGCCATGGGGAGGGTTGGGCTTTGGATCTGGTAAGTCTTATGGGGGCATGGTTATTTAAGATGCTTAGGAAGGTAATATTGAAAAATTGGACTGCGTCATCTAGGCTGAGGTAATTTAGAGGGTGCCAGTTACATTCTTTGAGGGATGAGATGAATGTGATTGGGTTAAAGTGTAGTTTTTTTACGTATTTGATGGTAGATGACCAGTTTAACTTGGTATAGGTGTTTATTTGAGTAGGAATGTTGGGGAATTATCACTGAGGCTATCTGATAGGCACTCTGCTCTATAGGACTGGGGAATCTTGCTGATTCTAGTATCCAGTCCAGGGTAGTGTGCTTGTTTGAGTTTTTATTTATTCTGGTTGGTGACTGGACTAGTTGGGTGAAGCCATGAAGGTTTAGATGCTTGGTTGGATGGTTGCCGCAACAGGATTGCCAATTAATATTGAAGTCACCTAAAATTATGGTCTCTCGAGGGAGATGGGTAGTCAAGCTTAGGAGGTTTTCTAGTGGAGGAATATTTTGGCCAGGTGGGAAGTAGCATCCTATTATGTTGATGGTTTTATTTTGGTTTATTTTCAAGGTGGTATATATTTCTTCATTGGTAATTTGGGGAGCTGATGAGTTTAGAATCTGGGTGTTTAGATGCTGTTTAAATATTATAGCTATACCACCTCCTTTCTTTAGTCGGTCTAGTCGTCGTAGTATGTTTTAACCGTTAGGGAGGATTTGCTCACTGGTAATGTGAGGTTTTAGCCAGGTTTATGTTAAGATGGTTATATCTGGGGAGTATAAATCTATGGTGGCATGGAGTTCGCAGACTTTGTTGGCTATACTTCTGATATTTAGGCTTAGAAGGAGGTCTTTTGGTTTTCTACTGGTTGGGATTTGGGAGACGTGGTTGTTAGTCTGATTATTAGAAGTGGGGTTGGAGATGGAGGGACCAAGGTTGGGGTGGATGTCTCCACTGAGGGCAAGTTTTGGTATGCATGAGGTTATTAATTTTATCAGTTTGTGAAAGAGTTTGCATTTTAGGGAAACTTTATGATTGGGTGCAGTCGTTAACAGATGTGGTAGGAGGGTTATTTTGTTAACTTGTAGGGATGCATTTAGTTTTAGTATTTTAGTTGATAGAATATGTGGGGGATGCATAGGGATGGTTCTTGAGTTGGTGGGAGAGGAGCAGAGTGAGGGTGAGTAGTTGTACAGTGGAAGTGGTTGAGTGGGGGTATAATGGAGTTTTGATAAGATGTGCAAGGAGAGGGTATGCAAAGAGTGCTTATTCATGTTATCAGAAGAGGAGGGGTAGTAGTGGGAAGGTGGTGGATTTAGAGTTGGGAGTAGTGTTGTGGTTGGTGGTAAAAATGATGGGAGGGGTTTGTTCTAATAAAGGTAGGACCACCAAGGGTGGGTGGAAATTGGGGGGCAGGGTGGGGAGCGAAGCGGGCAGAGATCTGTTAGCTGCTCTTAGGAGGGGTGTGGGCTGGAAAACAATCAGGCAAGATGTTACCTGAAGGCTTGCTTATGCTGGTAGCTAAGAAGGCAATAAGTAAAAAAAATGGAAAACTGACAAGGCCACTAGCATAATGGAGGTATGTGAAATTATGAAAAAATGGAATAGCTTAAAGATGAATAGCTCCTCAAAGATTACTACTGTTGTCTGTAATAAATGAAAAATGTGGTCACAACTGATGATTAACTTGGAACAGTCTGGCAAGAAATATCGGAATGCGGTTGAATGGAAAGTTTCAGAGGTTAGTATGAGATAAATTAAGCAGAAGCTAGACAGAGTCTGAATAGGAAATGATTAGACACTAGCTCTGCAGGAAATGCTAAGAGGGAGCTCTGCAGGAAATGCCAAGAGATAGGGAACCTTTCTGGCGATGTAAAAGCTGCAGTGGAAAGTAGAGTTAAAAATGATTATTCTATTGCGTATATAAAATGAATAAACATTATCATCCCTTGCATTGGGCTGAAACCTTGTAATTTTGGTTAAATGGTGTGATACAGTTAGAGGAGGAACATGGCCATTAGGAAAAGTAAATACCTACATAGTGAATGGGGTTTGCACAGTGTTTCTATAATAGTAAACAACTTAAAAAGAGGGAGAGTAGTTTGTGTTGTCCCTTGAATCAAACCAAACCTTTGACCCTTCAGATCTTGAATGTGTAACAGTCCATTTAGCACATCAAACCCTGTGCCATTTGCACAGTATATCTGATGTATAACCTAATCCTGAAGATGGGAAGTACATAAGGGATGTATGGGCATGAATTACTTCTGAATAATTTTGCTTCCAGTCAAAAAGCAGAACTTTGCTGAGACTTTGGTCTTCTGGTCATGCGTCTCGTGCTATTACCTAGCCATTGGGGGAGATAAGTATCCCATTGGGGACCCTTCCGTCTTACTGTTTGGTATAAATGTTTGTAAATGCCATCCAGAAAGGGAAAATATGAATGAGGGACACTAATTCCACAAAGCATCATCACACCAAGTGTTTTTGTCTTTGTGCTGATCATAACCATAGGGGGCATGTGATCTGTCCGTTTTCATCCATAAGACCTTTTGCAACCATCTCTCTTCTTTATCCACTCTTCCAAGGCACAGTGTCTGAGTCTTCCATCCTGACGTCCAGCCTGTTCCTAAGAAGTTATCTAAAAAAGTTTAAACCAGAGGCTTCTGTTCTACCCTTACAAGATGTCTCCACTATGTCTGAAACTTCAGGCCATTCTAGTCCTATAACAACCCTGCTGTTGCATCCATGTTGGAGGCCACTAATGATGCAAGCTGTTCACACATTGGCTGGGGCTGATTCAGCAGCTGTTCCAGATGAGAAAGGTGGATCCCCTAGGGCAGTCATTTTAGAGGGACCAGGAGGCATCCCTCAGATTCTTGTCAGAGAGGAAATACTCAGCTCCTTAATTGAGGGTAATCATGGCTCTGTTCATCCAAGGCTTGTGCTGGTCGACATTTCAGCAAAGAAAAGGCAGAACTTTGTGAGAGATCCTGAGAAAGAATGGCAAGACTTTACCCAAGGGCTCTTCAGTGCACTTGTGTCTGTGAAGCCTCCTCAGTATTTTCAGGCTCCACCTGCTACTGTGGTTCCTGTTGCTCCTACTCCTTTGGAAAGGCATAAAGACTCTTCCTCTGAGGAGGATGGCAAGGCTTCTTATGAGAATTCCCTAGCCTATTCTCGATGGACCTTCAGGATGTGTGCTGTCACGTAAAGATAAACAGATGATACAGAAGATATCTACACTTTTGGCTGGAAGCCAGTCACATCCAGTACAGATCTGTCCTAGCAGCTCACTTGACACTGCAAGAATTCTGGGCGTTTACATATCGAGACGACTTGCTCATTACCACCCCGACCAGGCATCAATTGACAAGGGGAAGCGATCAGGTTCTTCAGAATTGTTCTCATCTGAGAATAACCATAAACTGTGACAAATGTCAACTACAACCAACTCAAATTTTGGAATTTATAGGAGCAATTTTCAACACAAAGTCAATGATAGTTTGTACTCTTGAGGGAGGTAGTGAAGCTCAGATCAGGAAAATAATTTGCACTACCAAAATTTCCGTTTGCTTGGTCTTTCAAGCTCTAAAATCAATGTCAGCAGCGTTAACCTTAGTACTGTTAGGCAGATTTTATATGAGGATTCTCCACTGAATTCTAGCAACACAATTTTCGATACTTTGCCCATCCATGTCAATTCAGATTTGGATCACTCAGATGTTCAAGGGAGATCTCAAGTGGTGGATTCAATCAGATCACATTCTACAAGGCCATCCTTTCATTCCCCCTCAGCCTATGGCCATAGTGGTCAGAAACGCTTCCCAGTTGGGTTGGGAGTGGGGCGTCTTCTATGGAAGAGAGAGTCCAAGGCACTTGGTCCCCTGAAGATGCCAACTTGCATATCAATGTCCTAGAGACGAGACACTGCAGTTCTTCCAGGAAGCTGTCCCTCCAGAGATTATTGCAATTCAAATGGACAGTATGTCAGCAGTTTGATACGTCAACAAACAAGGAGGAACCAGATCACACCCCTTGTGTTGAGAAACCACTCAGAGTGTAACCAATGGGTGATGTCATCCAACAGCTTTCTCATAGCAGTGCACATTCCGGGGAAGTCCAGTGTGATAGTAGACAAACTGAGCAGGTATGTTCTTCTACCTCATAAGTGGTCTCAAAACAAGAAAGTGACTGGAATATTTCATCGATGGGGCCAGCCTTGCTGAAATCTTTTTGCCTCCCCTGAAACAACAAATGCAGCAATTTTGTCCTAATCCCCACAGGGGGGATTCACTGAGGGATGCTGTACTTCACGATTGGCCCCCCGGTCTACTTCATGCCTACCCACCAATCCCATTAAGTCCAGAATTTTTGCTGAAGTCTGCCAGGTTGAAGAGCAAAGTCACTCTCATTGCTCCTTACTGGCCTTGGCAAATTTGTTTTTTCCTACCTTTGGCCTCACTTCACCAATCTTGGATTCTAGATCTGATTGCAGATTTCTTGTCTCAAGTGGGCATGATGCATCCAGACATTTCAGACCTCAGGCTGATGGCCTGGTTTCTCTAATTCCATTTGTAGCGAGAAAAATTATGCTGTCTTCCCCTGTCCGACATATTCTTTTATCTTCCAATAAGCCTTCAACATGAAAACTTTAGATGAGTAAATGGAAAAGATTAATTTACTGCAAACAAAATCATGTTGAGTCATTTATAGCTCCAGTACATAACTTACTCGAGTTTTTAGCCTTACTTTTTAAACCATTAAAATTCAGTTAGCAGCAATATAAAATTTTCACATTGGATTCAAGAGTTCTTCAGTGGCCTCTCAGAAATTGTACAGAGCGTTCTTGAGAGGCATTCTACCTTTGAGACTTCCGTTTAGGAGCCTACCTTCCCAATTGGTATCTCAGTCTAGTATTGGAGGCTCTAATACATTCCACTTTGAACCAGCAGCTAAATGTAACCTTAAGTATCTTGCTTGGAAATTTTTTTCTAGTAGCCATTACCTCTGCTAGACAAATTTCAGAAATTCAAGCCTTGTCTTCAAAACTTCCATACTTGATCTTTTATGAGGATAGAGTGACGCTATGAACTAAAGCCTGCTTCCTTCCTTCCCAAGGTGGTGTCTGAATCCAATATCAATCACTCCATTAATTTGCCAGTATTCTTCTCTAATTTTGCAGGCAAAGGCAAAAACATGTTGCATTTATTGGACGTTCATAGACCATTATGTTTTTACCTGCACAGGACAAAAGACATCAGAAAAACAAATTGTTTCCTTTTCAGAATTGAAATTGGGTAAATCAGTCACAAAAGTAATCTTAGCCAAATGGCTAACTGACTGTATTTCATTTATCTATAGCAAAATGGGTATTACCTTACCGCAGCCAATACAAGCTCATTCAACTAGGTCCATGGCAACTTTAGTTTTCTTATCCAGAGCATCCATGGATGACATATGTGCAGCAGCAACTTGGGCTACTCCCCATACTTTTATTACTCATTGCAAATTTGATGTGGTCTCCAGGGGTAAAGCATCATTTGGTTCAACTGTGCTCAGGAATATCCTTCCTTAGAGTCCACCCAGGATTATAGGTAGCTGGGGACTCTGTCCCATCAGTTGAGGACAGAATGAAAATTGACAGTCGGATAAAGAAGTTATGCACTTTCCATAATATTCAGCTCTTAGAGGAATATCATTATCCTTTATACGGAGCTCCAAATATAGTTTTCTCCTATATTGAGCATGTGTAATGTTTACGTCTCCTATATGTATGCATATTAAACATTTCTTTTCTGGTAATAAATCAGCACACATGATCTGAGATAGCTTAGGGTTAGTGCATTATGGGTAAGGCTGGAGCTCTAGAGCTTTTTGGTTACCACAAGCTTTAGTAATAGCCGAGTTGGATCCGAGGATCGGATACGAACCCATCAGTTGAAGAATGAAAATGGACAACACAGATGGAATGTTATAACTTTACATGTTTACTGGCTTGTGCTGTTTGTTTTCCTTGGCAAAGAGGCACCATTTCCAACTTGACTATGGAACAAACTACCGGTCCCACAGTCTGTCCTTCTTCCAGCCACAAAAAGAAAAAGTTAAGTAAAAACAGCCTTTGCCTCCACAGCAGGCTAGCAATTTGCTTCAGCCACAGATGGGGCGATTCCTGTGGCCAAAGCTAGTTCTTCAGACCAATCATCTTTTTCCCCAGATCCCTCTGGTGTAGCACCTACAGCTGCTGTGGACTGGGGTTATCCACGTCGTCTGCGGCTTTTGGGGTCCCCTCAGGGGGCAAGGGAGAGCCATTCTTGTTGGTCTTGGGAGAGGAGGCAGGGAAGTCTTCCCTGTTCAGTCAGAGTGTTGTATCCATCCCTGGAGAAGTTGCTGCTACCATTTACAACCCTATTTGGCCCCATTTGTTTGTTTCAAAAAGAAACAGAAAACTAAATATGTACCTACTCCTGCTCAAATTTCTCTGGACAAGAGTAGTTTATTGGGTATGGCTCAGGGTCTAATTCATGCTGTTGGTCCCCCATAAAAAGTGGTTTCTGCTAAAAGACAAAGGAATTTCTCTTTTCCTGAAGAGATTTAAGATTTAAATTTGGGTCAGAAGATTAATGGAAAGATGCAGGGTTTTCTCATCAGATTTCTGATTCAGAGGAGAGCATTTATCTGAATATCCCTGTCCGAGCCCCAAGCCATAACCAGGCTAAAAAACTTCTCAAAAGCTGACTACAACCTGTTAAGGGAGGGGTATCAGTAGCTTCACACCACCACCACCACCCCCCCCTCAGAGGATGCAGACAACTATGCTGAGTAGTATGCCAATACAGTATACAAGCACCTGTACAACTGCATGGACTCAGCCATACCCAACAGAACTAAAACCTGCTCCTCAAGGAAACACAAACCTATCTGGTGGACATCCTCTATCAGCAGGCTTTACAATAAAAGAAGAAATTGTTGTCCAAGGGTAAAAAGGCACAACATTCCCAACTGGAAAATCTCCCTCCGTAGCCTCAACAAGCAAATTAGATCCCTAGTGAAAACCACCAAAGCCAATTATGAATCAAAATTAGCCTCTGAAACAAAGGGTAACCACAAAGCCTTCTTCAGTTACAACAGGAACCTCCATGGCAAAACCCAGGTTTATTCCGAATTAATACTTACAGGTACCACTTACAGTGATCCTGTCGACTTAGCCAACTTGCTGGCAGATAGGTTCAGCGCAAACTTCACCCCTCTGCCCCCCCCCCCCAAGGCCCATTAGGCATCCCTGATAATTGTCCTGCACCTCACATCTCCGCAGATCGTGTTAAAGACCCTATCCAAGGCAAAGAACACAGCTTCCATGGACCTAATAGTATCCCAGGCTGTATTCTGCACCATCTCCAGCAAGAACTAGCTTCACCATTGAACACCCTATTCAACCACAGCCCAAGTACAGGCTTCATTCCAACAAAGTGGAGGACTGCCATTTCTCTAAATTTATGTTTTAAGCGCTTGAGGTCTTCCCTTGATTCTGCTGATACCACTATATGGTGGTTTCTCCCTCTCCTGCAAACACAGCAGTGCATAAACAATTGAACGCTCTTTCAGTGGATTCTGAACCCACTATATTAAGCAGAATAAATGCCTTTGTACATGCATCTTTGTCAGGAAATGCAGCTTGTATGAAAATATCGTACTCTTGCTCAAACACACACCAGTTCTCTGCAATATTATCATCAAATACAAGTGCACCATGTTTTCAAAATCCTTCAGCCCTGCCAACAAATTATGCATAAACACACTGCAAATATGACCCTTGTAATTTTATGAGCATTCACACAAACCAGGTATTTGTAATAAGATTCAAATGCACAATAAACTCTTCAAAATACTGTACTTTGCAAAATATGCTTTGAAATGGCTGTATTTTGTGAAATAACTGTACTGTAATACTGTACAAACTTGCAAACACTTTGTATACTTTGGATAGCTTGAATAACTTTAATACGAAAAAGTAGCACATAGCGAAAAAATGCAGTCATTTTCCTTATTTTATGCGATTCAGACATTGTTTCAAATATTTTCGTAACTGTTTTAAATATCTTTACCAGTATGTCTCTGTTTCGAACATTTCGTTTAACTAGAAATTCATTTTGAGGCTTCTGAGTGCTTCTTTATACATTCGTTGAGTAAGAAATCCATTTAAGCAAGTTTTACTACCTGGAATTAATTTCTGACCTGTTTTATGAGTTGTATGTGCAGTAGGGATGATCCATTCCTCTATATTCCTCCAACATTGAGTGCCTCTTGGCCTTGATTCTGGATTCCATTCTGACACCATGTTGCTCATCCTATGTTATGATTCAAGACAAACAGGCGAGGTAGTTTGTTTATATGCTTTATTATATAGAAACATATCAGGATGTATAGCAGCAACATAAAATATAAACAAACTGATTAACTGACAGACCATTACATACATGCATGCTTACATCTCAACAGCTCTCTACAAAATGGCAGTCTGCTCGCACGTGCTCAGTATTTATACACGTGCAAGCCCATTGAAAGCTTCTTGAAGATATACATACATACTGATCTACATATCCTATGTATAACCAATCTACAGGAAAGTGTCTAGGAATAGATGGTATTCCTGTGGAAGTTTAGAAGCTAGTAAGGAAAAAACTGATAAAGATCTGGAAGGTTTTAACAGTATTTTGAGAAGAGACGTTCCAACATCCTACAAGAAAGCTGTAGTAGCTATAATACTTGGAGGGTAAAGAGCCATCAGATCCAGCTTCATACAGGCCCATCTCAATACTAAACCATGATTATAAAGTGTCTATAATCATGCTTTGCAAAAGTGATGCCAAAATTGATAAATATGGATCAGTTTGGTTTTGTGGAGGGGAGGCAAACATTTGACAAACATTAATGATCCAGAGGGAAGCAGAATGTAAGAAAATACCACAGTTTTTGGTGGGTCTTAATGCAGAGAAAGCATTTGACAGAGTGAGCTGGGACTTTGAGCATTAGAAGCATTTGCATTCCATAATAAAATTATAAGGGTGATTAGGATGATATATGAGGGATCGGAAGTGAAAATTATAGTGGGTGGGGTCTTCTCTGATTATCTCTGCTTAAGCAGAGGAACCTGGCAGGGGTGCCCCCTCTCCTCTTTGTTATTTGCATTATATTTAGAACCATTGGCAAAGAAAATAAGGGACTCCGAAATTCAAGAATATAATTGGCATGGTAGTCAAGAGAAGCTGTCTGTCTTTGCAAATGATGTTTTATACCTGAGAAAACCAAAAAGGGACATCACAGTGTTGTGGAACATTTTGAGACTATTTGAAATCTATTCGGGATACAGAATCAATGAAGCTAAAACAAAAGCAATAGCAGTAAATTATGTACCCACACACAAATTGATTCAGCAATATCCATATTTGAGGACATGATAAAATGAGGTATTTGGGAGTATGGATTAAAAATGATTCCAGTGTGGCAGCTAAGGATATGTGTGAAGAGGGTAAACAAAAGATGATGTGAAAACTGAGACAGTAGAAGCTCTGTTATGTGGATATCAATAGTAAGATGCAAGCAGTTAAAATATTTTTAGTCCCTTTAGTCATATATATAGGTCAGGCATGTTATCATGTTACCAGTAGTGGATAGCAATTAATAAAAGAGCTGAAGGATTTTATCTGGGAGGGGAAGGACGGCAAGAGTCAAGTGGGATAAGCTTATTTTTCCAATAGAGCAAGGCAGACTGGGATTACCTGATTTCAGAGCAACACAGTTAAGGACCCTATCCATAGCACAAGCAGAAAACTATAATTCAAAGCGGAAAGAGATGAAACTGGGGAAGCTCAAGAAACAAGGAGCGACTGGGATTTTGGATGCAGACCTTAAAGGAGAATAACAGTAATCGTACAGAATACTGTATTCATAAAGTAGCAGAAAGTATTCGAAGAACTAAGCCAATGGGAATGGAGAGGAGAGATTCTGCAGATAGGGATGATTGCAATTATGGATACAAACAATAGACAAGAGGGGGCTGGAGTTTTGATAAGTGGCAAAGTAACCAAGGTACTAGGAGCGGATCACCATATAGTGAGCAGTAATGGAAAGGGAAGATGCCAAGAACTTATTTGGACTGCAATTTAGAGATTGCCTTCCCTATCAAGGATTGATATCAGAGTATTGGGAAAGAGAAAGAAATAGAGGGGTCTTAAACGAAAGACCAGCACTGATAGAGTTTTTAGTATAATCTAGTACAGAAGTTGCCTCTAAAGAAATGATTAGTAGAGCATATAAAATATTGCCCGATAACTATAAGAATCGATCAGAAGAGGTTAGAAAGGATTGGGAAGAGAGATTGGATAAGGAATTTTAAAAAAAATTGGTGATACGTATGTCTCCCAAATATTTAACAAAGTCTAGAAGATTTAGGATCTTTACTTCGAAGTGTTTGCAGGATTTGAATGAGCTGTGTAATGTTTAAATGACAAAGATTGGATATAAATGATGTATAATGTTTGCAGTATGGTTGTCAACATGGTTTGTAATGCATAATTGCAACTGAAATGGTGTCTCTGTGGTTTATTTTCATTTATACAATGCAAGATTGCCTATGTCATATGTGATAATTTAGTAATGATGCTTCTTGTTAAAAAAAAAAAAAAAAAAAAGCCCTTATGTTGTTGAGCTTTATAAAATGGGATGGAAGCCAGTGAGTATACCAGTTCGTCTACGGCTTCAGAGTCCATTTTTTAATTAAAAATGTTATTGCAAAACACGGCCCTGTTGCTGTTCTCTAGCATTCTTAGAGGCATTGGCTTACAGTTGAAAATCCAACAGGGAGGTTCCTTTCCTGCACACAGTTGATTGTTGTAGATATTCCCACTAGCTTGTGGATGAAGACATGGGGATTGTCCTATTGTTTTGGTTTGGGAGAAAATGCCAGAACCTCCAACCAGACCTCTGAAGTTCAAGTGTAGGTGGCAAAGCATTAATAACTTGGGCGTCTGGGACCCTGCCATCTCTTTTTGTTTATAGAAAAATGTAGGATATGGCATGAAAGTTCAAAAGGAAGAGAGAGAGAGGGATTCTTGCCTAGAATTGTCATCTGCGTCATATTGTAGTACAGATGATGGGGCCTAATCAAACAAAAGCCCACATGCCTTTGGGCTTCAGCAAAGGCAATGAATATACTGTTTTCAGATGTTTCCTTTAGATGGAGGATTTGGGGAGGGGGTAGATAGAGTTGGGGGGGGGCTTCTGTGGTGCATTTAGCTTAGATGTCGATTGTTTTCCAAAAAGATCTTAATGTACCTTTTTGTCAGAATGAGTGGTTTCTGTTCAGTTGTTGATAAATTCCTCACTGGAGTCCTGTTTTCCTGAAGCTTTCCTTCAGTCTCCCTACCCATTAACTTATTTGATGAATTTTCCAAAGATCTGGTTATAGAAGGCAAGCTACCTAAATAGGAGTTAGGACAGCCTTTTCAGACTTCATCTTAATGAAAGTTGTTTGAGAAGCATTTGGCAAAGTATTAGCATGGAGAGTCCCTATTTTGCCTTCCTTGATTTTTAAAGAGAAAACGTACGTGATTCGCTGAGGTTTTGCCCACAAAAGCAAATAAGTGGAGCTTCTGCTATTTTAACAGGCTTATTTTGCCTTTGTTTTTTTTACTTTAATGTTTTTGTAGATGCTTTGCAGTGAATTGTATGTCTCTGACAGAACTGTGTTTTTTTTTTAATCTTTTCTGGCTGAAAAAAATATTCTTTTGCAGGAAGCCGTTAAAGTGGCTCAAGGAAATGTCTCAAAGCAGAAGGAGGTAATAATGGCCAAGGATAAGGAAATAAAAACAAAGTCTGCTGAAGTGGCCAAGCTTGGTGAACAAACTAATGAATGCCAGCTGAAGATTGAGGAATTTGAACACAACATTGACAAGCTCAAGCAAGACAGTGCGGATGCAGCTGACAGGGTAATTCCTCATGTCAGATGCTTACTTATAAGCATATCTTTTTTGAAAATTTCGTTCAGTGGGGGATTTGCAAAGCAGTTTGCAGGGTTGCATCTGTTGTATGAACTTTTACTGTTGATAAACTGAAACCATGAAAGTGAATCTACTATCTGCAGACTTTAGCTGATTTTTGACATGTTGAGCATGCTTGCATTTAGTAATTTGGTAAAATATATGCATTTTAGAGCCAACGACTGGTGTACAAACAGATCTTTTGAGTTAATTGGCAAAAATAAAATATTTGATAGGTCAGCCAAAGAAAGATTTAATGAGCACTTCTACATAACCTTCTTACCCTACCTAAAGGCTGAATGCCTGTTGCATGCCCGCAGTCTTTATAGAGGCCAGTTATGGCAACTACTTCAAAAGGAAGTTATCTGTGAACTTGCATGTAGGCTAGCTGGGCATCATTTTGTGTTTTGATTCTGAAATAAATGGGAAGGACTTCAGTCATGAAGGAGAAACTCCCTGGACATTGCCTAGATCTCCATTGTACATTGTTGCTAATCCAGGGGATTTCTTTTCTTTTTCCTGTGGACTGGTGCATAATAAAATGATCCAAGTAGTCAGTCTTCCTCTGAAGTGGAAAAAAAAAATCACATGGCTGAAGGGGTAAGCCAGTAGTAGCTGTGCAGCACTTGAGAATATGCATTGAGACCCTAGTGGTAGTGTTTCCAAAATGGTCAAAGATGATTCTTCAGTAGAGGACCAGAGGAAGTGTTTGCAGAGTACATCATTATATGTATTGTGTGCGTCAAGGGTAGTAAAAATGAAAACACAGGAGACCAATATTTGAATCACTGCTGCATAATAAACTATTTGAATATATTATGAATAACCTGTTGCACAAATTTCCAGGTTGCCAAAATGCTTCAGAACCATGAGTGGATAGCATCAGAAAAGCATCTTTTTGGGCAGACTAATACTGTCTATGACTTTAAAGCTAACAATCCAAAAGAAGCTGGACAGAGACTGCAAAAACTGACCGAAAAAGAAAAGAAGTTGGGCAGAAATGTGAACATGAGAGCAATGAACATGCTGTCCCAAGCAGAAGATCGGGTAAGCATTAGTAGTCACTTTGTGATCTTGAGAGTAAAGGTCTTTTGAGTGATCTAATTTGTGTCAGCTTTCACAACTGTTTTCAGGCATTATTGGCTGTAGTAATATTAATCTCTGGAGTTAAATTCATAAGGGACAAGCAGTAACTAGGCACTGGTGTAATCTAGCAAGCAGATAGTTATAACGATTACATGCCAAAAAGTACTCCCCAGTTCTTTTTCTTTTTCCTGCTCAGAGGAGACCCTTCAGTTTTTGTCATTAATGTTTACTGATTTTAAACTGAACACGATGCTCTGACATTTTGTAAGTATTAACAAGGAGTTGGTAACATTTGCAAACAATCAAATCTAACTTAAACAAGTAACTATGTACAAAATCCTAGTCTGTGTTGCATTAATGCAGAGTAACTTGTCTGACAAGCAGTAGTTAACTTGAAGGAATGGATTGAAAATATTAGGAATTGTGTAAATTACCTCTCTTTGTCAATCTCTGATGTTAAACACAACATGGCTGCAAAAAGTCTAATACACATATACCATAATCAACTCATAATTCAGTTCCCATAAATTCTCAGTTGCTAAACTGTTTACAGCTCATCTCAGACTGAAAAGAGCATTTTCCCCTTATCTGAACAACTAACTGATAGCAGTCTTGACAGGGAGTCAAAGGCAGTGAGCTTGTCTATTCCAGCTATTCCAGTTTTTGTGAATGTTGCTGTACACTGCAGAGTTACAGACAGCACCATCATAAACACACATTTTCATCAGATATGCCTCTAGACAAACTTGTAGTGCCAGCCTTCCACCTGACAGAATTTCAAAGCTTCAGTGCAGCATTTACCTTTAAAGTACAGCAGTGGCAGCCACTTCCTGCCCCAAGTATCTAGGTCTGAAGGAAGTAGTTTTCTTGGTCCCATTTGCCAAGTATTACATGAAGGTTTTTCAAGGGAACACTCCTGGTTCAGTGGTCTCACTGTGTATGCAGTGTCAAACCCAAACAAAATTTCTCAGATATGCCATCACCACTTGCTATGGTGACTACTTCAGGACAGTCTTTCAAAGTGTAGTCCTCCACCCCCAAGTGTGACTCACCACAGATGCTTCTGCCTGTGAATAGGGATAGTGTTACCACAGATGCTTCTGCCCTGTGATAGGGATCCATTGTTTAGAGCAGACAATCCAAGGGACTTGGACACAGGAAGTGATCTCTCCATGGAAATTTCTGCCTATGTAAAGACTGTACAGGACCCTCTCTGCAGGGTGCTCCTGCCACATTCTTTTCCAATTCTTGAAAGGCCATGAGGATTTGGGAATGAGTTATGGTGACTTGTTTTCTAATAGCATCACTCATTGCTTACTATAGTAAGGACTTCAATATAGTCAATATTTACTGATGCCTCAAGTGGTTCCCTAGTCGGTCAGTGGTGGATGCCATTGTCACCCAAGGGTAAAGCCTTACTGTGACCATACAGATGTCCAAAGGTCCACTACTAGAAAAGCTTTACAGATGTAAGTGGCCAAAATTTTCATTTTGAGCCACTAGCTATGGTCTTGATCCTTTCTTACTCTTGATTCAGGAAATTCTGCAATTTATACAGTTGCAACATAAGCTTTTCTGCACACCTTCATAAGACAAGAGACTGTCCTGAAAGGATTCTTGTCACACTTCAGGACTATCGTACTTCCTGGCATTTTGTTTTAATGCCACTCTAGAAGGAGCTAGGGACTCTATCCTACTGTTAAAGTGTATCACATAAGATACAAAAATGCAGGTTGTCATGATTAATATTTATTCAATTCAGCATACCTCCCCATCATTTCACTACCTAGAGACATTTTTTCTGTATTGGGAATGATCTAGAAGGATTTTCCTGAGGCCTATAAAATTTATATGTTATACAAGGAGCAAACTCAATCTGGAAAGAAGGGCTGTTGTGGGGGGTTATGGAACCTGGTACAGAGTTTTTTTTTTGTTTTTCATTTGTTTGTTTTATTTTGTTTATTTCTGACCATGGGAGATTCTTAATGGTGCAGTGACTACTACTAAATAGTATTCCAGTTCTGTTGTTGAAGTGAATGGACAATGGGTCATGAAGAGCATTATCAAAAATATATAAATTTAGTTTATGCCAAGTACAAAGGGGAGTGATACCAAAATAAATGGTAGAACAAGGTGTGGGTGGTTGACAGAGGTGGAGGTTTGGTTGAAAGAGAGGCAACTGTTTGGGTTTATCCCTCTCCCAGAGACTAACAAAATTGTTATGAAGGGTAAAGTTAGAAATCCCTTGGAATGAAATGGTACATTGAGCTAGATAAGTATCATCTATTATGAAGTTCTGGCCACCACCTTTGGAGAGCCATATGAAGATCTGTGTCTATATAGATAAACTATTAGTTTACAGAGTTTACTTTTTTAGTTTGTGTGTGTGAGGTATTTTATTAGTTCTGTAGGTTATAAGTTTATAGTGGGATGAAATCTTGTACTCCATTGTAGGCGTTCAGTGGGAATAAATAAGCATGGACTGTATGGTTTTGAAAGTGGGATGGGGGGGGGGTAGCCCAGGTGAGTTGTTAGAATGGGTTGAGAAGGAATGGACAATCTTGCACGTTGAGAGAGATTTAAAGTTATGCTGATGGATTGTGTTATCAAATCCAGTGAAAAAGGACAGAATGTTTATATTTATCAACTCTTCAGGTATAACTGGTTTGCAGGAGGCACACTTGAGTATGCAAGAATATGGGAAATTACCAAAGGGGTGTATTAGTGTGGGTGCAACTGCAAGTTATTGAGAGTCTAAAAGAAGGTTAGGGTGGTTTTACTAATCTGTAAATGTTGACTACAAGTTGTTTCAGTATACAGCCCTATGAAATGTGCTGTCCCATATCATAGCCTTTAAGGAAGACCTTGCAGTTCTGATGAGGAGTTGGAATATGTTATTACATGTCTTTGATGTGGACATATATCCAAGACAGGTGAAGTTAACAATAGTTGAGCGTTTATTTGATAAGAGATTGCAAGCAAATGGGATTTGTAGATTTCTAAGGCAAGATCACAGGAGAAGAAAAGTTTTCACACAATTATTCTCTAGGTATTAGGCATGAATCAGTATAGACAAGGCAGTAATGATCTATGAAAATGGCCCCATGGTGCTTTGAGAATGCCCAAATATGAGTATGTCATGCTCCAGGTGAGACATTAAACTGAGGACCCATCTGCTTGAGTTGGTGGTAGCTCCGGTGGATGGAAAAGATCCCACTGCACCTACTGAAAAAGGGAAGTTTTCCAATATCCTAAATTTCCCCATGGAGTATAAATACCACCTGTGATATCCCCTGAGGAGAGGCCACCAGCTTAGAGGGACTAACCCTGTCAACAAAGGATACATAAAATGATGGAATTACAGTTGTGGAATTAGTAGTAATTCCTTGCTTTCCCGCTAAACAGAAAGCTTTTTAGAAACTGATGTCAGGAGATGCTACTAGAAAGGTAAAATGCAGGAACTGGAGAGTCTGACAGATTGGGAAGAAGAATGAAAAGAAGCAACATGAGGAGATCACAGAGAAAAAAGATTTGGGCAAGCACAACAGTCATTAATGAAACTCTATTTAAAAATGCAGAGGTTTGATTACACCCCAGCCATCTTCAGTTGGATTAGTGGCATGGGAGCTGGAGGGATCAGGTTGGGAAGGTGGGAGTGAGTAGACAGTGCTCGTTCGCCCATCCTTACAAGAGGGAAAAGCAGTGTCATCCACCTGCCTTGGCAATATCTGCTGTAAAGTAGATTTGTTACTGACAGCAATGTGTCTAGCTATGTTCACATTGCAAGCAGCAGCTGTGCTTTCCAGATGCAGCTGGTAGTTTGGGAAAAAAAGTTTAATCAGTTGAGGCAGTCTCTACTGCTGTCAAATGGTGTCATCTGTGGGGCAAACATTGCAAAGCTTACAGTGCTGCCACAGAGGTTTGGTAGAGCTCAGACCACCTGACTGACTGACCTGCTTTCTACTTCCAGATTGTCACCTTCAGTAGGGGTTTGACTTTTAAAAGTGTAATAAAATCCTTGACGATTTTGCAGGGTTTGTAGAAAAAGGGTGTAATTTTCCTGGAGTAAATCGCTGAAAAAGTTTTTGATATGTTGTAGTGAGGTGGACATTATTCAGGAGCTATTAGAGAAGGTAGAATTTTTTTTAAAATATATAGCTAGGGAGTGGGATAAAATTAAAGTGTAGTTTAAAAATAGTGTGGAAACAGAAACGGAAATACGGTTAAGAAGTAACAAGAATTTAGAGGGATTGACAAATTTTAAAGTATTGTAAAATAGGGAGAAATCCCACAGAACAAGAATAGGAGCAACGTCAGAATGCTAAACAAAGTAAGGGATTACCTTGATAAATATGCCTGAGTTTAGAAAGATTGCTGTTGAGTAACTGTTTTTTGATAACTAGAGCACCAAAATGTTTAGCACAGTGACCCGGGCAGCAGAAAGTAGAAAGCCCTATCGGCAAGCTTAGGCAACCTATAGCAAGGAAGATAAGAGATCCTGTAGAAGTATTTGAAATATTTTGCAAATTCTATGAAAGCTTGAATAGAGCAGATAAATATGGAAATCAAGAAAGGGTACAGATAGAAATGTTTGTGGAGGAATTAAATATGACATTGTTAGAGGTGGCGGAGCCTCAGTTGCCAACAGTTAGGATAGGAAGAGATGAGATAAAAATGGTGATGTATAACCAATCTACAGGAAAGTCCCCAGGAATAGATGGTATTCCTGTGGAAGTCTGTAGGCTAGGAGGAAAAGAAAACTGATAAAAGATCTGGAAGGTTTTGTTTAACAGTATTTTAAGAGACGTCCCAACATCTTGGAAGAAAGCAGTGGTAACTGTAATACCTAAAGTGGGTAAAGATCCATCAGACCCAGCTTCATACAGACCCATTTCAATACTAAACCATGATTATATTGTGTGATATGGATCAAGCTGGTTTTCTTGAGGGGAGGCAATCATTTGACAACATTAACAGAACATTGGTGATCCAGAGGGAAGTAGAATTTAAGAAAAGGCCACTGTTTGTGGGTCTTGATTTAGAGAAAGTATTTGACAGAGTAAGCTGGAACTTTGAGCAGGGCAGTGGAAGCAGTTGCATTTCTTGATAAAATTATAAGGTTGGTTAGGAGGTTATATCGGGGATCTGAGGCGAAAATTAGTGGGTGGGGGGTCCTGCCTGATACTTTCTGCTTGAGCAGAGGAACCAGGCAGGGTTGTCCTCTATCCCCTTTGTTGTTTGCATTGCATTTAAAACCATTGGCAAAGAAATTAAGGAGCTCAGAAATTCAAAGATATAATTGGTATGGTAGTAAAGAAATGCTGGCTGTATTTGCAGATGGTATTATTTTACACCTGACAAAATCAGAAAGGGACATTACAGTGTTGTGGAACATTTTCAGAGAGTTTCAGATCTTTTCAGGGTACAAAATTAATGAAGCTAAAACAAAAGAAATAGTAAATTATGTACCCACACACAAATTGGTTCAGCAGTATCAATATTTATGGGGGCATGATAAAATGAAGTATTTAGGAATATGGATTAAAATGATTCTGGTGTGGCAGCTAAGGATGTGTTGGAAAAAAACTAAACAAAAGATAATACAAAAACTGAGAAAATAGAAGCTCTGTCATATAGATATAGTAAAATGCAAGCAGTTAAAATGTTTTTTCGTCCCTGTAGTCTTATATACAGGTCAGGCATACTTTTATCAACCAGAGGAGAAGCTGTGGAAAGCAATTAATAAGGAGCTGAAGGATTTTGTCTGGATAATGATAAAAAAGAGGGGAAGCTCAAGAAACCAGGAGAGGCTGGTATTTTTGCTGCAGACCTTTAAGGAGAATAACCGTAATCATACAGAAAGTAATATAAAGTAGCAGAAAGTATTTTAACAACTAAGCCAATTTAGGAATGGAGAAAGGAGATTCTGCCGATAGGGATGACTGCAGTTAGGGATATAGGCAAGAGGGGGCTGGAATTTATTGGAAACAACTGGCGAAAGGAACCAAGGTATTGGAAGCAAATTACTAGAGACATAAAAGCTAATAGAATGAGAAAAAGCCAAGAATTTATTTGGACTGCAGGTTAAACATTGCCTTCTCTATCGAGGATTGATATCAAGAGTATAGGCAAAGAGAAAGAAATAGAGGGGTCCTAAACAAAAGGCCAGCACTGGTGGAGTTTTTATTTGAATCTAGAGCATAAGCTGCTGTTAAAGGAATAATTAGTACAGCATATAAAATATTGCATGATAATTATGAGAATCAATCAGAGGATGTTAGAAAGGATTGGGAAGAGTGACTGGATGAGCAATTCACAAAGAAACAATGGCGAGATATGTGTATGCATGTCTCCCAAATATGCAGCAAAGTCTAGAAGATTTAGGATCTTTGGAAGTGGTTATGTAGGTATTTTTATATCAGAAGTAGAAGCCAAAGAATTTTTCCTTGGGTAGGCAGCAAATGTTGGAGGTGTGATGGGGAAGAAAGAGGTAACTGGGAAGATGTTTTCTGAGAGTGCAGTGGGTTGAAAGACTTTAAAGATTCCCTGCAGACTGCTTTGTCAGATACTGGGTGAGTAAATTGTTGCAACTAAGAAAATTATTTTTTGAGCTTTAGTACAGAATCGGAATTGCCTAGACATAGCAAGACCTTGCTGAGTCTAATTATGGTGGTTGCCAAAAAAAAGCAATTACTAGAAAATGGAAATCAAAGTCTAAAGTAACTTTACTAGAAGTAGGGAGTAAAGTAACATTCATAAAATAACTGAAATTGGGATCTTTAGAAAAAGGTAGGAGCAAATTGCATAAGAAAAAATAGTAATTTAGGGAACAATACATGCAGAGGAGGAACGAGATTTAAAAGAAAGCACAATTTTAATGTACTATATAATTGACAGTGACTGGATAGATAAGTGATGTCTAATGTTTGCAACTACAATTGTGTCAGCATGGCTTGTAATGTATAATGTTTGCAACCGAAAATAATATATACTTGTTGCTTTTACTAAGAAACAAGGTGATTTGGACTGTTACTGCACTAGGAAAACAGAGTTATGTTGGTGCTGGTATAAACATTTTGTGAGGAAACGTTCACTCTTTGAAACTAGCATTTTTGTTGAAGTTTTTTGTGTTGGGGGTAGGATGTTGTGCTTCTGACTTTCAATATTCAACTTCAGTCAGAACCTTTTCTCTGCTGTTCTTCATACCAACTCGTCTGGGCTTCACTACTCGCTCTTTAGACCTCTTTCCCTACTTAACTAATGGCTCACTCTGTCTCTGTGATTCTTCCTTCCCCAGAGCACAAAAAGAGAAAAAAAATTTAAGGAGCCTTCAGTGGTTAGTCTGGTTTCTAGTTTGCCTCAGCCACTAGTGGATGAAACTGCTGTGGCCAATAATTGTTCCTCAGACCACCCATCTTGTTCCCCTGCTTTTCTTGGTGATGTCTTCAAGCCTCTAAAGACTGGGGGTTAGCCACATCCTGTACTGCTGTAGGGGTATACTTAATAGGCAAAAGAGAACCATGTTTGTGAAAGTGGCAGGTGAAGGGTCCTTCACATTGCAAGGAGGGGGTTTTGGAAGTGCTTGCAGTGTACCTAAGAGCCCATCATTTTTTAGGGATAACGTGCTTCATGAGAAAAACTGTCAACCTATTTCTTTCTTTTTCCATACTGGCAAGCTAGAAGGGCATTAATGTCTGTGCTTGAAATATTTGTATGTATGTAGAGGGCAGATTTACTGGGATTTGCCAAGCAACTGATTACTGCTTTTTCCTGATCTTCTCGACCAGCTGTTAGAAAAAGGAAAATGGTTCCTTCTCCTTTTGACAGGATTTTCCATTGAGAATAGCAGTCAGTGGAAGGGGAGGGGAGTATACAGTGGGTGTTTGTTCTCAGTCTGAGCATTCTTATTCTGAAGACAGTTTTGTTTCGGAATTTCCACTTGAAAGAGATGTTTCAGTGGGATCAGAATGAAGTTCCCATTTCACAGAATGTATTATGATTTGCATATAGATGCCTAAAGCTGCACACTTTAGCCCCCTGAGAGAGATTACAGGGTTATATAAGATGCCCCAGACCCACAAGCAGCTGTTTTCTGAACCTAAGGCAGACACAGCTGTCATTTCTTTAACCAAAGCTTTGGCTGCTAAACAGGTTACTGCTACTAATCCTATTCCTACTGACAAAGATGGGAAAGCAGGGGATAAGTTGGGGTAGAAAATCTGCTCTTTTAACTTAAGTGCATATGTCAGTTTCCTCTTCTGTCTTTTGAGAATATGCAGAAGTTAACGGTTAACCTTCTGTCTTCTGAGGTAAAGAATTTATTAAATGTTTTTGTGGTATCTGCTTCTCAGGTGACAAAGCATATCCTGAAATGCATTTATACCATCTGACTCTTCCAGAGATTCTCGTCAAGGAAGGAGATTCCTACTACATTGAATGTAGGCAAGGGTCCGAACCTCCTAAGATCTTTACGGCTGATGTCCCCTTGAAGAAAAAAAGAAAAAATTTATTTCCTCAGAGTGAGTGGCAGGATTTCACATGGGAGTTGTTAGCTTATTCCTCTCAGATTCCTTCTCCACTAGAATATGGTTCTGAGGAGGAGGGCTGCGTTAGTCAAGATTTTCATTTTGAAGAGCTTTCATTTGGGGGTACTATTTTTCGGATGATGGAATTTTTTAAATGGAGGCTTGTGCTCAGGTTTCTGATGTCCAAAAGAGGTATTATTGAACTCCTCCAGACAGTCTCCTAACTTCTGATATCCCTCCTGTCCTTGCTGCCTTGTTGGACACTTTTTCATCAGCTTCTCAGGCTCCTGTGTCTCAGCCCCCAGCTCCTAAAAACTGGTAAGTTTTATAAGTTGCCTTATTATTGTAAGTCTCTTTACAAATATCCTTCTGCTGATTCCTTTGTTTCTGTGTCTTCAGACAAATTTTCCAAATGTTACCTGACACTAAATTAATTCCTTCTGCCAAGGACAGTAGGGTCATGAAAAGGTTAGGCAAAATGGTGTACACTGCTGCTACCCATACCTTTCAGGTTATTAATTGCCAGACCCATATGCCCAGGTGTGTTTTAGCTCTCCTGTCCCAGGCCTTTCAGGTTATTTCTGACCTTCCTTACTGAGGGGAAGGTTTCAGCCCTCTCTTTGCTGTTATCCTCTTCTCAGGTAGCCTGCCATTCTATTACATGCAATTATGATGAAAGCCAGTGTTTCTCCTAGAGCTGCTGCCTTTGGTTCCTGTATTAAGATGTTATTCTTAGCTTCGCCTCCAGCCTTTGCCTGATGATCATAGGCCAACTAGGCGCCCGCCTAGAGCACTGGTCTAGCAGGGGCACTTTTCCAGTATTTATTTGGTGTAGGTAGACCAGGATGGGGGCACCAGGTAGTGTGGTGGGGGCCGCCATGGAGCCCTTTTGCCTAGGGCACCAGTTAAACTAGGGCCGCTCCTGCTGCTGATATTAAGTCTAAATTGATAGATGCTCTTCTTGACAATAAAAATGTCTTTGGTTTGCTGCTACTGAGCTTTTCAAGTCCTTGCAGGAATTTAAATATATTTTTGATTCCCGTCTTAAATTTCAGAGGAATTATCCCTCCAAACCTGTCTCTTTGTATTTAGTTAGTCTTGCCCTTCTCCCAAAGGTAAAAAGGGCACTAGAAGGGCTGCTCCTGCTAAGTCTTCTCAGATTCCTACAGCTTTGAAGCCTCTCTTCCAGATAAGCCAGGTTCTGTCCGACTATCTTCTTACCTCCCACCCAAGTCAAGTTCCTTTATCGCTTTGTCTTTCCGTATCTCTTCACAAGTGGTTAAGGATCACCCAAGATTCTTGGGTTCTGTCTGTTATTCATCAGGGGTATTAACATGGTATGGAAAGCCATTCCTTTTTTTGTGTGCATTTCTTAATCTCCTCAGGAACAGCTAACCCCATCCCCGATGTTCTTCAGAGCCTTTTGTCTCAAGGCACCACCCAAGCAGATTCTGCTCTTCAAAAGAGAAAGGAGTTTTATTCTGAAATTGAAGTACAGCTCAGCCACTGAATAAACACTTTTAATCCAAACTTGGCGCCTCAGCAAGTAGCCTTCCAAGAGTCAGACTTGTAATAGACATCCATTTAAATATACATTTACCTTAATTATACATTTATTCAATTAAAATAAATTAAATTAAAATTAATTGATAACCTACTTCCTGTTGCATTCTTTATTAAGACCAAACGGTTCCCAAGTATTATACTTTAAGATAGTCTCATTTTTGTAATAATTTTGTTTTAATATCAACACATTCACCCCAAAATAAGTGAACCTGTTCCAACACACACCCTGAGTTAGCATCATGGAATTTTAAAAAAATGCACCCCTAATGGGCTATCTAATTTTTTTTTTTTTAAATCCCTGATATGTTCTTGGAAGCCTTTTTTTAAAGGAACAGCCTGTCTCTTCAATATAAAATAAATTGCAAGAGCATTTTAATACATATACTACACCTGTAGTATTACATGTATAATTTCCACTTAAATGAAATTTAATACCATTAATTTTTGGAAAATGTGCCACCACACGATCACAAATAGAACAATGCTTACAAGATATTGTTCCTACGTATGGGGAAACATTATCATACAAAATATTCTCGGCAGTATGAAGTTATTATTAACCACCATGTCCGCCAAGTTCTACCTCTCTTATAAGAAATATTTACATGGTCTTGGAGAATATTTACTAAATTGTTATCCTTCAATAACATGGCCTTCACTATCTTCTCAGTCACGACATTATACGTTATAACAAAATACACTTCTCTTCCAGTATTTCTAATCTTATGTTGTTTCTTTAAATTAATACCAAAACTTGAAAAACTTGTATTACAATTACTAATAATAGGGGTACCAAGACATTTTTCTATTACTTTTAACCTGGAATCTAAAACTATTTTCTTGTCGTATCCCCTATTATTGAACATATCCACAGTACTTTGTATTTCCTTCTCAAATACACTATTTACACTACATAAATTATTTATTTGTAAAAATTAATTGTAAGGTAACATAAACATTAAATGCATAGGGTGGCAACTCGTGCCATATAAGAACAAGTTACCACGATATGGCTTCCTCTGTATATATAGGTGCAGAGACCACCATCTAAATTAACTGATAATTCAAGATCTAAAAAAGTTATATGCGTTCCTGTTTGTATACCATCAAATTGTAAACCATAAATATTCACTTGTGTATCTTGTGTAAAAAAACTGAATGTTAGAACAGTCACCATCCCATAAAAATTTAAATCCTCAATGTATCTGAAATATTTAACTACCTGTAATATAAAAAAAAGAATGATTATATATGTAATCAATTTCAAACTTTGCCATCACTATACTGGCATACATGGTTGGTGGCTTTATTCCAAAATGTTTTTGGTTCCCAGGAAACAAGGTGCCTGGAAACCCATTCTGGATCTTTCTCAGCTACAACACCTTTCTAAAGTTGCCTTCCTTTTGAATGCTATCCCTTCAAACCTTGTTTCCTCTTCTACCTCAGGCTTTCATTTTCTCTGTGGGTCTCGAGGATGCCTATCTCTATATCCCTATTTATCCCTATTTCAGGAAATGTTTGCGTTTCTCTTTCTTCTTTGCATTTTCAGTTATTTGCTTAGTCCTTTGGCCTCCCTACTGCCCCAAGGATTTTCACTAAATGCCTCACTCCTGTGATTGCTTTTAGCAGAATGAGAGTAATACAAATCTTTCCTTATCTGGATACCCTGCTCATTCAAACTTCCACTCCGGAGACCCTCCTGCATCAGCACCTCCACTACACTATTTGCCCCTTGCAGACTCTAGGGTTTACAGTAAATTTCCAAAAATCCTTCCTCACTCCTTGATAGGTTCATGTTTTTCTTGGATGGAGGCTGCAAGACCATTCCTATGCTGACATCCCTGCCGCCTGCTAAGGCTTTGACTCTGATTTGCCTTTTTTTTTTATCCCTTCTTCCTCTGGTCTCCATTACAGCCAGGGGGTTTCTAAGGGCTATGGGATACATAACTTCCACCATTCCTTGCTGCTTCTAGCCAGGCTTCTTATGAGAAAGCTATACTGGTTTCTAAAGTAATTCTGGCTTCAACATTCTCATTCTTTGTACTTCACAATTCCTCCTCTTCCATGCCGCAAGCTAGAGCTTCAGTGGTGGATTCATCAACTGTCTCTCAATCCAGGGGGCTTTTTGTGGCCCTGTGAAGGTCAGAGGAAAGACCACATCAGCATCAAAGAGATGAGAGCTCTCCACCTTGGCTGTTCAAGCCTTCTATTCTGTATTCCTTCCAGGGCCCCTCAAAACTTTACAGACAATACCACAGTGATGTGGTACAAACAAACAGGGGGGGGGCACTGTTTTATTACTTGTGCAGATTAGCTCTTTAGGTTTGGGCTTTGACTGTCCAGTATCAGGTGACTCTTCAGGCTGTTCATATTCCTTCAGAACATAATTTTGTGGCAGACTGTCTCTGCAGGTCCATAGCACAATCTCATGACTGGATGTTTCACATAGATGTGATTTAGGACATTGTTGTTCATCAGTGGTGTACTCCTCAATTAGATCTTTTTGCCTTTTCTCTGAACAGGCAACTTCCTGTCTTTTGCACCAGAGTCCCATGTCCTCTGGCTTGGAAGGTGGATGCGCTGTTTTATTTATTTATTTTTTTTTCCTGGAAGGGGGTGTTTTTGTACCTTCCCTCCCCTGTTCATACCGACGATCCTGTTCAAGATAGAACAAGACTCTCCGAAGATCTTGTTGGTGACTCCATTTTGGCCAGATAGCATTGATTCACTCTTCTGCACTTGGAAAAGGGTAATCATCACAAGTTACCTCACCAGGTGAACCTACTCACACAGGACAAAGGGGTCTCTTATCCTTCTCACTTGTCCAGTCTTCAACTGGCACTGTTGGTGATGGAGTTTTGTTCCCTTTTATGCACCTTTTTTCTGTGGATGTGCTTTGGGTTCTGCAGGAGGCCAGGAAATCCTATTTGTTCAAATGGAAGAGATTGGTGTCTTGCTTATAACCTGGATCCACTTTCTGTCATTTTCTACCTCCTCCCCCTTCTCTTTGCTTCTTTCTTGTTTTTGCATACCCCCCCCCCCCTGTTGCACAGTTTTCTTCTTCGCTGCTTGGACTGTTCCTCCTGTGGCATTTCAGTTCTGAAGTAGGTACGTCCATACGTCAGATTTATGCCCTATGCTGTGAAGGGGGGCGTATGTGTGACATACAAGACTGGTAGACTGCCCTTGGCAGAGATCCCTAAAGTAAGGAGTACTGCAACAGCAAAGGGAAGGATATCTATTATGGTAAGATTTTAAACATCTGTACTTTCTCCCTTCGTTCCACTCTTCTGAGGGGCAACTACCACAAGTCTTCCTCACAGACCAGATTTACTCACACAAGACTGGGAGCTTGATGCACCCTAATCTGAAAATGCTTCCGATAGCTGTCTGGATTATGGAATGTTAATAACCTTTTAGGCTTTCTTTTGTGTGTGTGTGTGTGGGGGGGGGCAATGCAGCAGGTATTAGAGGATGAAAAGGCTTGCCAACTGAAGATCATATATGGGCAAATGGAAAAAAAATTTCTAATTGCTGCCACTCAAAGAACCAGGACCCTTTTCAGGCCCAGTTGAGTCTGGTTCTTGATTATTTGTGGAAATTACTGTTGCACCCCTTTGTATATAGTTGTTTCACTTTGTTAGTGCAAGTATACAGGGTTTTTGCCTCTATCCTGGGCAACATAAGTTAAGTAAATTGGCTCTACAACTCCTTTTAGAAGAAGCGTATTGAGTGCTTCTGGTAGTTGGAGTGTATGGAGGATACTTAAAGCTGTGGGAATCTGTACGGTGTGGGGGGAGGGTGGTAATACCCAAAATAGCTTAGGCTACTATAGCAGTGATCCAGTACAACACTTGCTGTTGTGATAAGTTTACTTACACAACTGGGCTTTCCGATGTGCAGATGAGATCAGTTTTGCTAGTGGAAGGCATGCATGTTACCACACGTGGGATGTTCAGAGACAAATAGATGAGCTAAAGGAAAGAAAGGGCATCAAATCTGAAAATCTGCTAAGGAAGTGGGTGCACTTGCATCGGCTGATATGGTAAGAATGTGATTAATTGAGCACTTCAGTATATATATATATATATATATATATATATATATATATATATATATATAATTTAAATTTTTGTTTGAGCTATCTGCAATTTAGTGATGCCCAAGTTCAGCAAGAAGGCATCATACACTACTAATATGCTTCATAACCATGTCATTTATAACCTTTCTCAATCTATGACTGTTAGAATGTTCTTAGAAAAGCCTTTTCTCTGAGTACTGTAAAGAAAATCTGACAGATCTGTTTACTTGCTTTACACTACAGTACCATACAGTAATAACTATATTTGGACTAAATAGAAGCTGTGGCAATCATTAATCCTGATTCTTTTACCTTTTTGTTTAGTACAATGATTTAATGAAGAAAAAAAGAATTGTTGAAAATGATAAAGCCAAGATTCTTTTGACTATTGAAGAACTGGATCAGAAAAAGAATGAAGCTTTAAAAATTGCCTGGCAGAAGGTAATTTGGTGGAAGGAGACACATTGTATTTTTATGTACTTATTTCTCTTAGACTTCAAAAAAGATGCACTAACTGTAATCTAACTAGTTTCATAGGCACTTCAAAGTGGAACCTGATTCTGTTGAGGGGGGTACATTGATGCGTTTTTCACAGTACAGCTGAATGTTATTGATAATGTGAGTTGTATACAAAGTGAATAGCCGTGTTAAATGTTTAATAAGAAACAGTGATTAAAAGATTCATCTCTGAACTTGAATTTGAAAAAATGTCACATACAATGATGGTTTTAGACTGTAGAGAGCATCATAAGTGTTGTATAGTCAACTATTTAACAGTAGATTCTGTATTAGATTTTTTTTTGTGATTAAAATGCACTGTAAAAGCCAGACTAGTACATTACTTAAACTGTGACAAACTCAACCTAGTTTTCAAACATTAGTCCGTCTGGAGGTAGTGCAGTATTGATCTAATAATGGGAAACCTCCTTGTGGGCTTTAGTAAAGATTCCACATACACTGGTGAGAGCAGGAATGTTGCATGTTCCTTTTGCTGTTGCATACAGGAGCACTATGCACAGCAGAGCAATTCTTGCCTCTGAGCTCATCAGTTCCTTACTGCTATTTACACAGGTCAGACTTTGGTACTAACATTTGTCATAAATAGTTTATATATTCAATAGTTAAAGCACGGAAGCCTGTGTTCATATATCCACTATATAGCAATCTAGTATCTCTGCCTGCATTGTATCTGTTACTGGGAAAGGAATAGCAGTGTGTGATGTACCTTAAATGCCAGTGATTGAACCTAGCCATCCACAATGTAAGAGGGAGAAGCTTCTGGCCTATCTCTTCAGAGAGAAT
Organism: Protopterus annectens; assembly: GCF_019279795.1. Lineage (NCBI taxonomy): Eukaryota > Metazoa > Chordata > Ceratodontiformes > Protopteridae > Protopterus > Protopterus annectens. The sequence continues at coordinate 762,168,176 of NC_056728.1, read as the reverse complement.
TGAGGCTGTTTAATATACCTGTCTCGGGGATCTGCAGGCACAGCCTCTGGCCCTTACTAGAGTACTATGAAAAGGCTAAGGAAATGGGGGCAGACCTTAGTTGCACTTTCCTGGAGGTGTCATCTGTATTTCCATGACTACCAAGTGCTCAGGTTTTTTTTCCCATCTGCTTTGGCAAAGTGGGGACTGGGGGAAATGTACCATCAACAAATCCTTTGAGAGACTGTTGTAGACCAGGGTGTGGCTATTGCCAATTTCCCAGCCAGTCAGCAAGTCAGACCCAAATGTGGACCCTTTAATCACTTGGCTGTAACTTAATGGCAGCCTTAAGATTGGTGATTCTTCTCTCCTGTCCTCTGGGTCCAGCAGGGTTCTTTTACCTTGGATGATGGGAGTCCCTTGATTCCCACTTCCCAGTCCCATGTGTCCCCCCCAGGCCTGTGGCAATGTTTGAAGTGTTGTTGGATCTATGAATGCTAATGCATAAGTACAGCTACAGAGAACGTGTTCCAGTACTGACCTCTCAAGTCCTCTCCCTACGTTTGGCTGGTGTCTCTGGAGGCAGTGGTGCTCTGTCACCCAAACATCTGGTGTATCTCCGTAGTATGCTAAACACTACTCATTTTGTCCATGCAAGGGTCTCCCCGGGAAAGAATCAAAGCCTAGTGGGACTAACCTGGTCAGCAAAAACGATAGAAAAATATACAGCATGTCCAAAATTGAAGGAGAGGTTAGGAAGGGCTCCTTCTACCACTGCTTGCTGTATATAGTTTGAAGGCCTGAAAACCATTGTCTCAGAAACAGCTGCACCCATCTGCTTTTCTTTGTGGAAACCTTTGAATGTCATGAAGTCCACCTTAAAGTAGCATTGGGCTCCATTTCCTCCTCCCCAGAAACACCTTGAGTATCTTTGGAAGATGGTGTGAACCTAGGGCCTTACACTTATTGAACTCCTTGGCTGTAACTGGAAGTGCCTAATTTCTGCATCTTTCATGAAGGCAGATGCTCTATAAGGCCTCAGCTGAATGGAGTGCAGTCATGTTAGGCATACTAGAGCAGGATTTCAGTATAAGTTCATAGATATATATTAGGCTAATGACCACCAGGGCCTTTATAAGCCTAGTCGTGCAACCCAACCCAGTGGTGTCCTTGTGCATCATAGACATTTTTAGTTAGGAAGTTTCTATTTTGGGCATTGCTCTCTGCATTTGTCTATCAGAAATGTGGTCATCCATTGGTCAAGATTACGCTTAAGTAGGGTTAGGGATAGACTCTGCTTCACATAGATGGGGAGCCTGTTCCAGAGCATGGGGAACTATTGGGACGCATCTGTCTTGCCACCATGTCTTTGTCAGGAGCAAAATTTAAATCCCTGGATCTAGTGGTTCTGATGTTGGTCCATCAGAGCTTGATCTGAGTATGCCTTGTTTGCCAGGCATGGATTGCCTCTCTGTAACCTGTAGAAAACAGGGTATAGATTTTTCCAGCACAAAACCCAGTTACCAGGGTTTGCTAGCTTGCTGCCAAAAGGAGTCTAAAGCACTGGCCAGTATAGGCAAACAAGTCATCTTTTTTGCTGTATTTCAGTTTAGATCCTCCAACTGTTTAATTCAGCTGTCCATAGTCCAGTCCTCCTTGCCAAGTCGGGCACTGGAAAAGCTTTCAGCTCTTCCTGATTCTGGTTTCAAGGAGTTGGTCATGGTTTAGTTTATGGTATCCCCAAAGTAGTACCATACATCCCATTTGTTGTTGCCATAGCTATTACATTAGTACAGTCAGTCATGTTAAGCATCATCTGCCAGGATGGCATGGGTGTGGCTTTCCACCTTAAAGGATAACCTTGATTTCCTCACCCTGAAACCTAGTTCATGGGTTTTGGGGATTACTATACAAGTTCTGTCATGATTTGGTTTATCTTGTCATAGCAGAGAAATTTTATGAATTCTGATGGCCTTTTTGAGGTTTTGTTAATCTAGGATGGCTTCTATGCATTCTTTCCTGACGGTACTTGCTGAACTGCCCAAGATGACTACTCTGACTCGTATGTAGTTGTATTGACTGTTATATGGGACCTCCCATAGTCCTTGTTTTCCCTGGCATGAATAACCATCTCAAAGGATAAATGGGTTCATTAAAGTGGTCTCAGTTACCTTCGAGTTCTTGAGTATGGCCACCTAAAAAGGACTGCATTCATGCATTTATCTGTCTCTACTGAGATTTTGTGACAGACCCAGAGTTTACTTCTCAGAAAGGGCATAGAGACTTTCCCACCTTCAGAACAAGGACAAGGGTTTTAACTCCTGTTTAGGTTTGAGTGAGATGGCTGGTTGCTTTGCCATTTTAGACCTCTAACTTCAGTAACTGTATCTGGTCATTAAGTTCTGGCTGATTAGTTTCCATGGTGTTATGTCTCTGATAGACATAAATACCTGGATCAGAAATTTCATATATATATATATATATATATATATATATATATATATATATATATATATATATGTTTGTGTGTGTGTGTGTGTGTGTATATATATATATATATATATATATATATATATATATATATATATATATATATATACGCGCACACTGTCTCTCACATACATACATGCATGCATAAAGATTTTCACAAGGATTGGATAATTTGAAATTGGCCCTCCTTAATGTATTCCATGTGTTGGACTGAGCTTCTCTGCCATGCAACATTCAGTATCCTTCCACATGTGTTCCTTACGTTTTTCTAAGAGTTCTTGCATGATCTGGACAGTTGATTGGTAGGGGATTGTGCTCATTGCTTCCTGTTTGATCAGTCTTGGTTCTTAATTCATGATTTCCTTCAGCTCCTGATAGGACAAGGCTATTTTTAAAGAGATTATGTGGCACTTGGGGTAGTACTTGTCTCTAGGCATGGAATGGGCTTGGGGGGCATTATCTCTGAGAACTTTGGCCATCCCTCCCATGGACATAACCTTTGTTGAAGTTACAAGCCTGGTGGCATCCATCACTCTGTTGCTACTGCCATCTAGGTTTCCATTCACACATTCAGCAGGCATTGCAAGCTAGATTGTTACTCCAGCAGCAGAGCAGAGGAGCATTTGCCATTGCAGTCTTTGCAGGACATGCTGGCTCTCCCACCTTGTTTAAGTTATCCGAGGTCATAGTACATTTATACTGTTTTCCTTCCATGATGATATTGCAATCAGTAATCACTGACTAACATAGTACATTAGTGTGAAATAATCCCAGTACAGTAAATGTCAGAATAATGGGGATTTATTGCTGTAGCATAGGCTGCTTCCCTCCGACTCCCTGGCACCAATGAATCCCCAATATTAGAAGTCCCTCCTCTTTCTCTCTTCCTTCCCACCTCTCTGTTCAACTGTCGTAGTCTGGGTAAGGTGCAATTTTAGTTGCAGTCCTGTCCAGTAATTACTGTATAGGCTCAGAATTACAGAAATGCTTGGTAACATCAGTTTCTATCTTATTTTCACATAAAAAATAATAATAAAGATGAAGATGAGGCTGTGTGGCAGTGTTCCTTGTTTCCTTCGGTGTAGGGAGACAGCTAGTCCCATGCTGGGGGATGTCTTCAGCCCTGAAATATGGGCAAGACTGATGGACCTCTGATGAAGCTGATTTCCATCTATAATGAATTATGCTGCAGCAGTAATCTCTGTATTCAAATATGCACAATTTATATTGAGTTTATCACATAGCTACACTTTCAGTACTGAATGCTTTCCCGATAATATAAAAGTGCAGGTGCTAAATGCTGCTGTTACTCAGGATTTGTTTGGTCACCCAGCAGATGACATTGTTACACACTGGAAAGAAAGACAAAGCAAGGTCCTCTGTTGAACAAGAATTCCTGGAATGGTAATTACATTCCTACTGTCATTGAGAGTTTGCTGATGGATGGAACCTGTCAACCTAACCAAAAGGAAGCCTTTTGCTTCAATTATCAGTAACTCAGCAGCTGAAAACAGATTATTCAGTACTGTTGAAATGGACTCCATGAACAATATCTTTATTTCAAGGCAAGTAGTCTTGCTTCAGCCCAAATGAAATGAAAACGGTTTTCAGATCCAGACTTTCTGGACAGCTTCCTTCTTGCCATCATCAAAGCAATGCTAGCAGTTGTTGTCAACAAGCAAGGGGAATAAGATTTTTCTAGCTGTACAGAGCATGCAAAGGGATCAGACTTTTTTAGCTGTACAGAGAGACTTTACAGATGGCAGTGGACCATTCCATTTTGTTTGCATAGGTTTTCTTTATGGACTCCATTTTCCTAACCTATCAGGAATGTAGGGGTTGGTTGGTTGGCTAAACTAAACTGTCAATATGGATGTATGCACATAACCCTGTCCTTGTTGCCTGAGTCATGGCCAAAAAGGGGTCCAGGAGAGGAAAGTTCCCTTACCCGGTTAATAAATCTATTAAATTAAATACACTCCTCCAACTATTGACAGTTCTTCTACCAAGGCTGCAGAACCATTTTGTCAGGCTTTCAGCAGATAATCAAGCCTGATTGATAAATAAAAGCTACATTCTTTGATATTTAAATTATTTGCACAAAAGAAGGTGCGCAAAGGTGGGCCTGTTTGCCTTGCATCTTAAAAGTCAGCCACAAACTGTTGTTTTCCTCATGCCTAATATGGTGATATGCAAAGTTGTCACTTACTCATTTTATATGTACTCACTCTGCTGTGTACTTTTCCTCCATTTCCTCTGATTCAGAAAGAATTTCTCAAAACAAAACTGTGCAAAGCCAACCCAATTTTCATAGCTCCTTTGAACCAAGGTAAAGCAACCATTTTTTTCCCTTGATGAAGTTATTCACTCTTCCTGTGTACAGGGACTTTCACCAGTTAGGCGAAACGTTACACCCCAAGCTCAAATTACACTCTGGTACCTTGGGGAACAGAACTTTAATCCTTGCAGTCAACGTTCATTGTATGGTTGAGTGTTGTAGTACTAACTCATGGGACTTCTGTCATTGAAAGTCAGATATCTAGCCAACTTCCAGTGCTTTGGCACACTTTAACCTGGCTATGAGAGCATCTAATCATAGGAAATTTGCCTGTGCCATCTTTAGTTCTTTCTTGCCACAAATCACAATCCACCAACATGACAACTAAAATAAACCAAAATAAGCCACATGATGTCCTAAAAACAACTTTATTTGCAATAATAACTGATAAGCATTTTTGTCTTATAATGTTAAGACTTCATCAGACAACGTGATCAACCATTTAACTAGTATTTATACACTCCCAGCAATCATATGATCCGGATCCATTTAAATAGGAAATGTAACTGCATAGTTCCATTATAAATACATTGTTGTTTGTCTTTCGGCTTTCGGTAAGGGGTCGCCACAGCGGAACTCCACTCTGCTAATGATTGTCAATAGATTTTTACGAAATGCTGAGATGCCAGCTCGACGCCCAATCTTCAACGAAGGCACGCATGTCTTTCGAACGCTACCCAACCATGGGGGGACATGCAGATTCCACACAGAAGGCACTCCCAAGCCGAGAATCGAACGGGAGAACCTCTTGCTGTGAGGTAACAACACTACCGCCGTACCACCGCAGCAGACCATTATAAGTAAAATTGAATGTAGCAAATATTGCATTGCACTTTTAATTCTATAAAGACAATATTAAAAGGAATGTGCAATTTAAAATAATAAAACTGTCCTAATCGCAACAACAACTCTCCTAGTGTGATAAAAACCTAAAGGCATCCTGAGGTTATTAAACCTCTTCCTTGCGTCCTGGATTTTATGACTCTAGATAAAGCAAACAGATCAGTTAAAGCACTTATTTTTCATAAGCTTTAAACTTAGCAAACTATTAATTGTTGTTATATCATTTAAATCCTTAAAGGAACCAACGTGGTACAGCAGAGAAATGCAAACCAAAGTCCCAGTATCAAGAAAAAAAAGCAAACTCTGCAACGTTGAGCTAAAATTTTAATATAAATACCAAAAATAGAGCTTTTGGATAAAACCCTTCATCAGTACATAAAATATTCATTCAAATAGCTTAAATATTAAGATACATAAGCACATAACATACGGCCAATAAAAAGTCGGTAATAAAATAATCAGTTATACAATATACATTATCTCAGATATTTGTTTGTATTAAGCACTGGTTTTAAAGTAAGCATTTTATTAATGCCTGGTAAACAGTCTGCCTATAAGCACAAAATTCAGTCATACTCTTTAAGTTCTAATTTATTATTTAGATCCCCACCCCTAATACTAAGTTTTCCATCACCCTGAATGTAAAGCAATGCTCATTACCATTTTCCTTTCAGTGTTTAGCCATAGAATTAGTAATAATGCCCTTTCTTATCTGATATATGTTCAGTTATCCTTTATTTTAACTTTTGAGTATATTTACTTACATAGAAACTAGAACAACTTTCACATGTTGCTAAGTATATAATTTTGTTAGAATTACAGGTAGCAGAGTAAAGACATTTATAACATTCTGCTGTAACAGGATGAACAAAAACATTTTCGGAATTTATTAGCTCACAACATAAGCAGTTGTTACAGGGAATAGTCCCCATTTTAGTCTAACGTCCTGTCTTTTTGTGGGAAGTTGTATCTTTGTAACAGACGTTTCTTCAAACTTGCCATCATTCAAGAATACCTATCCTGATTTACTCAAAAAGTGGCAGGAACATAATATGAAGCTCAGCTTCAACTGCGTGTCTTTGAATGAATATTTTAGTAAAGCGCAACAAGATTTGCAAATGGAAATTGCAAAAATGGAGAATTTCAACTTCACCTTATACTTCTATGCTAGAACACATGTCTGCATATGACCAATAAATGTGTAAATTAGGACATTAAGGATTTTCAAATGGGACGCATCTTTTCTTGGCCTCCCTGTGATAATGTGAAGTGCCAGCTGTGCTAGGGAGAGTAGGGCAGTGCATGTGTAACATATGCCAGCATAGCTAGCTGGAGTTTTGTAAAGAATTGTATGTCATTTGAATAGCAAACTGATATGTACAAATGCTTGTGTTTAAAAATCTATTTATAAAGTTGCTTGTATTACAAATGTATCCACATTGGGCCCTGCTGGACAGAAACGAAATATACATGCATGTCAGACTGTATTGTTGTAACTGATTAAATGTATATATTTTAGTAGAAAATATTGGAAGGAAAGGGGTTAAACTCATCTCAGCTAACCTTAAGAAAAATAGCTTGAAATTAAATGACTTGGGCCATAAAGATTTTTATCTCCAGTCTGAATGCAGCCAGAGACGCAGTGTCTGTGAAAAGCTTTTATGCAGGAATGGTGGAAGTGTTTTATAGCTTCCAGATGCTGTATTAAGCCTTAGCAAAGTTCTGTGTGTGTGTGTATTGTGACGCATCTATGCCAAATCCTAGCTCAGTTGCTAGTGAGGGGGGTAGTTTGTGAACCACAGATTCAGTGACCAGATGTGATGTCATTCTGTAGCCAGCACTGCAATTTGTATGTGAATACTAATGGGAAATGTGATAGATGCACTCTGTCTTGGACCTGACAACAAAGACACTCATCTAACTTCATCTCACCTTGCTTTAGTAAGTAACTAGGGAACAGTAATTCTTGAGTCCATTATGAAAATATGGGGAGATTAGCTAAATATTGTTTTTCTGTATCTGTCCGAGTATTTCCATCTATGTTGTATTTTATGTTTTCTATGAATTGAAACTCTGGTGTTTTTTGTAAATATTCAGTATTTTATGTTTTCTATTTTATTAATTATATCTATACCTTTCATTGTAGCTGGTCTTTTAGAAAATATTTAACTTTTGGGAGTAATTGCATTTATGTAGTGGTGCTGTGGCTTCACGTTCCTGAAAGTCTTGCTGCTTGGTCAAACATTACATTTGTATAAGTACTGATTTTACTGACGGTAATTGGGTACCCTGGTAAGAGCCTTAGAGTAGCTGGCTTTGGGTGTTCTGGTGACAGTGTATCTACCTTATAGTCTGGATGGAGGTGCAAAGCGGGCAGGGTGTGCATGCAAATCAAATCTGAAAGTGTGTGTCAGCTAATTTGAACAGGGACACTGAGAACACTGATTTCACAGAGATGGTGGTGGAGGACTTGGCTTGGAACATCCGGCCAAGAACTAACTCTATAGCTCTGTCAGCTGGTAGTCTTATTTGAGGCCTGGAGAGAAAGCCCAGCCACAGGACTGGAGTGTGCATTCCCTGTGTGCTCTTAAGGGAAATAGTATTTGGTGCAGAAAGCTGCAGCTGAAAATACTGTGCATCTGTTTTTCTCAGTGAACATTCCCCACTGGTGTCAGTGGTGAGGACTGAGGTTCCTTAATCACTGGCCCAAAGGAGTGACATCTCACACCGTCCTAGCTGGGATGCCAGCAAGGGTACAGGTATACACTTGTCTGCTTGTTTGAATATATGATGGCCTTACCAAGGCTTGCCATCCTCGCCATTGGGGAATGAATGGGCACCTAAGTATGGGAAGCACTGATTCTGCAGGTAGAGGGAGAAAAAAATTACACAAGTATATGTATGTAATAGTATATGTTCCTTCTGTATTCAGTATTTCCTTCATAAATTACATTAATGATCATCTCAAATAATTAATTAATTTTATTAAGAAACTTGTGGTTGAGATATATAAAATTCATGTGGTTTAGACTGGATGTTGTGCTGATCTGCTTTGTTTATAGCCTGCAGTATTAACACTTGGAGTAAACCCAGGTGGGTCAGCTTGGATGGGTGTGGGGAGTTCTGATTGAAGATGCTGCAAGTTGAATTGTGTGAGGTAGAAAATAGCCATAAATGTCAATGTGCAAAATTGTGCAGATTATATTTTGTGATCTTGAATCTGTAGATTTTGTTGACCTGGAAGGTCATAGGCACAGCCTTCTCTGCATGTTGATAATTTAAAAGTAGTATTGGTATGCTTAATTCCAATGGATTGAGCTTGCTTTTTGGAAGTAATTATAAATATTTTTGTCGTCTTAGGTAAACAAGGATTTTGGTTCCATCTTCTCAACTTTGCTTCCTGGTGCAAATGCCATGCTAGCACCTCCAGAAGGACAAGGCGTTTTGGATGGCTTGGAATTTAAAGTTGCTTTAGGAAGCACTTGGAAGGAAAACTTGACAGAACTCAGTGGAGGACAAAGGTTGGTGACTTCTGAAGTGGAACTTAGTGCATGTTCTCACCATAACTGTGCATTTGTGTTGCCTGTTTTCATCCATCTTCAACTGATGGGCCTTGCATCCAACTTCAGCCACTTCTAAAAACTTGGATCAGTAGCTGGAGCTTTTCCCCTTACCTATAATCGTCCTCAACAGCATAACCTCAGATCGAGTTTGCCCTACCTTCACTCTACAGTGTGTGTAGAAACTGCTATTGTACAGAAACAATATAGAAAAATAAAATATTCTTTGGAATAACTAAGTAGGCGAAACATGGAAAAAGAAGCTGGAGCTCATCAACCATTCAGAAAAGACATTTACTCCTTAGACTGAACTTGGAGTCTTAGGAATTGGAAAATAATTGTGAAATAGTAAGGGGGTGGAGGGAAGCTGGTTGAGGAAGGAAGGACGAAAATGGACAAGGGTGCATAATTATGGTGAGTACATAACTTTTATATCTGATGTTGTCTTATTCATGCAATCCTCAACTGATTGGGCAGAGTCCTCAGTAGAGAAAACACAGGGAAGTCCTCAAGGAAGAATATTCCAGAGCACATCGTACCCAAATGCTGTTCTGTTCTAAGATAAGATGTCCAATTTGTATTGAGCATTAAAAGTATGTGAGTTAGGCCAAGTGGCAGCTTCTCAAGTATGTATAGAAACCTTAGACCAGAAAGCCTTAGGCCCCCTGGGAAGACTTGGTCCAGTTTTGTTGTATACAAAGGAAACGCAGTCAGTAACTTGACTAAAGTCATCTTTCAGACAGATTTTTCTCAGTATTTGGAAAAGGAATTAACGGCTAATCTGATTTTCTGAAATCTTTTGTTCTGTGGATGTGGAGTCAAAATTGCCTATGCATATCTAAAAGGTGAAGCTTGTACTCTCCTTTATTGGAAAAAAATTGGAAAGAAAACAGGAAGATCAGTTGGCTGATTCATAGCTGTTTCAGAGGCCACCTTGAGTACACAGGGAAATATTCATGCCCTGAAAAAACACTCTCCTTATGAAAACGTGTATGTGTTGGAGGGCCTGGAGTTTTTGATACTTGTCTGGCTAAAGTGATTGCGACTAGAAAAATAGTTTTCCAAGACAAAAATTTTAAATCCACCTTGGCAGCTGGTTTGAAAAGTCAAGGCTTGTAGCAGAATATTTAGATGCCATGGGTGGAGTAGGGTCTTTGGTGGGAGGGGGGGTTGGAGTAAGAAAGGCTTTACACAGTCTAGATGAGGCCAGAGAGGATTGGTTATGTTCTACATGAAAATTTAAGATGACTGAAGGTTGAATCTTTACGACTGAATAACCAGCACCATCGTTAAATATGTAAGCAAGGAAGTACTGAACAGCTAAATGGGTGCTGAAAAGGAATCTGTTTCTGTGCAGTCCAGTAGGAGATTCTTGTCATTTACTCTTATACACCTTCTCGTAGAATCCTTCTGAGAAGATAGAAGGATGTGCCTGATGGGGGATGAAAACCTGGACCGTCTAGCTGTCATTGGAAGTGGAGAAACCATGACGTCACTGAGGGTCTGGATGATTTATTCCTGATGGGTAAGAGAGAAGATCCATTGTCGGATCTAACACCCACGGGGGTGCTCAAGATCAGGTCACAGAAAGGAGGACCATACTTGTGGCCAGAAAAGAACAATGAGGATTGCTTTGCACTTCCAGTAAGACACTTTCTGAAGGAAATGTGTCATCAGTGGAACAGGAGGAAAAGTGTATAGGAGTCCTGGAGGCCAATCTTGAGCTAGAATCTCGTTGACTTACTTTTTGGAAGAGTCAGGGTGAAGTACCTGCTGAATGTGGAGTGGGGAAGCAAAGAGATTGTAGCACGGTTGTCAACATCTATGGAAAATCATTTCCACCACCACATAATTGAGACACCACTCATGAGGTAGTAATAGGGACCTGTTCAGTTTACCTGCTAGAACATTGGCCTTCCTGGGAATATGCCGGAAGAGCTTTGCCGACTGGTCGAACTCTCATCACTTCTCGATATAGGGGTTAGGACTTGGATCCCCCCTGTTTGTTGAAGTACCAGACAACTGACATGTCTGTCTGAATGGCAGTCATCCCCAGAGGGAGAGCATCCTGAAAAGCTTACAACACTAATAGGACGGCTCTCTTTTCCAGGACATTGATGTGAAGATTGGTCTACAGATAGAATCAGGTGTCTTGGATTGTCCTTCCCAATAAATGCACCCCCCCCCCTCCTATCCAGACGAGAGGTGTCCACAGTCACTGTGGCTGTGGGAAATGGATGTATAATATGGTGGCTCTGAGAAAATTCTGTTGCGATGATCCACCAGAAAATGCAGTCTTTGCAAATTCTTTATTTATTGAAGCAGAGCGATGGTGGTGTCTGATAGATCATTGAAGTACCCTGATGTAACATTTTGCTAGTGGTATTGTTATGGAAGATGCTATAGATCCTAGAAGTTAAAAAAAATCAATCTTGCTGGTGGGGAAGGATGAGATAGAAACTGGGAAGCTTGGTGCCATAATGTATTTATCCTTTATTGAGGGTGACTTGTGATTTCTGTAACCATCTTCAGACGAGCACCAATGAACTCCGGGACTTTAGCAAGGGAGAGCTGAAATTTGGCATGGTTCACTGATGCCCAGTTGAAGACATAGCTGGAGTAAGTTGTCCTTGGCTTAAAGCAGAAGATGCTTAGTGATAGCAGAGAGGAGCCAGTCGTAGAGATATGGAAGCATCCAGAATCCTATCAGTCTCAAGTGAGCTGTGACCAAAGTGAAGGGCTCTGAAATGATGATGACTGGCTCCCAGCTGGAGGCGAAAGAATCTCCCAGAATGCATGTCTGTTTTGATGTGATAGTATGCATCCTGGAGATCTGTTGAGCAAATCAATTGTCTTTACGCAGAAGTGGCAGAATGGACTGAACCATGACCATGTGGAACTTGGAGCATTTGACATTTAAGTTGCTGAAATCCAGGATGGGTCTCTGGTTTCCAGTTTGTTTTCTTTGACACCAAAAAGAACTTGAATAAGTCCCAAATCCTTATTGGTCTTTTGGGAACCATCTGGATTACTCTTTCTCTAGCGGTGTTTGTATTTCTATGGCTGCATCTGGAAGTGTTGTACAATGATTGGGGGTTGTAGGGAAAAGGGTATACAATAACCTCTGGAAATGATCCTCTGCACCCAAGTGTCTTTGGTGATGGCTTTCTAGGTTTGTGGATGCAGGGGTAAGTGCCCCCCCCCCCATGCCTCTAGAGCGCAGTAGTCTGGCAACCCTTCAGGAATGCTGGTAGGGTTTCTCAGAGAGGGGATCTCTGAAACCCCAATGTTGTGGAGTTCCTCTGCCATGAGGATGTCGTAGAGATCCCTTCTCTTCCACAGGAAGAGTCCTGCAAAGAGCCTTGCGACTTCTAGAACCACATTTTACTGCCACCTCTCTGATTCCAGGAACATGTTCTTTGAGGTGTAGAAAAATGGATTCCTATGGCAAATAAGGACTTCACATATTCATTTCTAAAAAGGTTTCTTTAACCTTTGTGTCGAATAAGGTAGATCCATCAAAGGGAGCACTGAGGGATGACTTAAGTCTTTGCAAAGCCAGAGGCGCATCCAGGCATGCTGACTCATGGTTATTATTGAACCCACAGCTTTTGAAGCACTTTTTAAGGCATGAGAAATGAGCCTCATAGCAGCATTTGATATGGACTGTAGAGTGGCCAGTTGCATAGAAACAGACTTATCCTCCAGAGATGGACCCAGAGAGGGCATTTGAAAACTCTGTGATCAGGTCTCTCTGAAATCTTGACACGTGCCAAATAATTCAGCTACCTAAGGACAAAGGTCGCTGACTCATACACACGCTTCGCAAACTTGTCCAACACCCTTAACTCTCTGTTGGGGGATGGACAGTAGAACTTTGCTCCCAAAGTTCTTTCTTGGTGGCCGCTGCTATCATAACATCTACTGGGGGCCCTTACTCCAGTGGGCCCTATCCTTCGGTGTAACTAGATATTTATAGAGTTTTTTGGGGATTGGCTCCATGACATCTTGATCCTTCCATCCCTAGCAGGAGATGATGTCCACCATCTCGTCCGCCAGGGGGACTACCCAAGATGTAACTGAGCCAGCTCCCAAGTCTTCAAACACTGACTCAGAATATCAACCACCGGTCTCAAAAGCTTTGAGTATTTCACCTTCCCCCTCACAGAAGTCGATGTCCTCTGTGAGGGATTCCTGTGGGGAATCTAAGTGCTTCCTCTTGCAAGTACACTTGTGTGGTCTTTTGGATAGGACTTGGAAGTATGAGACGAGTCCTGAATGAGGACCGTCTCAAGAATTGTGTGGGCCAGTTGCCCCAATGCGATAGGATGTATAGGCTCTGAGACGACAGTCGACAGTTGTGAAAGGGGTGGATGTGAGGGGGGCAAGCATGTCTTGTCTGCAGGGGCAGAGAAAACTCTACTACCTTGAAGGCTAAAGATATAGGAGAAGCAAGAACCACCCTGGAAGGAGCTGGAGCTGAATACAGCTGCTGAGAACAGCTCAGACCTTCACCATGACTCTGCCTTGAGGCAGAAGTTGGAACCCAGCTGTCCAATGGTGAGGCTCCAAGAGGAAGAGACTGCTCCTAGGGCATCAGTCTCTCTCTCTCACACACCCAGGCACACACACTTGCACCGACACTTTGGCTCTGAGATCCCTCCAGGTCTGACAAGGGCAGAGCCAACTGGATCTGAGATGTCATCTAAGTTGAAGAAGGCCACGCCTTTAGATCTGACATAGACTATGGATTCAGAGGGCCCATTGCAGGCTCATGGGTTCAGTCTGATATGGGGATTTATAACTTCCAACTGAATCTGGGCCTGGGGAAACTTCCCCCCTCATGTCCACATCAGCTTTGGTTAGGGTGCTACACGACCTGAGAGATGATGAAATCCGTAGGTGGTGTAGAACAACTTCTTGGAGTCAAGTGGAGGAAGAGTGAGTGGATCTCAGAAATGATTGGCTCCGAGGAAAAGTAGGAAGAGCAGTGAGCTAAAGACGTGGTCTTGGACGTTTTCAGATCCAGTGGATTTCACGGATCTGACGGTTTAGAAATTTTTTCAAGTGGATAGAACCTGGAATAGCAGAATGGTCAAGGGGATCATTTCCCTCCTCATTTACTGTTGCTTGACGAATCCCCTTTGGCCTTCTCAGGAGGCTTCTTGGAAGAGAGAGCTGAAGCAGAAGTAGGAGTCTGAAGAGGTGGAAACCAAAAGACTCTTCAAAACCAACTTATTGCAGCATTCAGCCAGAGCATGGTGGTTGAAACCCACATACATGCCAGTCTGTATCTAAATGTATATGCACTGCTGGTGGGCATCAGATTGGAGTATTTTGTAACCACAGGAGATTTTTTTTTTTTTTTTTTTTTTAATAAAGCCACTCTGTTTGTCTGATATCTAAAATTAGGGGGAGAAAGACAGGTAAGAAAATATTATCAACAATGGTAAAATGTAAGTACCTAAACACCAGTAAGAACAGTTGGCGGTAACGTTTTTTAGAAGATGAAGGCATACGCCAGAGGAAGATGCAGAAAATAAGCAATGTCTTTTGTAAGTATTAAACTGGGGAGGAAGAACCCAAAAAGGATGGAGATTTTTTTTTTTATATAATTTAAATGCTTGTAAATGTTGCTTATCTGTTAAAAAATGCAGCCAAGCTACGGAGACTGTGTCCAGATCTGAAGTTATGCTGTTAGTGAGGAGGATTATGGTTAAGGGGAGGAACTTGAGCTATGAATCCAAGTCTTTAAAGTGGCCAAAGTCGCATCTAAGACTCGTCAGTTGAGGAATGGACAACATCAGATTGTTCAGGTTAAGTCTGCATGATGGGGTAAGGTGTTCATTTGTGCTGTTTGTGGCCTATATTCAAGTAGCTGTCTGAGCATTTTCAGAAGATTTATTATGCATGTTTTTATAGCCTGGATGTCCAGCTGGATTTATAGCCTATTTTCCTCAGATCTTGAGAGGTATTGTTATTATAGTAAATAAAACAGACAGAGGGGTGCAAATAATTAAAAATTTCAAGTTGAAATACTACAGTAAAGCAAAGATGTATAGATATTGACATAGCTAATATAGCCAACTGTTGCTTGTAATATTTGATTAAACATGAAAATTATCAATATTAGGTTGACAGATGAAGTTGTTATAGCCTGGATGTCCAGCTGGGTTTATAGCCTAATTTCATCAGATCTTGAGAGGTATTGTTATTATAGTAAATAAAACAGACAGAGGGGTGCAAATAATTAAAAATTTCAAGTTGAAATGCTACAGTAAAGCAAAGATAATATAGCCAACTGTTGCTTGTAATATTTGATTAAACATGAAAATGATCAATATTAGGTTGACTGGTGAAGTTGTATCTAACCACCTGCCCTTCCTTGATTTGGTGGTGGGGGGGGGGGTATGATGGTTTGCTGCTGCAGTAACGCCTAGTAGAAGCAGTTCTTTAGTGCCAACACTGCATCTAACATTGAGTACCTTCCTTGATGGGTCCCGTAGTTGGAGTTCATCCGTTGTAGTAGTCCTCATTTAGCAGCTTTTATCAGAAGACCTGCACTCGGGGATGTAGCCTCTCAGGCCACGACATAGTAAATCGTCCTACTTAAACTTGCTTAACCCCAGAGCCCACCATTTCTTTCAGTTACACAGTTTTAGGTCCCAAGACTGGCTTTTTGCTGGTAAAAGTTCTTATGTTCAATGATTAGATATAAATCATTTATGTGCACCCATGACGCTATGTCCTGCACTTAGCATTGCCTTTATTGTCTGGGGGAGGAGCCCAACATCAGGCACTATCACAAGTGTCAAAGTATCGAATGTGCCACTCAACGCTGGAGAGAGTTTTCTCACCTCTTTTTCCACCAGAAAGATGGGTAGAAAGCTTCTTACAGTAGGCCTAGTGAGACGGTCCATCTCACAGCTGCAGGCATCCATACAAACATCACAAGGATCAAAATTCATTAAGTAGCCCAAGATCTAGCCATCCTGGAGATAAGTTTGCTGCTAAAATATTCTTGCAGACCCATCAGGTGCTGAGTTAATTCTCAAAGTGGTGAATCAGGACCATGGCAGTTAGGGCAAGTGACGGACTAGAGGAGATGTGCCTCTAGCTCCAACCTTGGGTTTGCTTAATGGGCTACTGAAGTCTCCAAGCACTGGTTGAGCTACCAGGTCTTCAAACTGACTACCTTGACCCCTGGGATCAGCCTCTCAGGAAACTCAGGGCTGAAGTATCCAGTGCTCAGACTTCCATCAGGCCCAGCAGAACTATCTGGTCCCAGAGGAGGATTTCTTGGAGAGGGAGTCTGTTGTGCATAGACCTGCACTATTTTTTTCCGAACATGCTAAACATAAGAGGGGTACCTCTCTTTCCAAGGAATCGGACTTCTCCTTGGAGGAAGAGAGGTCCTTTGCTTTCACCACACAGCTCTTGTACATTAAGTTAAGATTCTGACAAAGATGTCTCTCACTTCCAGATGATGTACCATTTTGAGGAAACTTTCAGGTTAGTGTGAGATGTTTGAAATATCGGATGCCAAAAGAGGTGCTTAGATGCATGAAATATTGGATACCAAAAGAAGGGTACTCGAATGTTTTGGTATTAGAGCACCTCAAGACCTTACTGTTGCCCCCTGTCTTTGAATCAGTTGTAGTGACATAACTAGAACCGGACTCCCAGTCTGTAGCCCACAGGAAGCCTGACTGGTTCTACAGTGTCCACCAGGCCTGTGAATACCTTTTATTAAAAAAAATATATATATATTTCTTTGATTGTTGTTGCTGTTTTTATGTGAGTAAGATGTGCAAGTGTACTTATGAACACAATTACAGTATAGTAATGATGACAGCATTCCAGTTTTTAGACACACTTTGAAGTGTAAACAGTTTTCCAAGTTTTTGTTCTTGAACATTTCCATCCTATCCAGGGAAGGCCCATTGGAACTGAAATTAGACTACAGAGAATTGATTTAGCAGCTGCTGCTTAATATAGCCAATACCCTGGTTTAAATGACACCATATCTATTAATAGTGTGTTAAAAATCACACGCTGCCATATTATGAACTTCAGCAATTATGGAACTTCCACTGCATTGTGTTTATCAAAGCATGCTTGTTTTCAGTTGTAAAGAATGAGTTATTTTCTAATAGAATGTTGCTTTGTATCTCTTGTATTTAATTCAAGAAGTGGTTTGTTTGCAGTATACACTATGTTTTTTAAGTGGGCAAGTGCACTAGGTAATGTTTTAGTCATGTGATGACTAATTGGTTATTTAAACCTGTGATATTTTGTAAAATTGGTTCTGATGAAGTTCTGTTTTTTGATAAAAGTGCTTAACCCCTTAATAAACCTCTTTATTTCACTGTGTTGTGAAATTCTTGAGATTCGGACCATGTAGCTTGTGGCACTGGTACATTTCATTGTGGTTCGCTGTTTATTGGCACTAGAAAAAGCATTTGTGTTTGGTATCAAAATAAGGGTACTTGACTCTTAACTATTAGCTAAACAAGACCAGGCAGTTGCCTGCCTTTGAAGCAGTTTTGGTGACATCCCTACAACTGCAGTCCCAACCTGTAGTCATCAAGAAGCCTTTTCTAGTTCTGCAGAGTCCGAAAAGCCTGTGAATACCTTTTATTTAAAAAAAAAAAAAAAAAAAAAAAACGGAAAGGAAACATTGCAGACCTCACTCTATTCTCTGTCTGCAGCCAAAGTCTCCAAATTCGTTCCAATCTATAATACTGTACTGAGTGACAGATATTTTTCACTTCTAGTCCTTTTTTGGGAATAAGGTCTATATGATAGCCGTTCTTGCATTGGACAATTAAATTGCCAAATACCAGGATGAAATTGTCAGATAGAGGGCCTTACTGAACAAATTATGGCGGACTCCATGAAGTCAGATTGGTAGACTTCTGTAAATGACTGTTGTGATGGGGAAATGTATAATAAAGTAGAAGTACAGTACAGTGGATGCAGCTTCCAGTGGTAACTGTTACTAAGGATTAGTGCATGGCTGAAAATTCACTCACTCAGTGAACCTAAACTGGGAGCATCTAACCTCTTGTCCAGACTAGGATTTCATGTTTAGAAACCTAGCTGAAGAAATGTTCAAGAACTTACAGAAAAAGTAAAAATTGTAGAAATAATTTAACTTTTTCGGTCTCCCTTTCAGCCTATACAGTACAAATTTTCTAGTCAAAGCCTCAATCATTCTACCTACTGACGTCACACCAAAGACCAACAAGACCATAAAAGAAGACATTCCTTACATGTGTGCCTTTCTCTGTAAAGGCCCCATTCATCTAGCAAGCCTGTGAAAGCACAGGACCCTTCTTGCAATGTGTCCATACTAGGCATGCACCAATGTGCTGAAATCAGAGAAACGTGCATCTGCGCCATTTTTAGAACTTTCTTGGTGTGTTCATATACGCAGACAGCCATCAACATTGTAAACAGTTTAATCATTTTATCACTCTTAGCCTCTGAAGGTCAGGAAGATAAGCATCCCATTAGTGATGAATCTTTTTTCTCCTTTTTCTTAGTTTTTGTATTCATTCCCTTATGTCTGTCTCAACAATGGGAAGGTGCAAATGCAATTGAGATTCCTTACTGTGACTTCCACTGTAGTTATTTTTCATTTAGAGGTTCAACTCAATGTAAAGTCAGTCAGGAATTTGCTCTTAAGACATTTAGAAGCTGCCTGGGGCTCCCCAACATTTATTTAGAAAACAAGGTTGTCTGTCTTGGCACACACTGCTATGTCATCCACTTGCATCAGTGCCCAACTTTTCAGCCAAAAAGAAGCATATGAAAGGGTGCCGAAAGAAAGTTGAAACTTAGACCTTGAAGCAGTGGAGGTTCCTTAAGACTGTGGGTCCTAGTAAAGCACTTTACAGCATCCAAGACCATCTGTCTTGCTTCACCTGGACTATTTAACATTGCCTATTGAGAGGCTACTATAACCAGGGAAAAACATGCACATCCATGGCCACTAACCATCCTTCATTCACTTCCCTTACAGGGAGTCCAGTATTGACTCCCCTTGAATCAGTATCGATTATTTCTGAGTGTGAAGGGGAATGTACACCAGATACCTGAGTGAAGAGACTGAGGGTAGTAGAGTAGAGGTTTGTCCCTTACTACAGAAGTCTCAGCTGGACATCCCACAGAAAAGACATCAGAAAATAGAACATTTATCTCCTACCTACTCTTAGGAAAGTTTCCTCAGAAAAACCTGCTTGTCAGGGTGACTGGTTTTCCCTGGCTCAGGGTTTGTTAATAGCTGTACAAGCCTTGTAGCCAGGACAAATGTCTTCACCCTTTTGTTCAGAAAGGAAATGTTCTAAGGAAGAGGATGCTTCTGATACAGAAGACTTAGATTATGCCTCTCAGATTTCCTCTTTCAAACTACAAGTCAGATGAGGAGGATACAGTTTCCTCTGACTCCCTAAGAGATTACCTTTGGTGGAACAATTTCCAAAATGAAGGAATGTTTCAGATGGGAAGGGAGGGAGATTCTGGTACTTGAGATGTTTTGATCTGCATCACATGGATATTCCAAAGCCAGTTTCATTCCTCTTGTGCTTGGACCCTTAGGACATCATTTTGTTTCAGCTCCTCATTCACCTGATTCGTAACGTTGCTTCAAAATGTTCTGACAGATTCTGTAGGTTTTAGGATCTGGACAAAATTTTATATTAAGGATAAAAACATTGCTAGAGTGTGTTGTGGCAAAACAAATGTTGCAGTCCTAAAAGAAGGAGCAGAAGAATTATTAATTGTTAAACTCACATGACTGAATTTCTCTTAGTTATGTTGGATGGCATGGATCAGAAAATGGCTGAGATTCGTAATCAAGAAGTGGGATCTAATTTGCTAGACATGCTCCATTTTAACTCTGTTAAGCATTCTATTAAATGTGGACATGGTGACATAGATGCAGCTTCTATAGTTGCTGCCAATGGTTCTGTCATACATAAATGTGCTTGGCTAAGGCTCCAACCCCTTTCTGGAGATGTTAAGCCACAGTTATTGAATGCCTGTCTAGATAGAGAGGTCTTACTTTGGAGTTCCTCAGCTGAAGACTTCAAGAAGATGGGAGAGGGAGAGAGTCATGCAAGGTGCAATTTTTTTTTTCTTTCTCTGATACCTAGATATAACAGAAATTACCCTTCAAAACTAGTTCCTTGATACCTAGATATAACAGAAATTACCCTTCAAAACTAGCTCCTTTCTTCAGAAAGCAGACTATAAAACTAAAGAACAAAGACCAGGTAAAAGTCAATAGGTAAAGAAATGGCAAGGGAACTCTAAGCAGTCTGGATTCCAGGACTTCAGTAGTAATATAAACAAGTGTTTATCCTGGTCCTGCTTCCCTTCCTCTTCCCCACTCTGGCCTTCTTTTAGAATAGCAGGAAATTCTCCTTGCTTGATATAACAGGAAACTACTTCTGACTCCTGAGTATGAACATAAGAGGATGTTCATTGTGTTTCACTGTTGCAGTTCTAACTAATGGGTTATCCGGCTCCCGTTAGCCCTCGATTGGTCAGAATACCAAAGGTAAGTAAAAATGACATCGGCTGCCATCGGTTGTAAAGGACGTCTGGGCGTCCGATACAAAAGGAGGCAGCCAACGTCACTTCCTCATTCTTCCTTGCCACAGAGCCCAAAGCAGAAGCTTTTCATGCACGAGTGCCGGTCGGCAGATTACCTTGGTTGGTTTCTGACTGCAAGAGTTGAAGTCTACTTACAGCTAAGTACCCTGTTGGGGATACTCTTTTCTTGCCTTAACAAATGTCAGAAAAGGTTAATAATTGCCTTACCTGTGGAAAGCAGATTCCCCATAGAGATTTTCATTCCTATTGCATTATCTGTTTAGGCCTTGACCACAATGTTCCCAATTGTGATCTCTGTGCTCCTTTAATCCGCTTACTATCCGTCGTCTGGCTAAGATTTTGGCTAGGCATTTTGGAGTTTGGCCTAAGTTTGTTGGTATGGCGTCCACCGGTCTTCAGGCTTCGGATATTCAGAAAAAGCATAAGGGCAAGGACCACGACAGGCCTCAGAAAACGTAAGTCCTCGGATGAGGTTAAGTTGGTCGTCAGTCAGGCGGGTGCCAGTGAGACATTTTTGCAGTCCCTGCAGTCTGCAGATGTACAACCGCAGGCCTTGATTGAGTCAGAGTCCCTTAGGCCTTCGGCCTCCATTTTGTCTTCCGACCTGTCACCGGTCGCCTCTTCTGCTGGAGCCAGAACTGCTAAGCTGACTCCGGGGTCTGAGGCCTCCGTTTTGCGCTCTTACAGCAAATTTCTTCCTTCGACTCCTGCTGCTCCTTTGGTGGTTGTCAGGCCAACAGAGTCCTTCAGGCTTGCAGGTAAACCTTCCATTCGTAAGCCTGTGAAAAGGCAGGCTCCAGTTCCTTCTAGTTCCCCTCAATCCCAAATGGTTAAAATGGCTAATGATTTGTTAACTCTTATTAGGGCTTCTCAGCCTCCTCCTCCTAAAAGGAGTAAGGATGTTTCTCCAGAGGTTTTGTCCTGTTCAAGATCTGATTATTCCAGCATTTCTGCTGATGAAGAGGAATTTTTTCAGGCTTTTTTTCCCTTTGAGGATTCAGATGCAGAGGAGTCCATCCCTTCGGCCTCTCCTCCAGAGGATTTCTCTTTTGGTGACACTTTAAATACCCTCTAGGAACATTTTAAATGGGAAAGCCAGGGTTATCCCCAATCTAAGAAACTGATTAGGGAGTTTCTGGATTTACCTCAGCATAAGCCTCTTGCTATTCCCCCTGTGTTGGAAGTTGCTGATGTTTTTCTGGAAAATTCCTAGTCTCCAAATTCGGTTCCCCCTGCTCCCAGGAAACCTGACAGGTACTACAGAGTCCCTGATTCTCAACTATTTCTTTTCTGGAACCCGTTGGTGAATCCAGAGGTTATTTCTCAGGGCCCTAAAGGAGTTAAGGCCACTGTTACCAGGAATCCTGTTCCTTTTGGACAGGGAATCTAGGAACCTAGATAGGTGGGGCAAGAAAGTTTATACCTCTGCCACCCTAGCTAAGAGTACTTTAAGGGGAAGGTTGGCCCTTTTTTCAGATGTCTGGACCTCTATCACAGACAAATGGGTGCTCAGAATGGTGTCTTTGGGGCACAAGTTTTCTTTCCGCACCTTTCCAGCTCCCAAGGGATTCCCAGATGTTCCTCCAAACCAAAGGGCAGAAGTAGAATAACAAATTTTGTCTGTTTCATTTGGGAGTAATAGAATCGGTTCCTGCTCAGCAGGTAGGCTGGGGCTTTTATTCCAGGCTTTTCCTAGTTCCAAAAAAAGAAGGCACCTGGCGTCCTATCCTAGATCTTTCCATTCTGAACTCTTTTCTAGTAATTCCAAAGTTCAAAATGCTCACTCTGCATCATTTGCTACCAATGCTAAATAGGGATTCCTGGCTGGGTAACCTTGGATCTCAGAGGCTTATCTGCACATCCCTATTGGGGAAAGTTGCAGGCAGTATCTTCGTTTCAGAGTGAGCAAGCAACATTATCAATTCTCTGCGCTGCCCTTTGGCTTATCTACTGCTTCCAGAGTCTTCACAAAGTGCCCTGGCCCCAGTCATTGCTTTTTGCAGGCAGAAGAAAATTCAGATTTACCCATACATGGACAACTGTCTGATTCAAGCAAGTTCTCAGGAATAGCTACTGAAGGATCTGGAATTCGTAAAGACTATTCACTCTTCCCTGGGTTACACTGTTAATGAGGAAAAATCAAAAATGGTACCATCCAAGGAGATAACATTCCTGGGAGCGAGTCTGAACACAGCCACCCAGATATATCTCACCCAGGAGAAGCAGACAACTCTTTCAGTTTACTTCAAGAACTTGGCAAGCCTGTCTCAGCTCCCCTGCAAGGAAATACCTGCAAGCTATGGGATTCATGGCATCTTGTATTCTCTTGATTCCATATGCAAGACTGCATATGAGGAAATTGCAATGGTACCTCAAGAACATTTTGTCAACACACACGCACGACTTGGATATTATGATCCCTCTGCTTCCATCTCTGCCGACGGAGTTTCTATGGTGGGCAACAGCCTGTCTACAAAACAAAGACATGCCCTTTCGAACACCTTCTGCCACTCAAGGTCTGACTGCAGACGCATCGGACTACGCCTGGGGAGCACACCTGGATGGCAGATGCATACAGGGACGGTGGAATGCCTAGCAGATGCACCTGCACATAAATCTGAAAGAGTTGATTGCAGTTCAACAGGCCTTACTAGCTTTCAAGCATCTTCTTTCTCCAGGGACCCTGCTTGTCAGAACAGACAACACCACAGTCATGTGGTACAGCAACAAAGTAGGGAGGGACCCGCTCATACCCCCTGTGCAGACAAAGCATGAATCTTTGGCCCATGGCAGCATTCCTTGACCTGCATCTCTTAACTCAGTTTCTTCCAGGAAGGCTCAATGTTTTGGCAGACCAGTTGAGCAGGCGAACCCTGGATCCTCACAAGTGGCAGCTGGACAGAGCAGTCTTTTACAGCATCATTCAGTGTTGGGGAACAACTCAGGTGGATCTTTTCTCCTTTCCAGACAACCATCTTCTACCTCTCTTTTGCACCAGACAGCATCACAGCAGAGCCTGGAGAGGGGATGCTCTGTCCTTCCCTTAGACGTTGCTATCAGTTTACGCCGTCCCTCTTCTTCCTCTTCTACCCAGAATGTTATTGAAGATCAGGGACGAACGACTAAGGACTATTCTCATAGCTCCGGACTGGCCCAGACAGCATTGGTATCCACTTTTTCGCAGTCTCTTCCAAGTTCCTCCTTGGCATCTTCCTCTGAAGCAAGATCTTTTGGCTCAGGAAGAGGGAATCATTCTGCATCCTCATCTTCAGTCCCTCCATTTGGCAGCATGGCTCATTGTATGACTCCTTCCTTATCTTCTTCCCTTTCCCAGCAGGTGGTTGATGTGCTGAGGGAGGCCAGGAGGCCTAGCACTAGGAAGTCCTATGCTGGCAAATGGGAAAGGTTCTCTCATTGGATGCAGGCTAGAGGGGAATCTTCTTCTCAGCCTGCCCTTCCTCTGATCCTGGAATACCTAGCTGAATTGCTTCAGGGTGGTCTTTCTTTTTCCTCTATCAAGCTCCATGCTTCAGCCATTTCTGCTCATTGTTCTTTTGAACAACCCATTTTCTCTCATCCATCCCCTGATGAAAATGTTTCTCAGAGGTGCTTTCAAATTAAAACCTCCCAGAATGGCACCTACTCCAGCCTGGAATCTTAATTTTATTCTAGAGAAACTCACTCTTCCTCTCTTTCAGCCAGCTGCTACTGCAGATTTAAAGTTTCTCTCTTGGAAGACTGCCTTCCTCTTGGCTATAACTTCAGCAAGGAGGGTTTCGAAGCTGCAGGCTTTGGCTGTGGAGCCTTTTATTATTTTCCATACAGACAGGGTCTCTTTGAGAACCAATCCCTCCTTTATGCCTAAGGTGGTTTCTAGCTTGACTCTTAATCAGTCCATACACCTTCCTACCTTCTTTCCTAATCCTCGAAATAGAGGTGAAAGGATCCTACATTCTCTTGATGTGCACATACAGCTCAGGTTTTTCCTGGACAGAACTAAAGATCTTTGGAAATCAGCTCAGTTAGTGGTCAGTTTTGCCCCTGGAGCTCAGGGCAAGGCTATTTCTAAGCAAACCATTTCCAAGTGGATTGCACATTGCATCATCTTTTGTTATTCCTTTCATAGCAATGTTCCTCCTCAAGGGGTTAGGACCCACTCAACTAGAGCAGCTTCCACTTCTGCAGCCTTTTTAAGGGGTGTCCCTACTAAAGATATTTTGGAGGCCTGCCACATAGTCTTCTGTTCACACTTTCACAAATCATTATAATTTGCCTGTTTGCCAGAGCCAGGGCAGGGTTTGCCACTGCTGTGTTGCAGGGCATTCTCTCCAACCTTTGATTCTATTGGTTCCTCCTCCCTTTTCTCTGGGCTTTGGTAATCAACCCATTAGTTAGGACTGCAACAGTGAAACACGATGAACATAGTACAGTTGTGTACACTTACCATAAATGTAGATGTTTGAGTGTATTCACTGTTGCAGTCCTGGATGTTCATCGTGTTACCCTGCTGCAGTCATCACACTAGGGATGTCCTTCATGGATGCATCTGCAGTCATAACAAATGGGTTGTCCTGTCGTCAGGCAGCCCTTCGGTCGGCCGGATTCCAAAGTCTGGGTCTGGCTTCGGCTGATGTCGCACTTCACCCGACGTCATCTCTGCTGGTCTTCGGGTATAAAGGCATCAGCCGACGCCATTTTCCTTAGTCTTTCTTGCCGCGTGGCGCCCGAAGCAGAAGCTGTTCGCAAGTGCCGGTCGGTCAGATCCAGAGATTACTACTACCGAATACTACCAAGACTTCTAAAACTAAGTACCCGTTGGGACTCTTTCTTGCCTCAGCCGATGTCAGAAAAGTCAATAACTGTTTAACTTGTGGGAAACCAATACCTCATAAAGATTTCCACTCTTACTGTTTGCCTTGCTTAGGCCCAGACCACAACGTAGCAGCCTGTTCGGCCTGTGCTTCCTTCAACCGACGAACGCTTAGGCGTCGGTCGGAGTTTGCTGAACAGTTTTTCGCTCAGATTTTGCATACATTATGCCGCCGGATCCTCCGACTTCCCAAATTGTTAAAAACGCAAAGAAAAGACCGACACTCACGGTCCGCGGTTTCGCCGAAACCACGGTTAAGCAAGCCGCGAGTGTCTCTGTTTCGGCCGAAACCGAGAAAACTGGTCAATCTGCAGCCGAATCCATGACTACTACTGAGGCTCCTGCTACCTTATCTGAATCAGCCTCAGAAATTTTGCCTACAGCTGTGGTTCCTACTGATCTATCAGACACCATCCCCTTGGATATCTCTACCCCAGCACGTGGTGCTGCTAGGCCTCCTGCAGCCATGTCTATTAAGGCCTTTGCCAGGGCTAAAGCAGCCAAATCAGCTAAATCAGTGCCTGTTAAACCACCCTCCCTCAGGCCCACTTCTAGTTCACAAATACTTACTCTGGCAGAAGATTTAATATCCTTAATTAGGGGATCCCAATCTCACCCAGACAGGGCCTCTCAGCCCCCAGAAAAGAGACCTAGAGCAGAGCCGCCCGAGCCTGTGTCCTCTGATGATTCTGCGGATGACTCAGACATTACAGACCAGCCAGAGGCTCCTTTTTCCAATTATGAAGATTCAGATGCTGAAGAATCCATTCCAGCTGCCTCTCCACCAGAGGAATTCTCCTTTGGGGAAACCTTACATGCCATGAGAGAACAATTCCAATGGCAGGGACAAGATTTCTCAGATTCAAGAAAAAGGCTTAGGACTTTTCTGCACTTACCACAACATAGGCCCTTAGCTATACCTCCTGTCCTATCTGTTGTGGACGATGCATTTAATGATGTCTGCACTGCACCTGATTCTTTACCTCCAGCCCCTGCCAAACCAGATAGATTTTACAGGGTACCAGACACTCATCACCACCTATACAAGGCCCCACTTGTAGACCCCAAAACTATATCCCAGGGGCCTAAGGCAGTAGCCTCGACCACAGCAAAAAACCCTATTCCCTCTGAAAGGGAATCCAGGTCCTTAGAGAGATGGGGGAAAAAAGTCTACACCTCTGCTACTCTCGCAGCTAGAGCTTTAAACTGTCAGTTTCACATGATCCAATACCAAGAGTTTATGCTTGATCAGTTAATTAAAAAGCTGTCCTCTGATGAATCTTTAGATAAGAAATATGTATTAGAAATGGTGAATAACATCCAACAGGTTAGTAACCATTCTTTAAAATGTGGCTATGATGCACTGGAGGCTTCATTTAGATCAGCCATGACTGGCACAGTGATAAGAAGGCATGCATGGTTGAAAGAACAGGTCTTGCCGGATCATGTTAAAGCTAAGCTATTGGATGCTCCTATGGATAAGGCCAGTCTATTTGGGAACCTGCCCAGCAGGTAATGAAGAAAATGGAAGAGAAGGCAAAATCTGTACAAACAGTTAAAGATTTCCTACAGGTTCAGCCCCCAAGGTTTAGCAGGAACTGGCCTGCCAAAAATTGGTCCTTTCCTGACTCCACAAGATCCCAAAGGGGCAGGAACAGACGCCTAGGGGCAGAAATCAATCCAGAGGAGATGCCAACAGAGTTCGACAGTGGCAAGGCATTATACGAGGCACAGACGCAACCACTGCCACTGCAACAGGACAATCACAGTGACTTGGCTCTGACTCCGCCTACCAGGGAGCAAATAGCAGCACCATTAGGCGGAAAGTTAGCCTTATTCTCGAAAAATTGGCACTATATTACAAAAGACAAGTGGATTTTGCAAACCATAGACCAAGGCTACCGGTTCCACTTCCACACTTTACCAGTAAAAGAGGAATGCCAAACCTGCCCCAAATCAAAAATAGAAGCCCTGCACCAGACAGCAGAATTAATAAAGATGAGAGCTGTGGAAAGGGTACCAATAACAGAACAGGGCAAAGGATTCTACTCCAGACTCTTCCTAGTACCAAGAAAAGAAAAAACTGGAGACCTATTCTCGACCTGTCCATCTTAAACACATACATCATTGTCCCAAAATTCAAAATGCTGACCCTACAGCAACTTCTTCCCATGCTGGGCAAGGAGTGTTGGCTGGTAACTCTAGATCTCAAGGAGGCATACCTGCACGTCCCCATTCGACCAAATTGCAGAAGATACCTCAGATTTCTTGCAGGATCAGAGCATTATCAATTCTCAGCATTGCCCTTTGGCTTATCTACTGCCCAGAGTATTCACAAAATGCCTGGCATCAGTAATCGCTCACTGCAGAGTACAGCAAATCCAAATTTATCCATACCTGGACGACTGCCTGTTACAAGCGGACAACAAAAGCAAGCTGACAACAGATTTACAAAGGGTCATTTACTTGCTACAAGCCCTGGGATACACAGTCAATTTTCAAAAGTCAAGACTGATACCATCCCAGACAAGAACTTTCTTGGCTGAATTGGACACAGTAAAACAGATGGCATTCCTAACTGCAGAAAAACAAAAAGAACTCCCTCTACTTCTTGGCATTAACAAAGCAGAACAAACTAACAGCAAGAAAAGTTCTGCAGGCCTTGGGCTTCATGGCATCATGCATAATCTTGGTCCCACATGCCAGACTGCATATGAGAAAGTTACAGTGGTACCTAAAGAATTTATGGTCTCAACACAGGCACAGCTTAGAAACAGAAATACCACTAATCCCATGCTTAAAACAGGAGTTCCTCTGGTGGGCTCGGGCATGCCAGTCGAACCCAGGCTTACCCTTCCACAACTTTCGAGCAACCCAAACCATCACAAAGGATGCCTCAGACCTAGGATGGGGGGGCACACATGCTGGACAAATGCGTACAAGGACTGTGGACTCAGGACCAGCTGCACCTGCACATAAACCAAAAAGAACTGCTGGCAGTAAAACTGGCAATCCTAAAATTCAGACCATTCCTCAAAGAAGGCCATTTGATGATAAGGACAGACAACACCACAGTCATGTGGTACATCAACAAACAGGGAGGCACTCATTCTTACCCCCTATGCAGAATGACTTTGGACCTTTGGAATCTGGCTCTCAGCTACAACATCCACTTACAGGCAATATTTGTACCGGGAAAAAAGAACACCCTAGCAGACATTTTAAGCAGAACCACCTCGGATGCTCACGAATGGATGCTACACCCGGACATCTTCAAGGCCATCACAAAGAAATGGGGAATGCCACAAATAGATCTATTCGCTTCCCCACAAAATCACCAGCTCAAAAAATTCTGCACAAGGACATTCCACCCACTTGCATGGAAGGTGGACTCTCTATCCTTCAGCTGGAAAGGCCTGACAGCATAT
Organism: Protopterus annectens; assembly: GCF_019279795.1. Classification (NCBI taxonomy): domain Eukaryota; kingdom Metazoa; phylum Chordata; order Ceratodontiformes; family Protopteridae; genus Protopterus; species Protopterus annectens. Next base: position 762,139,046 of record NC_056728.1, on the reverse strand, counting down.
GCATTCCCACCTCTTCCCTTGATACACAAGGTACTACTGAAAATCAGAGGAACGTCCAAGGATAATTCTTATAGCTCCGAACTGGCCAAGACAACACTGGTACCCATTGCTGAGGAGCATGTCTCGGGAGAAAATGTGGACAATACCCCTGATGCCTCTGATGTTAACTCAGAACAACTACAACATCATACATCCAAACCTAAAACCTTGCAACTGACTGCCTGGAACATCACATAGCAGTAACTAACCCAGACCTTTCACAAAGGGTTAAAGACATTATCCTTGAAGCCCAGACCTTCAACAAGAAGGAACTATGCAGGAAAATGGAAAAGGTTAAGTCATTTGGAGTACTGAAAGAGGAAAAGATGTGTCGAACATAGATATTGCTAACATTCTGGAGTACTTGGCAGAGCTTCTACATACAGGCCTGTCCTATTCCTCCATCAAGATACATGCATCAGCTATTTCAGCAGAATACAGCTTTGATCCTCCTGTCTTTTCACATCCTCTACTCAGGCAGTTTCTCAGAGGGATCAAGAATGTAAAACCTCCTAGGAAACCACCATTACCAGCATGGGACTTGAATTTTGTACTAGAAAAGTTGACACTCCCTCCGTTTGAACCAGCAGCAACAGCAGATCTACAACACCTGTCATGGAAAACTGCTTTCCTTCTGGCTATTACTTCAGCAAGGAGGGTTTCGGAACTACAGGCCTTAATGGCAGTGCAACCCTTCCTAATCTTCCATCAAGATAGGGTGTCCATGAGAACTAATCCTACATTTATGCCTAAGGTGGTATCCAGAGTGTCTTTAAACCAGGCAATCCACCTACCTACCTTCTTTCCCAATCCACAAAACAGAGGTGAAAGAATAATGCATACCTTGGATGTACACAGACAGCTACGCTACTACCTGGACAGAACCAAAGGTAACAGAAAAACTGACAAGCTCCTTGTAGCCTATGCAACAGGAAGGGAAGGAAAAGCAATTTCCAAACAGACAATCTCCAAATGGATAGGAAATTGCATAAGATTCTGTTACTCCTACCATGGAAAACCTATTCCACAGAACATAAGACCTCATTCTACAAGGGCTACAGCCACTACCACAGCTTTCGTAAGAGGAGTGGCAACCAAGGACATTATTGAGGCGGCTACTTGGACCTCCGTGCATACATTTGCCAAGCATTATAATTTACCTCTATATTCTAGATCCCGAGCAGGGTTTGCCACTGCTGTACTGCAAGGGATCCTGACTACACCATAATCATTATTCCTCCTCCCCTAGTTTGGCTATGGTATTCTACCCATTTGTTATGACTGCAGATGCATCCATGAAGGACATAGTACAGTTTTGTACCTACCATAAATGTAGATGTCCGAACTGGATAGCATCTGCAGTCAGGATTACCCTCCTTCCCCTCTGCGGTACTCCTAGGGTATTTACCCTCCTAATAGCTAGCTGGGGGGGAGTCTTTTATGGTGTATTTGTTTGTATATATGTACATACATGTTTATTTTTTGTGTTTGCCTTCTACTATTTTGGAAACATTGGCATTTATCCAAAATTTAGCCTTCCAAGAGGGCAATTGGCATCTGGGGCAAGAAACACTGAGGAAAATGGCGTCGGCTGATGCCTTTATACCCGAAGACCAGCAGAGATGACGTCGGGTGAAGTGCAACATCAGCCGAAGCCGGACCCAGACTTTGGAATCCGGCCGACCGAAGGGCTGCCTGACGACAGGACAACCCATTTGTTATGACTGCAGATGCTATCCAGTTCGGACATCTACATTTATGGTAGGTACAAAACTGTACTTTATCCTGCCATCAGGCGGTCCCACAGTCGGCCGGAATTCCAAAGTCTTGGTCTGGCGTCGGTTGCTGTCGCTTCTTCCCTGACGTCAAAGCGCCAGGGGTATATCAGAAGCATACGACACCATTTTCTTCAGTCTTTCTTGCCGCGCGGTGCCCGAAGCAGAAGCAGTTCGCAAGTGCCGGTCGGCCGACACCTGAGATTTTCGAATAGAGTTTCAGTCCGAAGTCTTCAAAGCTAAGTACCCCGTTGGGGAACCTTTTCTTGCCTCAGTCCGATGTCAGAAAAAGTTGTTAATTGCATTTCTTGTGGGAAGCAAATACCTCATAAGGACTTTTTCTTTTTGTATACCTTACCTAGGCCCAGACCACGACGTCACTGGTTGTCGGTTTTGTGCTAGGTTCAATAAGCGAACTATAAGGCGACGCTTTGATTTCGCACGACACTACTTCGGTAGAAAATTTAATTGCACTATGCCGTCAGAGCATCCGACTACCGGCGTGCATAAAAAAACGCAAAGATAAAGACAGGCAGCCTAGATCCAAGCCAGACTCCAAGGCCTCGACTGGGCCGGTCGCCAGTTCTCTGGTTTTCAGTGAGGCGCTACCGCTGCATTGGATTCCCAGACCGCTTCGGATCCCCCAGCAGAGAGTTCTAGGCCGACGCAGCCATTTTCTTTAGGCCCTACCGACGACATTGCAGTAGGGGAAGCCAGTGCTGTAGAAACACCTTCGGTTTCTGAAGGTGTCTTCAGACCGACTACTCTCACCATAAAATGTTATGCTAAGCTTAAGACTCCTCTAAAACCAAAAAAACCTACACTTCAGTCTCCATGTCAAGGCCCTATGCCTAAGAAACAGATTCTTAAAATGGCTGAAGATTTGATTTCTTTGATCAGGGGTTCCCAACCCCCCCCCCCCGACCCCGACAAAAGGCCTAGACAGGAGGAGGATTATGCCTCCTCTGATAAAGTGTCAGTTTCCTCAGGCTGTTCTGAGGAACAGGATTACTCCTTTCCCCCTTATGAAGATTCCAATGCTGAAGACTCCATTCCCTCAGCTTCTCCCCCTGAAGATTATTCCTTTGGGGAAACCTTACATACCATGAGGGAACATTTCCACTGGGATGGTCAGGACTACTCCGACTCAAAGAAAAGGCTCCGAGAGTTTCTTTTACTCCCCCAGCACAGACCACTTGCTATCCCCCCAGTTTTGGACATTGTGGATGATGTTTTCTTAGCATCTAGTCTAAATCCAGATTCTCTGCCTCCTGCTCCAGCCAAACCTGATAGAGATACCATAGAGTGCCTGACTCTCACAAATTCCTCTACAAAAGCCTTGTTGCTGATCCAGAGACAATCTCCCAGGGTCCCAAAGGGGCTAAAGCTTCTATGGCTAAAATTCCTGTACCCTCAGAAAGGGACTCCAGAGCACTAGATAGGTGGGGGAAGAAGGTTTACACCTCAGCTACTCTAGCTATGAGAGCACTAAATTGTCAATTTCACATGCTTAAATACCAGCAATTCCTAATATCTCAAATAAAGCAAAAGATGGGCATGCACCTTCAACAGTCTGAATTCAAGGAAATGCAAGATCTGTTGCATGCAGCTGAACAGGTGGGCAAACATACTTTACAATGTGGTTTTGATGCCTTGGAAGCTTCCACTAGAGCAGCTGTTACTGGGTCTGTTATACGTAGGCATGCTTGGTTAAAGGAACAGACTCTGCCTGATCATGTTAAAGCAAAGTTACTGGATGCACCCTTACAGCGGGATGTCTTATTTGGGGTTAAAGCAGAGGAGGTTTTAAAGAAGATGGAGGAAAAGGCAAAATCTATGCAGATGGTCAAAGATTTCTTACAGGTACAGCCCCCACGCTTCAGCAGAAATTGGCCAACAAAAAATTGGTCTTTTCCAGCTTCTGACAGACCACAGAGGGGTAAATACAGGCGCCCAAGGGGCAGAGGACAAGCACAAATCCCTTACAAACCTCGCCAATGGGGCACTGCAACACAGAAGGAAGGAGAAGACAGGTCCCAAACTACTAGAAGGCGAACACAATGACTTAAACCTCAAACTGCCAAACTCTCTTGGCAGCTCTCTTGGGAGGAAAATTAGCACTTTTTACAGACAACTGATGCATCGTCACAAAGGACAAATGGGTCCTAGACATTATCTCACACGGATACAGATTCCATTTTCACACCTTGCCAATGAAAAGAGAAATGCCAAACTTGCCACAAAATCAATGGGCAGAGGCACAAAGACAAATTACAGCTCTCATGGACATGAGAGCCATTCAGCTGGTACCTACTGGAGAGCAAGGCCAAGGATTTTACTCAAGACTCTTTCTAGTTCCCAGAAAGGACAATGCCTGGAGACCAATTCTGGACCTTTCAATTCTAAACAGATTTTTACAAGTACCCAAGTTCAAGATGCTAACGCTACAGCAGCTTCTTCCCATGTTGGGCAAGAAAGCATGGCTAGTAATGTTGGACCTCAAGGAGGCATACCTGCATGTCCCTATCAGACAAAGTTGCAGAAGATACCTCGGTTTTATTGCAGGTTCAACTCATTATCAATTCTCTGCACTGCCCTTTGGCTTATCTACTGCTCCCAGGGTCTTCACAAAATGCCTGGCACCAGTAATTGCATACTGCAGACAAAGAGGAATTCAAATATACCCATACCTGGACGACTGCCTCATCCAAGCAGAAAGCAAGGACATCCTCTTACAACATCTGGCTTTTGTAAAACATCTTCTAAGTTGCCTGGGGTACACAGTAAACGAAAAGAAATCAAAACTAGTACCCTCACAAAATGACATTCCTGGGTGCCAGCTTGAATACAACGGCCCAGAAGGCTTATCTGACGCCAGACAAACAACTACAACTGACACAATATTTCAAAACAATGGCAACAAAGACCCAACTACCTGCAAGAAAAATTCTGCAGGCCTTGGGCTTCATGGCATCTTGCATACTACTAATACCATTTGCAAAGCTGCATATGAGGAAATTACAGTGGTACCTAAAATGCGTATGGTCTCAACACAGCCACAGCTTGGACACAATGATATCTCTTATCCTGTGGTGGTCACTGGCATGTCACCTCAACAAGGGTCAGCCTTTCACCTTACCCCCAGCCAGGCAAACTATGACAACAGATGCATCGGACTACGCCTGGGGGGCACACATGGCAGGGCAGTGCGTTCAAGGCGTATGGTCTGCAGATCAAAGGAATCTGCACATCAATCAAAAAGAGATGCTAGCTGTACAAAATGCTCTGACAGCCTTCAAGGACCTCTTACATCCAGGACAGCTTATCATAAGGACAGACAACACCACAGTAATGTGGTACATAAACAAGGGGGCACACACTCCTACCCTCTATGCAGGCAAGCAATGACCTTGTGGAACACAGCACTTGCTTACCAAGTTCAATTACAAGCTCAATTCCTGCCAGGAAAAAATAACACATTGGCAGACGACCTAAGCAGAAACATCATGGATCCCCATGAGTGGAAACTGGATCCACTAGTATTCGCAATGATAGCTCAAAAATGGGGGCTCCCAGACAATAGTTTTGAGGGCTGGCAAACAGGTCTATCAGCTAACAAAATTTTGCACAAGGACTTATCACCATCAAGCTTGGAAAGTGGATGCACTCTCATTCAGTTGGAAAATGCTAACAGTATATGCCTTTCCTCCATAACCCCTTCTAACAAAGGTGCTACTGAAAGTCAGGATGGAGAGACCCCGAACGATGCTCATTGCCCCAGACTGGCCACGCCAGCACTGGTACCCACTATTAAGGAATATGGCCCAGGGCCCACCATGGATTCTACCACAAATTACCCACTTGCTCACACAGCAAGACAATCAGATTCTACACAGCCAGCTGAAAACCTCAAACTTGGCTGCATGGCAAATCACCTAAGCAACCAGCCAGCTCCTCTCTCACAAGCTGTTATGGATTTTATTCTGGAGGCCAGGAGGCCCAGCACCAGGAAAGCCTACTCAGACAAATGGAAAAGGTTTTGCGCCTGGAACCAAGCTAAACGCCAAAATACCCTTCAGCCAGACATACCTCAGATTCTGCGATATTTAACTGAGATGTTACACAAAGGGCTTTCTTTTTCATCTATTAAAATCCACGCCTCAGCTATTTCTGCTCACTACAACACGGATCCTCCCTTATTTTCACATCCACTCCTAAGGCAGTTTCTCAGAGGGGCCAAAAACATTAGGCCTTTCAGGAGAGCACCAACATCTACTTGGGACCTCAACTTTGTTCTGGAAAAACTCACGCTACCTCCTTTTGAGCCAGCCTTCTCAGGTGACTTAAAGTTTATATCATGGAAGACTGCCCTGCTGCAGGCAGTTACTTCAACTAGAAGAGTTTCAGAGCTTCAGGCACTAATGGCAGTAGAGCCTTTCTTCATTTTTCATCAAGACAGAGTTTATTTATGAACTAACCCCTCCTTTATGCCTAAGGTGGTTTCCAGTGTGGCTCTAAATCAAACCATCCATTTACCCACCTTCTTTCCAAATCCACAGAACAAAGGAGAAAGACTCCTGCATTCCTTGGACATTCACAGGCAGCTACGTTACTACTTGGATAAAACTAAGGTTTTCAGAAAATCTGACCAGATTTTTGTATCCTATGCTACAGCATTACAAGGAAAGGCTATCTCAAAACAGACCATTTCCAAATGGATAGGACATTGCATACGTTTTTGCTTCACCCACCATGGAAAACCAGTTCCTGCTACCATAAGGCCCCACTCTACCAGGGCAGCAGCTACATCTACAGCCTTCCTCAGGGGGGTGCCAACCAAGGATATTCTGGAAGCTGCAACTTGGAGTTCAGTACACACCTTCACCAAGCATTACCACTTACCACTTTACTCTAAGACTAGAGCTGGCTTCGCCACTGCAGTTTTGCAGGGCCTTCTAGCCTCCTCTAACCCTGTTTGACTCCACCTCCCAACCTTAGCTTTGGGATTCTACCCAAGTGTGATGACTGCAGCAGGGTAACACGATGAACATAGTACAGTTTTTTACCTACCATAAATGTAGATGTTCAAGTGTATACCCTGCTGCAGTCCAGGTTACCCTCCCTCCATCCCCTCTGAACTAGCTGAACATATCTCTACCACTCTATTCTATACTACCTCTGTGGTGTATTTGCTTGTGCCTAAGGCTTTTGTTTTATTTTTTCATATAGCTATGTGTGTGTGTGTGTGTGTGTGTGTGTATATATATATATATATATATATATATATATATATATATATATATATATATATATATATATATTTTTTTTTTTTTTTTTTGCCTACCTATTAGGGGCACCTGACATCTTGGGCAAGAAAAACTGAATAAAATGGCATTGGATGCCTCAGATATACCCCTGGCGCTCTGACATCAGGGAAGAAGTGACAGCAACCGACGCCGGACCAAGACTTTGGAATTCCGGCTGACTGCGGGACCGCCTGATGGCAGGATAACCCAAGTGTGATGACTGCAGCAGGGTATACACTCGAACATCTACATTTATGGTAGGTACAAAACTGTATTTTCCCTCCCTCCTTCTCCCTTTTTGGTCCTCTCCTATTCTCTTTTCCTGAGGTACAGACTGAATTGGATGATATTTCCCAAAATTGCATTTGGTTTAGCCTTATTTCTGGGGGCTTCTGACTGTTATGGCAAGAAAGACTGAGGAAGTGACGTCAGCTGCCTCCTTTTGTATCAGACGTTCTTTACAACCGATGGAAGCGGATGTAATTTTTACTTACCTTTGGTATTCTGGCCAATCGAGGGCTACCGGGAGCCGGATAACCCATTAGTTAGGACTGCAACAGTGAATACACTCGAACATTTACATTTGTGGTAAGTGTACACAACTGTACTTTACAAGCTTCGGTGAAATTCCATAATAACCCCTTCAGGCGTTCCTAAGATACCAGAAGACAAGGAATTCCTAATTCCACAAATTTCAAATCATCTTTAGTCAGGAGTAGAGTGCCCACGCACCTTTGGGGAATACGGTTTTTATTCAAGAATTTTCTAGGCCCCAGGAAAGAAGCTGGTTTGAGGCCTGTTTTACACTTCTGCAGACATAGATCCTTTTCTGTGGGTTCTTCACTTCAAAATGCTCTGCTTTCAGACTCTTGCCTGTCTTTCTCCCAAATGTTCTTCTACTTTGAACTTGATGCTTATTTACATATCCATGTCCACAAAAATCACAGAAAATTGTGCAAGTCCAAGACTGAGAATCTCAGTTTTCTTCTTTACCCTTTGGGCTTTTTACAACACCAGTGGGAAGTTCTCCGTGTTTGGCATCAGTCATAGCCTTCTACAGGCTCAAATAAATTTATATCTATCTTTGTGTTCATGATTGTCTGAACTAAGCTACTTCAGACCCTACAAAGGCCTTGGGCTTTAATATGAACCTCCAGCACCTAGAGTTGACTGTCAATCTAAAGAAATCTTCCCTGAGTTCTTTTTTTGAAGGCTGCATTCAAACGGCCTTTCTACCTCCAGACAAAGTATTAGGTCTCAAAACTTGTTTTCTGCATCTAGCAAAACAGAAATATGTCTTAGCCAGGGAGTTTCTGAAAGCCCTCTAGTTCGTGGTTTCAACCATCCTCATGCTCCCCTATGCTAGGCTTGACATGAGGAGATTCTGTTGGTATCTGTCGGCCTGGATTCAACACCAAAATTATCTCAACAAAAAAATTCCAATAATTTCTTGTCTGGTTCAGGAATTGCTTTGGTAGTTTAAATTAGATATATTTCAATCCAGAGATTCTCTTTGTTCACTTTCGGCCAACCCAGAGCGTTGCAATAGATGACTCTGATTTTGCATGGAGAGCTTGATCTTGAAGATCCAACCTCAAGATGCATAGAACCCTTCTTTCAAACAAATAAAAAGGTTATCCGGATAGCTTAAGTCAGGTCTGTTATCCCACCTGTGACCGGGGGGGGGGGGGACTAATGAGAAACAAGAGTATGAATGATTAGTCCAGATAAAATTACTTCAGCTAGCAGATGTAGGAGACTCATTCTTACTGATTCCTGAGGGAGGAATAAAGACCCCTTGTTGAAGTTTCTGACACTTTATTCAGTTAATTGGGTAGATGGATGACAGTTCTTGTCACAAGAACCCTCTTTCATCTACCTGTTTAACTGAAAAAAAGCTTCAACAAGGTTGATTCATGATCTTCTGTGTCAGGGGCACAATTCAGCCTGTTCCTCCTTGCCAAAAGGGCAAGAGTTCCTATGCCAAGATGTTTCTAGTTCCCAGGAAAGAAGGTTCTTGGAGACCAATATCGTTTCTTTTCTCAGCACTTCTGAAAGTTCTCTCATTCAAAATGTAGACTCTTGACTCTATTTCTAATGCTTTCGCCTTAGTTCATCAGACTTCCCTAGACTTGAAGGATGCTTACTCCATATTCCTTTTAATCCTTTGTTCATGAAGTTTTTACAGTTCTATGCATCTTCCTCTCATCAGTTCTCTGCTTTGCCATTTGGTATTTCTACAGCCCTGAGGGTATTTACCAAATATCAGTCTCCCTTCGTAGCCCTTTGCAGGCTTCATGACTTTCAGATTCTTCCTCATCTGGACAATCTTCTCATTCAAGCTTCTCCTCAGCTGGCTCTCCTGCAGGACTTGGAGTTCACAGTATTCATCCTTTGTAGTGTGGAGTTAACTGTGTCAGTTCTGGCACCTTCTCATGACTGGGTGTTTCTCTGTTGCAGAATTCAAACTCTTACCATGACATCCTTTCTTCCTCCCCCAAGGTCCACTCTGACAACTTTTTCTTTCAGTATCTTCCTCTGCAACTCTGCAAGAGTCCTCAGCAAGAGTTCATAAGAGCCATAGGGTTCAAGGCATCCACTATCCATATTGTTCCAGTTGCCAGACTCCATATGAGGAAATTCCACTGGTATTGCAAGGCAGTTTAACTTCAACATTGTTATCCTGTGGACTTGTGAATTCCTCTTGACTTGTGTAAGGAAAGAGTTTCTTTGGAGCAACCAGCTATCTCTAAATCCAGGCCTTCCTTTTCTGGTTTCTCTTTACACCCAGTAGATGTATACAAATGCTCCAGCCAAATTGAGGGGGGGGGGTTCCAGAAACATCAGGATCAGGGAGTTTGGTCTCCTTAGGAATTGACTGAGCATATCAGATCCTCAATTATCCTTGATCCCCAGAGACATTCAGGGCCTTTGCAGACAATGCCACAATCATGTGGTACATAAACAAGGAAAGGGGGCAAAGTCTTACTGCCTTTGCAGACTTGCCCTCATAGCATGGGGCTTTTCCATTCAACATCATTTGATTCTTCGGGCAGCCTATATCTCCTCAGAAAAGAATGCAATGGCAAATGCTTTGAGTAGATCCAGGACAGATCTTCATGACTGGATGTTTCCCAGAGAGATTTTCCTGGGCATTGTTCATTGGTGGGGTACTCCTTAGATGGATCAGTTTCTGTTCCGGAGTGCTACGTTCTGTGGCTTGGAAACTAGACACCATGCCCTCTCTTGAAGATAGATATTCTTGTATGCATTTCCCCCTTTTCCACTATTAGAGGCCTTTCACAAGATCAAGTTGGACAGGCCCAAGATCTTGTTGGTGACACCAATTTGGGCCAGACAGCATTAGTTTCACCTTCTTTCACCTGGCCAGGAGCAGTCTTCACAAGTTACCCCGCAGGATGGACCTTTTTCACATGTCGTTCACCTTCATCTTCCCACCCTACAGTTTTACTGTCTGGGAGACAAGGTTTTGATTCCTTTCTGGCTCCATTTTTCTGAGAATGTCCTACAGGTTTTACAGGAGATAAGATTTTCTAGTAGTGTGTTTTCTTGTGTAGCTAAGTGGAAGATATTTTCCTGGTGTCCACAACAATGCACAGGATACTTTCTGTGTGAATTCCTGCTGTTCATTCCTAATTGCTCAGTTCTGATGTGGCATTTTCTTTCATTAAAGCTAATTTGTTCTGCCATTTCTGTCTATCTGCCACTGGATTCACCACTTTCTTCTTGATTTGAGGTCAAACCATTTCTAAAAGGCATCTTTCATATTAGTCTTGTAAGAAAACCCATGTGTCATCCTTGGGAACCAGAATTAGGTTCTAGAAAAGGTCACCCAGCCACCTTTTGAACCAGCAGCTACTTCCACTTTGAAATTGTATACCTGGAAAACTGTTCTGTTGGTGGCCCTGACTTCTACCAAGAGAACCTCTGAACTTCAGGCTCTTATGGCTGTTTTTCCTTTTTCTAGTTTTCCACAGAGGCAAGATGTCTCTTGGAAGCAATCCTACATTTATGTCAAGGTTGTCAATCATGTCTGTGAATTGTCTCCCCATCTTTCCTAATTCTTTCCTTCTCTGTAAACTAAGAGGATTCTCCATTCATTGGATTTGCATAGATAGCTCTGATACTGTTTAGATTAGAATAAAGACATTAGACAGTCTGAGCAACTTTTCTTTTCAGGACAAGAAATTGGGTTTTACAGTTTCCAAGCCAACCATTTTTTTTATTTCTGAATCCATTTCCTTTCATTACTTGATGTTAAACAGCTTCCTACGTCTGTTCAACCTTATTCTAGTAGGCAGTTGCCTTTTCTGGAGCTTTAAGGGTCTTGATGCTAGATCCGTGTGCTTACTTTTTATGAAGTACTATAATTTGGATGCATTTTCAAAGGGAAGAGCAGGTTTTGATAGGCTTATCCTGTTTTGTTAGGTTTCTTCTTTCTCCAGCAAAGTATTCCTTTCCTGCCCTCTCTTCCTGTGTTTTTTCTCTTTTTTCCTCTAGCTGAGAGGACTTTTTTGTTTCTTTTTTGTCTGGATGTACTTGTGCCACATCCTTTTGTCCCTCTTCTGGTACAGTTAATTTCTGAGGGTTGTACTCTCGTATATCACATGTTCCTTACACTTTGGAAGTAGGGCATAACTCTGTGTTGTACATGGAAAGGTGCAGGCTTTACTATACTGGCCGGATATACAGCTAACCTTGGCAGGATATCCCCTATAGTAAGGAATACTGTAACAGACAAGTTGGACATCTCCTGTTAAGGTAAGTTCTTGAACAATTGTACTTTTCCTGTGTTTGGTGGGGAAAAAAACAGGAACCTAGTGAAATGGAGGTGCTTGTAATTCTCTTATCAGATGTTTCAGCAGACCTTTTGATTTCGCATTGATGTACATGTTGCTGCCATTTCTGCTTGCCCGACAAGACAGCCCGCCTCTTGTGCATGAATGAACTTTTTAAATAGTTTTGGTGGTAATCCACCTTCACTCATAAAAGGAGCAGTCCTACCTCCCTTGAAATTTGACATTGTGCTGAAAAAATTGACCATGCTCCCATTTGAACAATGAGCTCAAAGTACTTGTGAAATGGCTATTTTTCCTCTATCCACGCCTTCTTTAAACATTGCAAGCTGGAACTGTCATCCAGGAACACAGGGTCGAGTTTTGTACTAGTAGCCTGCAAGAGCTCATCTGTAGCCGCGGTGGTGCAGCGGTAGCTTTATTGCCTCACAGCAAGAGGTTCTCCTGTTTGATTCTCTGCTGGAGTGCCTTCTGTTTAGAGTATGCATGTCCTCCCCGCGGTCGAATGGAGTTTGAAAGACGTGTGAATGGGTGTGCCTTCACTGAAGGTTGGGCGTCGGGCCGGCAACTCGGCACCATAAAAATCTACTGCCAATTATTAGCAGACCGGAGTTCCGCTGTGGCGACCCTTAACCGGGAAAAGCCGAAAAGACAAACAAGCCTAGAGGGAGGTGACAGGAGAAATCTTCCCTGGTTTCTCTCCCCCAATTCCTGATAAAGCTTTGTGAGTTTTCATATGTGTCAGGAATTCTACCGCAGTAGTGATCCATGTGGGGGGTGTACTACAGTTGGCTAACATTGTACCATAACAGTAAATGTTTTGGTAGAGTCCTTTATTGCATTTCTACCTTTCCCCAAACATTCCCATGAGCAGTCTTATTCCAAATATTTATCAAGCATTGGGGAGAGGGACCAGCCTTGCAGGCTACTGGTACCATACTCTACCTGTGCTCCTAGACTGGAGATCCAGCTTCTCAGAGAAAGATGAGGAGGAGGAGGGATAAGGAGCAGCTAGTGTCCTTTTTCCCTGTCTAGACTTGCACATCTACCTAAAAAGTAAGGGCTAGTAACTAGGACTCAAATATGTTTTGTCATTACTGAAAGTTCCTTCCTCTGCAAGGTATAACCACCACCCCCATCACCACCACCATTGTCTGCAGAGATCAGATGAGGCTGAGCAGGTAGAAATCGGTCAGAAGTTAATTTCACTTATTTCAGGAATTCTATTGCAGTAGTGATCCTACTCAAACATCTATTATGGTGAGTTTTCATATATCAGTACTTCATGATGGATGCTTCCTAGCTGGACTGTTGTAAGAAAAGCTGGTCTTTACTACTAAATTAGCTTACTTCTCCATTCATAGACAAATGCAGGATATTCTTTGCATCTATTCTGCCTGTTAAATGTTATTTTAATTAATCTCACTGGGGAAAAATCATATCTGGCTTATTGACATTTCAAGAAATGTAGAAATTTAATCCCAAGATTTATCATTTGACTTGCTCCATAAATATTTATAGGTTGTTCTTTTGTGTGTGCCTTTTTTAGATCGTTGGTGGCTTTGTCACTGATCCTAGCTATGCTTCTGTTCAAACCTGCCCCCATATACATCCTGGATGAGGTGGATGCAGCCTTGGATCTCTCTCACACTCAGAATATAGGGCAGATGCTTCGAACACATTTTAGGCACTCTCAGGTAAGAGCTCTTAAGTAGATCTCACTGGACAGCAAAGTACTTTACTTAACTGAGTAGTTCCACTGAGTTTCAAAGGTAATATTTTTATTAATGGCTCTTGTTGTGTAAGTGAATGGGAGACAGCTGGCCTAGAGAGTTGAAGGATTCTCTCATGCCTATTAAAAGAAATTAAAATATTTGGCAATTTTACAACAGAGGTTGCTGTAGAAAATTAAATAATTAAGCCATTTTAGCATTCACACCTGAAAATGCAGCCCTTGCTATCTACCTATGCAAATATTGTCATTTTAGATGAACATCTGATTAGTCTTTTCCATCCAGCTCTGAGAATACCTATGGAGTTACCCCTAAGGATACAAATGCTTCTACTAAACAGTTCCTTTAATTCAAAAGTCAGTAAACTCTTTGAATGACTCTGAAACTCAGAAGAGCTGCAAATGCTTCTATTAGAGAGACATCGACATTCAAAGGCCATTATTTTCTCAGGACATCTCTTAAATTTTCAGAAGGGTTGTTGCAAACACTTCCATTAAACAGCCAGTGGGGTTCAAAAGCTAACAAAATGCTTGCTGAGTCTAATTATAGTGGCTGCCAAAAAAGCAATTACTAGAAAATGGAAATCAAAGTCTAAACCAACTTTATTTACTAGAAGTAGTGAAACAAATGGAATTTGGATCTTTAGGAAAGGATAGGTGCAAATTACATAGGAAAAAATGGGAATTGTGGACACAATACATGCAGAGGAGGCAGGAGTTGAATGAGCTATGTAATGTTTGATGGACAAATGACTGTATAGATTATAAGTGATCTATGTTTGCAACTGCAGTTATCTTAACGTGGTTTGTGATGTATGATGTTTGCAACTAAAATTATATCAATATGGTTTGTTTTCATTTATGCAAATGTGATTGCCTACGTTGTACATGATGATTTAATAAAGATGTTTCTTGTTTAAAAAAGAAAAGTCATGCTGAACGTAAACAAAATACTTCACATGCTATTATGCATGGCATAGCTTTTTCATTGTTGAATGGATGTGGAATTGGTGTCACATACCAATTCTTCAAGCTGATGCCTAAAAAGCTCAAGCAGATTTACAATTAGGGATCTTCTTCCTTTCTGTTTAACTAGTTTTCAGTGTATGTCCTGAGATGCTGGCATGCATTCTCCCTGAATTTCTTGTGCCACATAAGTTGATCCTGCCTCAGTTCCTGAGTGCTCTTTCTGCCACTCACACTGTTTAGATTTTGGTCCTGATGTCTTGTGATAGAAAAGTTCCAATATTTAGTACCTAAAAATAATTGTATTGGTGTGAGTCCCTAGATTATGAGCCAAGATGAATACTGGCATTTTCTTTACTGCTTGTAAAAGAAAAAAGATATAAAGCCCTGCCTGTATGTTAGAGTTTCATCCCAGCCACCTGAAAATCAGTAGGGGAATCTTGGTCTGCCTTGCTTCTCAGAAATGGCTATTCCAATTGCTTAGCCTAGGGATTGACAAGAAGGCTGTCTTGCACAGCCCCCGCCCCATGCAGGTGCACTATCAGAAGCAAAAGGAAACCTCAGGTTGGTATTAATCACACCCACTTCAGAACTAGAAATAGCTTCATGGACCCTTTGTTGCATTGTCAGCCTTGAGTAGATAGGGTTCAAATTTTCAGCCATCATGCAATTAGCTGGATTACGAATAATAGTGTTGGACCTCCGCAGTTGGGGGGGGGTGAGTTCTGGAACGTAAACAGTCCATTACCTAGTCCATCAGGCAGAACCCAGTTGGATCAGGTCTGCACCTGGAAACCAGTCCTTTGAGTGCCCTGGCTGGTAGTACCTCAGATAAACTACTGTCCTCTACAGATGCTCCCAGCACGCACACAATTGAGTATGCTAGCTCTTTCATGGGAATGCTTCCCATTCTGGAAGACCAGGTAAAACTAGTTATCTTCTCTTCTCAAATATCTTTTGTATACACCAAATCTTGACTGAGGGTTCTGCTTACAGGAACAATGAAGGAGGCTTTGTTTCTGATCCTGCTGAAAGATGGTCACTGGTTGGATCATGTCATGTTATTTTTCCAAATGCTAAGCACCAGTGTTTGCCCTACCTCAGGATTAAAGGGATTTATATTCAGCCTTGCCTTGATAACTGGCTGGTTCAAATGACGAGGAGGAGGAGGAAGTATAAAATGTAAGGTACTTTTTCCATTGCGCCTCTACTGTAGGGGATTTCCTTAAACCTTCCCAAATCAAGTCTTGCAGCAGGCAGAAAAACACTTTAAGATATATTGTGGATGTACAGCAGAACACACTCGTGTTATGTCTATAATGCAGGTCTAACAGCTGGGTCATTTCTTTTCAAAATCTGAACCAGAAGACAAACCTGTCAACCTGGATGCCCCTAAAGTCAATAGGGTAAATGTCCTCTTCCATCTTGATGGTGCCTCCTAACCAAGATGTGTAAGAGAACAATCCAGTGGTATTTTGTAGCTCTTCAGGAGAAACAGTCATCCAGTGAAGAGGAATAGTATCACTAATTCTGTCGAGGAAGAGTTCAAATGGCTGTTGCATCAGGTGTTAATAAATCAGGAGATACTATCATGGGTCCCAAGCGGCACCTGGACCTCGACAGCAGATATCTATAACTTGGGGTACCTACACAAAGCACCTTCTGCCCTCCATGGCCATAAGGCATGTCAGCCAGAAAATAAACTATGGCCTTTGTATCAGCTGTAAGAGCTTTCAGAAATGTATAGCAGCCAGTGACCATATAAGTGCAAACACCATGATAATATGGCACCACATACTGGTTTTGTAACTTGGCAGTGATAGCCTAGGCCTTTAATTGCAGGAGTCGTACATCATGTCAGACCAGAATGCAATAGCATTCAATCTAAGCAGGTGTAACGTCATCAGTCAGGGCATGCTGTTTTTTTCAAATGTTCCAAGGTATAATTTGGAGATTAACACCAAGGATTGATGTTTTCAAGGAGAATGGCTACCAGAGGTTTTGCTTCCCACTCTTTCCCCCTAATCTCTAAGATGTTGCAGAAGTTCAAAATTACCAAAGCAGGGCTTCTCTAATAGTGACTGTGTGGCCAAGGTGCAAGTGATTCTTCCAGATAATCCAGCTAACAAAAGATCCAGGCAGCTCCCCCAAACCCACCCTTTACTAGTCCAAGAAGAAAGCTCAAGAACTTGAATCTGCAGACTGCCTTCCCTATCAGATTTTGATAGAATATAGGCAAAGGGAAAGAGATAAAGGGAGTGCTAAATGAAAGATAAGGGGTCAGATTCAGTAACACCTACACTGTGTTGTACACTATCTGTATTCAAGAACATCCCTTCTGCATCATTTGCGCTTTGTAGTCGCTCAGAAAGATTATACTAGGTGTACTGTAGTCTACTCTTTGTTGTAACCTTTATGAATCCCCTTCAGTATTTAAAGCCGTGAGAAAATCAGTAGGAAAACTAATGTTGGGAGGAAGAAGGTGTGAGTTATGCTTGTGAGTGTTCACTCAAAACAGTGTACACTTAGTGAAGGCTTTATTGAATCCCAGTGAAACTCACTAGCACTTTTAGCTGAGTCTAGAACAGAAGCTGCTGTTCAAAAGGAATAATTACTAGAACATATAAAATATTGCATGATTATAAGAATCAATCAAAGGAGGTTAGAAAAGACTGAGAAGAGAAAATGGGAGTACTTCTGTATGGCTGTCAAATATTCAACAAAGTATAAAAGACTTAGGAGTTTTGCATTGGTATTTTATACCACGAGCAGACTTCAGATATTTTTTTTCTTGGGTAGATGGCATATTCTGGATGTGTAATGGGAAAGCATGAGGTAATTGGTGGTGTGTGTGTGTGTGTGTGTGTGTAAAGAGTTGGCACACTTAAAAATTTCCCTAGAGTACTTTGTCAGAAATGTTAAGGGAGCAAACAATTGTAACTTAGGAAATGCTTCTTTTGAGCTGGGACTATAGGATCTGGCTGGCCCCAGCATAGTAAGGCCTTACCAACTTTAATGTTGAGTTCCAGAAAAGCAATTACTAGAAAGTGGAAATTAAAATCTAACCAACTACAAGTGAAGTACTGAATATTGTAAAGGAGATAAAAGAACTTTGGTGGGATATTTAGGAAAGGGAAGGGGGAAATGCATAGAAATGTAATTTGTACAAACAATACATGCAGAATATTGTCAGAGGAAGAGGTGGTAGGTTGAGACTTCAAGATGCATGGACACTGATTAACAGCTTAACTTCAGCTCTCCCATTGTGAAAAAAAAACTGAGAAATAAGAGTGCCATTGATACTGTTTTTGGATAAAATTCAGTTACTGGCTAGTAAGTACACTGCCTGGATGCCAGCAAAGAAGAAATGTGGATAATCTAGTGAAAACACTGTCTGGGAAAGATTCTGCAGCTGTTCAACAAGAAGCAGTTCAAGCTTCAGTTTTGGTTTAAGAGATGGCTTCCAGTAATTTAGCAGAAAAATACATCAAATGTACTGAGAAATGATTAAAATAAATGAACCATTAAAGGACTGTATCAGCTCAGATAACAAAAGGCTGGAAAAATAGAAGAAGCTTTAACTAGCTGATCAGATGAACTGATAAAACTGCAAAAAAATCAGGTTGAAATGAAAAAGCTAGCAGAGTAATGAGGCTTCTTAAGAACAGTTGTTTCAAAAAATAGTAGTTAGAAGACAGCGAGTGCAGAGAAGTCCTGAGATTTTCTGCTGTACCAAAGAAACTGTATTGATTTTATGAAAACGCAAATAAGCAACTGGGCCAGTGTTCCAAAGCAGGATTTGATAAATGAAAAAGCACACTGTGTGTGTTCCAAACCTGGTCATGAGAAAGCAGCCAAAAACCTATATTAGTAAAGATGCAATTATACCAGCAGAAAGAACTGATCTGACAGAACTGCTGCAGAAGGGCAAAGTATTAAAATTGGACACAGAATGCTTATAGAAAATTTATTGTGCTCCTGGCAAAAAACGGAACAAATTTATCCCAGCAATCAGAATGTCAAGATGCAGGTGTGAGATTCAAGCTGCTGTAATCTAGCTGTCGTCAGAGGTTTTTTTTTCCTGGAGGTTCAAAGGCATTTTTGATGTAGAACCGGCTGAAGAGGAAGTAAAAACGTTTATCCAACAAAAAGTGGGCTAGCAAGCAGAGGGGGGGGGTTCTGCCTATCATTCTTATGATAAACTTCATAGACTTTCCTAGCGAAATCTTTTTCAGTCTTCCAAAATAAAATGCTTGAGACAGAAAAAAGCATAGGAGTTGACTAGAAGTATCAGGAGTACCTTGGACTTGAACTAGAGTATGGTGATGGGAGATGGACATGAACAGGAAGAATACTAACAACGCTGAAATTAGATGCGAGACTCTAAAGCATCAATCACATTTGTGAAATATGGCTTTGCAAGAATGTGGCTGAATAAGACAACTTTTGTTGACTTTGTGGGGGAACTGAAAGGAATATACCCCATTTTGTCACTAATGTTTAGAAGGACATTAAAAGGTAGAAAACTGTAAAACAATATGTCCTTCAAGGATGCATCTGCAGTCCTTACAAATGGGTTGTCCTGTCGTCAGGCAGCCCTTCGGTCGGCCGGATTCCAAAGTCTGGGTCTGGCCTCGGCTGGTGTCACACTTCACCCGACGTCATAGCTGCAGTTCTTCGGGTATAAAGGCATCAGCTGACGCCATTTTCCTCAGTCTTTCTTGCCGCGTGGCACCAGAAGCAGAAGCTGTTCGCAAGTGCCGGTCGGTCAGAACCAGAGATTACTACTACCGAAGACTTCTAAAAAGCTAAGTACCCCATTGGGGACTCTTTCTTGCCTCAGCCGATGTCAGAAAAAGTGAATAACTGTTTAACTTGTGGGAAACAAATACCTCATAAAGATTTCCACTCTTACTGCTTACCTTGCTTAGGCCCAGACCACGACTTAGCAGCTTGTCTAACCTGTGCTTCTTTCAACCGACGGACGCTTAGACGTCGGTCGGAATTTGCTGAAGTGTTTTTCGGCTCCGCTTTTGCTTACATTATGCCGTCGGATACTCCGACTACGCAAATTTCTAAAAAGCGCACGGAAAAGGACCGACACTCGCGGTCCGCGGTTTCGGCCGAAACCGCGGTTAAGCCAACCGCGAGTGTCTCTGTTTCGGCTGAAACCGAGTCCACGGTTCTTCCTTCAGCCGAAAACTTACCTCTTACCGAGGCCTCATCTAGCTTGGCTGAATCTGCTACTGAAATCCCACCTGCTCTTGCAAGTTCACAGGATTTATCTGACACTATTCCTTTGGATATATCCACCCCTGCACGTGGAGCTGCTAGGCCTCCTGCATCCATGTCGATTAAGGCCTTTGCCAGGGCTAAAGCAGCAAAAACTACCAAAACTGTGCCTGCTAGGACCCCCTCTCACAGGCCTAGCTCTAGTTCACAAATGCTTAGTCTAGCAGAGGATCTCATTTCTTTGATCCGGGGATCCCAACCACATCCAGACAGGGCCTCTCACCCACCTCCAGAGAAGAGGACTAGTGTACAGCTCCCTGGGCCAGTTTCTTCAGATGACCCCTCTGATGATTCAGATAATTCAAACCCTCCAGAGGGCCCCTTTTCTCCTTATGAGGACTCTGATGCAGAAGAGTCCATTCCTTCTGCCTCTCCGCCTGAGGAATTTTCTTTTGGGGAAACCTTGCATGCTATGAGGGAACAATTTCAATGGCAGGGCCAGGATTTTTCAGACTCTAGGAAAAGGCTTAGAACCTTTTTGCATTTGCCACAGCATAGGCCTTTAGCCATTCCTCCAGTACTTACTGTTGTGGATGATGCATTTAATGATGCTTGTACTGCTCCTGATTCTCTACCTCCGGCCCCGGCTAAGCCCGATAGGTACTACAGGGTTCCGGACACACATTATCATTTGTATAAGGCCCCTTTTGCAGATCCCGAAACTATCTCCCAGGGACCCAAGGCTGTAGCAGCTACCTCTGCCAAAAAACCCCTCCCCTCTGAAAGGGAATCCTAGGGCCTTAGAGAGATGGGGTAAAAAAGTTTACACTTCTGCTACTCTTTCAGCTAGGGCCTTGAACTGCCAATTCCACATGATTCAGTATCAGGAATTTATGTTAGACCAGTTAACTAAAAAACTAACCTCAGATGAACCATTAGATAAAAAATCTGTACAGGAAATGGTACATAACATTCAGCAGGTCAGTAATCATTCCTTAAAATGCGGCTATGATGCACTGGAGGCTTCCTTTAGATCAGCCATGACTGGCACAGTGATCAGAAGACATGCATGGTTAAAAGAGCAGTCCTTACCAGACCATGTTAAATCAAAGCTCCTAGATGCTCCCATGGATAAGCTCAATTTGTTTGGCTCCCCTGCACAGCAGGTGCTGAAGAAGGTGGAAGAGAAAGCAAAATCTGTCCAGACAGTCAAGGATTTCTTGCAGGTCCAGCCTCCAAGGTTTAGCAGGAACTGGCCTTCCAAGAATTGGTCCTTTCCAGACACCTCCAGAGCTCCGAGAGGCATGAATAGGCGCTCAAGAGGCAGGGGTCAATCCAGAGGTGCCTACAGGGGACGTCAGTGGCATAATAACAACCAGCGAGGTGCAGCCACAGATCCAGCCACCACCACTTCCACAGGACAATCACAGTGACTTGGCTCTGGCACCGCCTACCAGGGAACAACTAGAAGCACCCTTAGGCGGGAAGCTAGCCTTATTTTCAGTAAACTGGCATTACATCACAGGAGACAAATGGATTTTACAGACAATAGACCAAGGTTACAGGTTTCACTTCCATACTCTACCAAGGAAGAGAGGAATGCCAAACCTACCTCCAAATCAGAAGACAGAAGCTCTAGAACAAATAACTCACTTACTAAGGATGAGAGCTGTAGAAAGGGTACCATCTATGGAACAAGGGCAAGGATTTTACTCCAGACTCTTCCTGGTACCAAGAAAAGAAAACCAATGGAGACCTATTCTCGACCTGTCCGCTTTAAACACATAACTCATTGTTCCAAAATTCAAAATGCTGACCCTACAGCAGCTTCTTCCCATGCTGGGCAAGGAGTCTTGGCTGGTAACTCTAGATCTCAAGGAGGCATACCTGCACGTCCCCATACGACCAAATTGCAGAAGATACCTCAGATTTCTTGCAGGATCAGAGCATTATCAATTCTCAGCATTGCCCTTTGTCTTATCTACTGCACCCAGAGTATTCACGAAATGCCTGGCATCAGTAATTGCTCATTGCAGGCTTCAGGGAATTCAAATTTACCCTTACCTGGACGACTGCCTGTTACAAGCGGACAACACAAACAAATTAACAAAAGATTTGGAAAGGGTCATTCATCTACTACAAGCCCTGGGATACACAGTCAATATAAAAAAGTCAAGGCTGATACCATCCCAAAGGATAACCTTCTTGGGTGCAGATCTGGACACATCAAAACAAATGGCATTCCTGACAGTAGAAAACAGGAGCAACTCCCTCTCTACTTCATGGCATTAACAAAGCAGAACCAGCTAACAGCAAGAAAAGTCCTGCAAGCCCTCAGTTACATGGCATCCTGCATAATATTGGTTCCAAATGCCAGACTACATATGAGAAAGTTACAGTGGTACCTAAGGAATTTATGGTCTCAGCACAAGCACAGCCTAGAAACCCAAATTCCAATAATTCCATGCCTGAAGCAAGAATTCCAATGGTGGGCTCAGGCCTGTCAATTAAACAAGGGACTGCCCTTCCACAACACTCAGCCAAGCCAGGCCATCACAACAGACGCCTCAGACCTCGGTTGGGGGCACACATGCTGGACAAGTGCATACAAGGCTTATGGACTCAAGACCAGCTGCACCTACACATAAATCAAAAGGAAATGCTGGCAGTAAAACTGGCAATTCAGGCATTCAGACCATTTCTTCAACAGGGTCAACTGCTGATAAGGACGGACAACACCACAGTTATGTGGTACATCAACAAACAGGGAGGCACACATTCATACCCTCTATGCCGGATGGCAATGGACCTCTGGAATGTGGCCCTGAGCTTCAACATTCAGTTACAAGCAATTTTTGTGCCAGGAAAAGAAAATATACTAGCAGACATCCTAAGCAGAACTACCACGGATGCTCACGAATGGATGCTGCATCCGGACATCTTCAAAACCATTACAGGGAAATGGGGACTACCAGAAATAGACTTATTTGCATCCCCACACAACCACCAACTGAAAAAATTCTGCACAAGGACGTACCACCCACTTGCTTGGAAAGTGGACTCCCTATCCTTCAGTTGGAAAAACCTGACAGCATATGCATTCCCACCTCTTCCTTTGATGCACAAGGTGCTATTGAAGATCAAAGAAGACCGTCCAAGGATCATCCTGATAGCTCCAGACTGCCAAGGCAACATTGGTACCCATTACTGAGGAGCATGTCTCGAGAACAAATATGGCCTCTGCCCTTGTTCCCCTGCTGTTAACACAGAACAACTTCAAAACCCTACATCCAAACCTGAAAACACTGCAGCTGGCTGCCTGGAGCATTGCATAAGACCAAATAACCCAGATTTATCTCAAAGGGTTAAAGACATTATCTTGGAGGCTCGCAGACCCTCAACAAGAAAAATTATTCAGCAAAATGGAAAAGATATCTCATTTGGAGTACTGCAAAAGGAGAAAATGTGGCACTGGTAAACATAGCTAACGTCCTGGAATACTTGGCAGAGCTCTTCCACAACGGCCTGTCCTATTCTTCCATTAAGATTCATGCATCAGCTATTTCAGCAGAATACAACTTGGATCCTCCAGTCTTCTCACATCCTCTACTCAGGCAGTTTCTGAGAGGAATTAAAAACGTAAAACCACCTAGGAAGCCACCATTGCCAGCATGGGACTTGAACTTTGTGCTAGAAAAGTTGACACTCCCTCCTTTCGAACCAGCAGCAACAGCAGAATTACAGTACTTATCATGGAAAACTGCTTTCCTGCTTGCAATCACTTCAGCAAGAAGGGTATCTGAGCTGCAGGCATTAATGGCAGTACAGCCCTTCCTGATCTTCCATCAAGATAGAGTGTCCATGAGAACTAATCCTACTTTTATGCCAAAGGTGGTCTCCAGGGTATCTTTAAATCAAGCTATCCACCTACCTACATTCTTCCCCAACCCACAGAACAGGGGAGAAAGACTGTTGCATACCTTGGATGTACATAGACAATTATGTTACTACCTGGACAGGACCAAGAGCAATAGAAAAACTGACCAGCTACTGGTAGCATATGCAACAGGAATGGAAGGAAAAGCAATTTCGAAACGGACAATCTCTAAGTGTATAGGAAATTGCATTAGATTTTGTTATTCCTACCATGGGAAGAAAACTCCAGAAAACATCAGGCCTCACTCTACAAGGGCTACAGCCACTACCACAGCTTTTCTACGAGGAGTGGCTACCAAAGACATTTTAGAGGCTGCTACTTGGAGCTCCGTGCATACATTTGCCAAGCATTATAATTTACCTTTATACTCCAGATCCCGAGCAGGTTTTGCCACTGCTGTTTTGCAAGGGATCTTAACTACACCATAATCTTTTCTCCTCCTCCCCCAGTTTGGCTATGGTATTCTACCCATTTGTAAGGACTGCAGATGCATCCTTGAAGGACATAGTACAGTTTTGTACCTACCATAAATGTAGATGTCCGATAGGCATGCATCTGCAGTCAGGATTACCCACCCTCCTTCCCCTCTGTGGTACTCCTAGGGTATTTGCCCATCTTGTAGCTAGCTGGGGGAATCCATTATGGTGTATTTGTTTGTATATATGTACATACATGCTTATTTTTTGTTTGCTCTCTACTATTTGGAACCATTTGCATTTATCCAAATTTAGCCTTCCTAGAGGGCACCTGGCATCTGGGGCAAGAAACACTGAGGAAAATGGCGTCGGCTGATGCCTTTATACCCGAAGAACTGCAGCTATGACGTCGGGTGAAGTGCGACACCAGCCGAGGCCAGACCCAGACTTTGGAATCCGGCCGACCGAAGGGCTGCCTGACGACAGGACAACCCATTTGTAAGGACTGCAGATGCATGCCTATCGGACATCTACATTTATGGTAGGTACAAAACTGTACTTTGTGTTTGTATTTGGTATAAAACATAATATAAACTGCATGTTGTGTAGAGTATTGTTATAATGGCTATGCTATACATAACTTGGAAGGTGAATGGCCTTGCAGGTATAGACATAAAGGAAATGGTATTAAATTATATTAAGAAATGCAGAGTGCAAATAATGAAAAAAGAAAATGAGCATTTCATTTTGACAAAAGGCTTTCAGAATGGATATTCAGCTGAATATCAGGGAAAAAGGGAAAGTGGGGGGTACATAAACTAATTGCTAGAGGTACTCCAATAGCAATAGAAGAGGAAAAAAGGCAATAGTGTTAGATTTGTGGTAGTAAGGGGATATTAGCAATGGAGAAGGATTATGCTGCTGTGTATTTATATTCCTTCAAAAACTGTTTTTATCGAGCGTAAGAAAATTTTGGGAGAAATCTGTTTCAGAAGAGCATATTACTTGTAGTTGGGGATGAGAACTTGATTTGCAATAGTGATGATATATCACGGAGACCTAGAAGTAAAAATATAACTGGTAGATTTCTGAAGAAATTTATGAAAATGTTAGGTAAAAGGAGGTTAGAAAAGATTAGCAAGAGACTGGAAAAGTAATTTACAAGAGTACAATGGGAAGATGTATTAATGGCTCCCAAATATGCAACGAAGTCCAGAAGGTTTAGAATCTTTGCTTGGAAGCGTTTGCCTAGGTATACTTATGCCCCCAAGAATACTTCAAAGTATTTTTCCTCATGTAGATAGCAAATGTTGGAGGTGTGATAGGGAAGAAAGAGTGAACTGGAAACGTGTTTTGAGAGTGTAATGAGTTGGCAGATGTTGTTCCCTACAGAGTTACTGTCAGAAATATTGGGGGAGCGACTGGCTGTGACGAAGGATATGATTTTTTGAGCTGGGACACTGGATCTGAATTACCTACTCATAGTAATTCAGTAAATTAAGTTTAATTCAGTCAATTAAGTTTAATTCTTGTGGCTGTCAAAAAGCAATTACTAGAAAATGGAAAGCAAAGTCTAAAACATGTTGGAAATATTTGATATTATAAATGCAATAAAAGAACTGGGAGAGAAATCTTAAAGGGAAGGAGCAAATAGAAACTGTGGGAACAGTGTATGCAGAATAATTTTCAGGGAGGGGTGAGAGTTAAGGGAAGGCAGTAATTCAGCAATTTATGAAATGTTGGACTGATTACAAAGAAATAAAATAATGTATATAAATGGAAACATTGTTAATGTTTTTCTTTTTCTGTAAATGCGTGTTTGCTTCTGTCTTGGTAATTTTAACGGTATTAAGAAAGGTTTAAGGAGGAAGGCAGAAAGTGAGCAATTTATGTAATAAGGAGCAAATGATTAAAAAAAGTATCCGATACATGAAAATAATGAAAAATGTTAGTATGGCATATTTTTCTTTTCTATCAACGTGTGTAACTGCGATTGTTTGAGAGAGAATTTTAATAGAGGTTTTTAAAAAAAAAACGGTCTAGTAGCTTGTGTCAGCCCCTCTATGGCAAGTAATGTGCTGCATATCTTAGAGTCAAGTAGGTGTGTTGCACAAAAGTTCTCTCTGATCAAATGGAAAAAAGTCTTCCTTATAATGTGCACTAAAATAATAGATTCAGAGTAATGGCCTATTTTGTGCATTATTTAACATGCATATGTTTGTCATTGCAACTCATATTCCCATAGACCGTCCTGTCACATCGCTGTATAGGATATTCCTGTAAGAGGTCATTTACATCAAACCTTCTACCAAATGGTTCCTACTGGACCCTTAATGTCATGCTGGAAAAGATGACACCAACCTCTGAGCACAGCTCCTTGGTGTCATTTATTCCCTTGGAAGACCCTATTCTTCTTTGCTGGTATATACATCAGGAAGATCTCTTAGCAAAAACCTTTACAAGCATGGGGCATCTTTCACGCAAAAAGGAGCGAGATTTAGGACTAATCCTTTCACACTAAAAATACTTTAAGGCTACCCTTGTTATTAGGCTAAACATCTTTCTCGTAACTCTTAAGCATGGTCTTTACCTTAACTCTGTAATCAAAACTGGGCTGCTTTGATACAAAGATGAATTGAGCAGTCCTGCTATCTGAATATACAAATATCTAGCATTTTCTGGCTATACATATTTGTAGATCATGAATTCAAGTACAACTTAATTTTGCCAGTCAGCATAAATAAAGCTCAGAGTATGTTCTAACTTAGCAAAACACCCAAACTACTAAAGTACATCTAGGTGTGTGCTCTCATTGTAACAGGAGATGCCTGAATGCAAGAATCACTGCTGCAGTATTAATGGTTATGCTTGGGAACTGGTCACAGGTGACCACCCTGCTCAACTTCCACAGCTTTGGACATGTACTCATTACACAAGGGACAAAAGTTTATGCCATCTTTAGTTCTTGTCTAGAAGCGAGACTGTCAGCAACAAGTTTGCTGTGCTATGGGGTTATCACCTTATCAGGAAGTTTTACTAGTGAAGAGTTTTCCACAAAAACGTAGGGAGAAAGACCTACTTTTTAAGTGCCTGGGTTTCCAACTACAGAATAAGAGAAGATGATAGGAATTAATTGGGGTAGTCTATACTGTAGCAGCAAAATACTTGCAGTGGGGCATTCACTGTTATAGGAAGTTTGCTCACATTACCTTGTTCATTATAAGGCTCCACTGCAAGTATTTTGTTGCTACGGTACAGACTACCCCAATAAACTCCTATCATCTTCTCTTATTCTGTAGTTGGAAATCCAGGCACTTAAAAGATGGGTCTTTAATCCCCACTTTTTTGTGGAAAACTTTTCACTAGTAAAACTTCCTGATAAGGTGATAATCCCCATAGCTGGGCAAACTTGTTGCCGACCGTCTTTCTCTTCTAGAGAAGAACTAAAGATGGCATAAACTTTTTTCCCTTGTGTATTGAGGATGTCCAAAGCTGTGGAAGTTGAGCAGGGTGGTCACATGTAACTAATTCCTAAGCATAACCATTAATACTGCAGCAGTGATACTTGTATTCAGCCATCTCCTGATGTCCTTCTATTCTTATGTTGCAGTATTCCAACTGTTGGATTTTCCTCTCTTGCTACCTGAACGTTCGGCCAGTATACAAAAGCTTGTAGTCACTGCTAGGTATGTAGGACATCTGACATTGGCCCAGGGAATGTTTGCCATAAGTGATGTCTGCACGTTCCTTTCCTCAGAACTTCAATGCCACCAGTCTAACATCAGCATTCCTGCCATCTTCGCTTCACATCTTTGCTAAAGATGAGTACCCCGTTAGGGGCGTTTTTGTTTCCTTTTGTCACTGCATGCCTGTTAGGGTTACATGTCATCCAGAAAGGGAAAGTGGAAGTTCGGTCGCAGGTCTAGGATATTGGACCCCTGGTGGGACAATGGATTAGTTGATCCAGGGCGTTGGAATTTATGAATTCCAAGAACCTTTGGGAAAAGGTGTTGGTACCAGAGTAGTTTTCCCAGTTAATGGCAGGGTAGTTGAAATCGCCCAGTATTAGGGTGTTTGGTTGTATCTTAATTTTTTCCAGTATGTTTAGAAAGGTGTAATGAGAATCTTGGGGCATGGTGGGGTTTCTGTAACAAACTACAATTTGGATTGCAGTTTTACCTAGTGTTAATTGCACCTGGAGAATTTCAGATGCATTGTGTTGGGCAACTAGCCTGGAGATGTGTATATCCTTGGTGAATATGGACTCTCCTCCACCTTTAGTGTTTCGGTTTTGGTTTGGTGGCCGAAAAGTGTAGTAAGAATTGTAGCCTGGTATTGCAGGGTGCTCTCTGGAGTCTTGAACCAGGTCTCAGTTACTGCACAGATATCGATATTCTCCATTTTTAGTAGTGCCTTGAGAGAGTGCATTTTGAGGTTTAGTAGCATTGAGTTAGCATTACCTTCAGATTTTGCATGCTTGTATCTGTTATGGTGGTGGTTTTGTCCTTTGAGCTTTGCCTAAAAAAGGCACTATAGGGGTGACAAGAGCTTTAGCCAGTAACCTGAATCCCAGGGGTGACAGGCACAGACCATCTCTGGCAAAGCATCGTGGTTTATCGATCATGTCGTCCCAGGCAGACAGATACTGGATTCCCTTTGAATGACACCAGAAGCTTAGCCAATTGTTGAAGTCAATCATTTTGTCCTTATACTGTCCTTATACTTAATGGCTTTATGGCTCTACGTCCTGCCATTACTAGATCTCCACAGGCCGGGCCTCCTATAATCTGTCCCAGGCCTCAGGTTGAGGATGTCATCCTACATGAAGCTAAGGATTCCTCAGACTCCTCTTCTGAGGACTCCCTCTCGTATTCCTCCCAGATGCCCTCTCCTCTTGGATATACTTCCCCAGTGGATGACTCTGTTGAGGCTGACTCCCCAGCTGAGGCTCTCACCTTTGGGTGAGTGCATTTTAAGTGGGATTCCTCCGAGATATCTGAGGTACAAAAAAGATATGAGCTCCTGCAGATGGAAACCCCTGCTCCTTCTGCAGTTCCCCAGTATTACCAACATTCATGGATGCCTTCAGTACTGCCTTTCTTAACCCTGATTCCCAACCACCTGCTCCTAGGTGACCTGACAGGTTCTACAAAGTCCCTGAAGGGGGGTAAAGTTTTGATTAAATGCCCAGTAACTGGCCTTGCCAATGTCTCTGCGGGTAAGCCATCCAAATTATTGCCATCTACCTCAGTCCTCCCCACTGCCAAGGACAGTATGGCCATGGAGTGCCTTGGTAAGAAAGTTTGCACTTCCTCTACCCTGGCCTTCAGGGCAGTAAATTACCAAACAACACGTGTACAAGTATGCTTTGGCACTTCTGTCCCAGGTCATCAAACTCTTGGCTGACCTTACAGATTCTGCTTCCAAGACACAAATTTTTAATCTCATGTCACCAGAAACTTTATTCGTTGCAGCTATGATTTTGGAGAAGCCTCTGAAAGACCAGCTGCCTCTGCCTCAGTCCTGAGACGATGTTCTTGGTTAAGGCTTCAGCCCTTTTCCAATGATATTAGGGCAAAATTAATAGATGCACCACTGGATAACTCTGCCCTTTTCAGTTCTAAAGCAGCTGATCTATTCAAAGCCCTTCAGCAGAAAGGGAAATAGCTGCAAGACCTTAAACATCTCTCTCCCCATTCCCAAATCTCATCAGAACTATCCATCAAAGACACGTAGTTCATGAGGAAACACTCTGCTCCAGCTCCCTTTGCTAGAGGCAGAAAAGGTGCCAAGGAAGAGCAGACTCCCTCTGCGTGCTCAACCTCCTACCCAGAAGACTCCCTTTCAGGATAGGGCCAGTAAGCCTGTGTGTCTACCTGCCTTCACTGTCTCCCCCCAGACTCCATTCCCTTGTCCCTAAGACTCTCTCACTGTCTTCCCCTTTGGCAATTCATCACCTCAGACAGGTGGGTTTTATCCATTATAGAAAAGGGCTACTTTATATCCTGGTTTATTTCCCTCTTCTCCCAGAGAGGACTCATCAGCCACCCAAAGACTAACTTCACCTTTTCCAGCCAGTCAGACAGCCTCCTTTTCCTCTAGGGGAGCAAAGGAAGAAATTCTATTGAAGACTCTTTCTCGTGCCCAGGAAGATTAAACCCTGGAGGCTTATCATGGATCTCTCCCACCTAAATCTGTTTTTAAAGGTCCCCACCTTTCCCATGCTGATTCTTGAAACCCTTTTCCCTTTACTGATAACTCAGGAATTTCTAGCCACCTTGGACATAAAGGGCACCTACCTCCACATACCTATCAGCCCCAGCTACAGGAAATTCCTGTGTTTTGCTGCTGCTTCCTCTCACTTTCAGTTCTCAGCCTTACCCTTTGGACTCTCAACTGCTACAATGGTCTTCAGCAAATGCCTGGCTCCTGTAATCGCTTTCTACAGAGTCCAAGGGATCCAATTTTTTCCATACCTGGATGACAACCTGATTAAGGCAGAATGTCCCAAATCCCTGCACAGTCAACTCCTCCAAGTCATCTCCCTACTACAGGCTCTGGATTCAACGTAAACTTTCCCAAGTCCAACCTGAATCCTTCCCAGTACCAGGTTTTCCTGGGCTGCAGAATAAGAACAGATGCTTTAAGGACATTCCTCCTGCCCCAGAAAGTGGAAACCCTGACCCAATACCTGGCTACCGTCCTCAAAGCCACTGCTTTGGCAGACAGACAATACCTCAGGTTGCTGGGCTACATGGCCTCCACTATTCCATGCTTCCTCTGGCAAGGCTGCACATGAAATTGCAATGGTGCCTAAAGTCCCTATGGACCCAACACTCACACTCCTTGGACTTCGTCATCCCCTTCCTCCCATGTCTGAGGAAGTAGATTCTGTGGTGGTTAAACCAGCTTATGCTCAACTCAGGAGTTCTACTGCAGCCCCCTCCCCCTGTCCAGGAGATGTACACATATGCCTCAGATCTTGGCTGGGGGCTACCCTGGGAAGCCTGAAAGAACAGGGTATCTGGTCCCACACCTTCAGGCGCGAACATTTCAACATCAGTGAAATGAGAGCAATCATATTTGCCCTGCCAGCCTTTCTTCATGCAGTAAAACAAGGGCCCCTGAAATTGTTCACAGACAATATTAAAGTTCCTTGGTATGTGAACAAACAGGGAGGAACCAAATCCTATTTGCTTTGCAAACTTGCTGTCCAGGCATGGGATCTGGCATCCCAACACGGAATCTTCCTGCGGGCAGTCTATATCCCTTCAGCTCAGAACATTCAGGCAGATACCTTGAGCAGGTCCATGTCACAATCCCACGAATAGATGCTTCACAGGGATGTGTTTCTGGACCTTTTCCACAGGTAGGGTACGTCTCAGATCTGTATGCCTCCTCTCTGAACAGACAACTTACCACTATTTTGCACCAGGCTGCCCAATCCCTTAGCAAGGGCAACGGATGCCTTCTCCATCTCATGGAAGGGGATGTTTCTGTATGCATTCCCTCTCTTCACACTAACTCAAAAAGTCCTGCTGAAAATCCAGCAAGACAGACCAAAAATCTTGCTGGTGACTCCCTTTTGGTCAAGACAGCATTGGTTCCCCTACTTCTGCAATTAACCAGGGGTAATCACCACAAGTTACCTCGCAAAGTGGACCACCTCCCTGATCTATCCCCACTTGGAATCTCTGAATCTAACCCTGTGGGTGATAGAATTCTGATCCCTTCGAGGCACCTTTACACTGAGGACATGTTTGTAAATTTACCTCTCAACTGTCCCTGATTTTCAGGGACATCTCTGATTTTGTCTCAAATTTTAGCTGTCCCTCTTAATCCCTCCCAAACTAGTAACGTTTGCAGGAAAGGGGGTGAATTGCACTTAATGAATAATGACAATAATTAAGATTTATAGACTTATTTTACTTCAGAAAATGTATAATGTGAAGTTGTTCAATCTCGCCGTTTGTTCTTACACGTGGGTTCGGAGTCGATCCATCGGCTCCGAGTTGGCCGCTTTCCAAGCTCAAGATCTTTGAGTAGCTCGAGGCACAGTCGCTATCCCATGATGCTCTCTGACCAACCTCAGATCTAGTTTGCCGCTGCAACGGATCGCACGATCTTCAGAGAAGCTCGGGCCAGTAAACCTTTTTTCTTGTCTTTGGACAAACTTTACGTAAAATTTTCTGCATGGTTAGAATAGTTTAGAGAGATATATATATATATATATATATATATATATATATATATATATATATATATATATATATCTGTTCCGTTATTTTTGGGGCATATAGCCTATCGCGTGTTTATGTATTTCTTAGAACTTGGACCGGTTGCTCTTGGGCCTTTGGCCGTTTCTTTAGTTTAATGTTGTGTGCTACCTTTGTTTCTTGGTTGGCAAGGCTCTGTCAATTTGTGCTTCCCTGTCCCTTTACTCTTGGATAGTGTGTATTTTGATATAGATATTTAGATTCCTATAGATGGATATTGTTCTGTGGATTGCATTTAGTACGGTATACTTGTTCTTACTGTACTTTTAGTGTTTCTCTTTATCAGAGATCTGATAATAGGGGTTCTTGCTATTATGTCTGATCAGAAACAGAAATCAGGTTTTAAGAGGTGTAGGCTGTGGGCAAAAAATGTCCATTACGGATAACCATGTTTCTTGTGTGTATTGCTTGGGGGCCAGTACATTTACAAGAGGATTGCTGTATCTGCCACTCCTTCAGCGGCAGGGTTCTATTAGAGAGGCAAAGGAAGTTGGTTGGTAGAGGGCTGTTGAAGCCAGACTTTCGGGAAGCATTGGACAAGACTGACCAGACCTCCAAGTCTTCAAAGGGGTTGAAGTCTTCAAGGGTGTCCTTGGAACCCAGGTCCTCTGTTCCAAGCACCTCTGTGAAGACTCGGTCGCCGGCTCCTCAGTCTTCGGAGCCGTGCACCAAGCTGATATCTCTGAGACAAACCCCAGTGCTGGAGCTGGTGTCAGAGGCTTTAAAGTCTCCGATACTTGGGTCGGTGGCTTCTTCGGCTCCTTCGACCCGTTCTTCGGGGACCTTTTTGGACATCGATGTGGACCATGTGGTGCAGAGGCTTTTAGAGAACCCGGCATTGGCCAAATTAATCTCTGCTTCATCCCAACTGACTTCGAAGCCTGTGACCGTCCCATTGGCTGTTACTACTACTCCTCTGAGGCTAGCCGAGCCTTCAGATCCGGAAGGAGAAGATCTGATGGTTGTGGAACCCTTGGAGCAGAGGCCTGTCCCAGGGCCTTCAGCCCCGTCAACCTTGATTTCTTCGGTTCTGTTCAAAGAATCTCGGAGCCGACACTCCCTTGTCGGTTCAGGCGGGGGAGCCGAACCGATGTGTGGGTTCAGACTCTTCCTTTCGGGGCTTCAATGCAGATGAGCTTGGCTCCGTCCTCTGGTTCGGAGCCTGTGGCCTCAGCAACCGGGGAGGTTGCAGTCTTCCTCGGAACCGGCGGATTCCTTGGGTTGAGACACCGGTGCCTTCGATGCCATGAGGAGGGTTATGTCTGCTAAGTCCCTCACATCCTTGGATCTTTCCTCTTCCTCCCCTAAAGGGCCGCGTTCTGCCTCTACATCACAGGTTCCTACCAAACGTCGAGACCTAGAGCCTCAGGTAACCCCTGCTCTACTGAGACTTCACCAGATGCCCCCACTGATGAGGTCCCCAGTAAGAGAATTTGCAAGAGGAGGCATTTGGATTCTCCTCAGGAATCCTTGACATCAGACACCGACTTAGAGGAATCAGAAGGGTCCCCACGGTCCCCCTCGGAAGATGTCTCCTTTGCAGACATCCTGGAAATACTAAAGCAGAGGGGTGATTGGCAGTCTGTTATCCCTACTGAGGATGAGCTGGTGCTCCTGAAGGCCTTTGGGGCTCAACCTTCCACCTCCTGGGTTTACTCTGCCCTTTGACGAACTAATGGATTTGGTCGCTCGAAGGGCGTGGGAGTCTCCTGATGCCATGGAACCGGTCCCTCGGAGGCCAAACAGATTTATCACCTCCCCCCAAGCCAGGACTTTCTCACGAAGGGAGTTCCCGTTGATGCCATGGTGGTGGCGGCAGCCACCAAGAAAGAGATGTCAGAAACCTCTTCTTCTGTCCATCCTCCTAATAGAGACTCTAGGACGATGGACAGATACAGGAAATGCATCTTTAGTTCTGCAACATTTGCCATGAGATCTCAACTATTTAACTCATTTTACCCGTCTTCAATGAGATGATCTCAAAGAGCTTGGAGATACTCTAAAGGGCAACACAGATGATGCTGTCTCTGAGAAGGTGACAGCACAGCTTAACACCCTTAATTCTATTGTGAATTTGTCCATGCGGCTCATTTCTTATGCAGCCGATGGGTCGATCCGAGCAGCAGGTTCAGCGATAGCTGTGAGGAGACGATCCTAGATGCGTTTATGCTCCTTTGCGGAAGCCTTCAAGTCTTCCTTTGTCAACACCCCATTTGATAGCTCTTCCCTGTTTGGGCCCAAAATCAAGGAGACTCTCACTAGGTGTAAGCAGGAAGGAAAGACGCACTCTGCCGTAGGAGTCCATTTTTCCACCCCTAGTAAACCATACCCCGAAGGGCAGAGAGGTGGAAAAATGTGGTTCCGGAAATCCCAAGGAGCTTTCCAAAGCACACGTAGTGAACCCCCCCTCTAGGGGCAGAGGAGGGGGTAATAATGGAAGACGTCACCTGAGCGACAGAGGGGGTCCGCAGAACCAGGGTGACAGGGAGCAGTTCCTTGGCAAACCCTACCAGCGCTCCTGAAAGGAGGCCCGACTGTCAGGCTCTGGAGGCAGTCGGGGGCTGCTTGGCTTTGTACCCAGATGCCTGGCTAGGAATTAAACAGATTCTTGGGTACAAAGCATAGTTACCAGAGGTTACATCACTCCCTTTTCCACCCAGTCTGCGACATCAAGCAGCCATAGAAATCCACAAGCTGCTAGAAAGAGTCATCCAGCCAGACAGGATCCCGAACTTACTCCAGGTTCTTTTTAGTTACAAAGAAAACGGGGGACTGGAGGCCCATTTTAGACCTCAACAGACTCAACACCTTTGTCAAGAAGGGAAAGTTCCAGATGGTCACGCTTCAATTGATACTACCGTTTCTAGGAACGGGCGATTGGATGTGCTCTATAGATCTCAGGGATGCTTACTACCACACCAAAATGGCCAGACCATCCAGAGATCATTTGCGTTTCCAGCTGGGGGCCAGTCACTACCAATTCCGAGCACTGCCCTTTGGTCTCACCACAGCCCCCAGTGTGTTCACCAAAAGCATGGCAGTGGTTACGGATCACCTGAGGCGTCTAGGATTCCGGGTGTTTCCGTATCTGGATGACTGGCTGGCTCCTAACCGCCACCACCAGGCATCAACTGATTCTCTCCAGAGATTACACAATCAATCTGTGCTCTCAGGCATAATCATAAATTTCAAAAAAATCTGCTTTATTACCGTCGCAACATATTTCATTTATGGGAGCAGATCTAGACACCACCACTGCCTTGGTCAGGTTGCCTCAAGCAAGAGTAGTCTCTCTACGAAATCAGGTGTCCCACTTGCTGATGGAAAGAAGAGTATTGGCTTCCCAGGTTCTGAAGCTATTAGGTACCATGGCAGCTATGCTCACAGCAGTTCCTCTGGGACGGATGCACATGAGAATACTCCAGTGGTTACTTTTCACCCAGTGGTCTTATCTACAGCTTCCAATGTCATTCAAGATTCTACTGACAAATGCTTGAAAAAAGGACCTTTGGTGGTTGAACAGCCACCAGGTAACTGTAGGTCATCCATTTGTACTTCCCCCTCCCTCAGCCACGGTGACCACGGACGCTTCCCTGATAGGGTGGGGGGGTGTTTCAGGGTAGAACTGTCCGAGGTACTTGGTCAGAGATGGAATCCCATTTGCACATCAATGTCCTAGAGTTGAGAGCGCTGTTTCTAGCGTTGCAGCACTTTCACGACTCTCTACCTCGGGAGACGATTGCAATCCAGACGGACAACGTGTCGGTGGTCTGGTATATAAAAAAACAGGGGGGAACCAAGTTTTATCACTTATGCCGAGAGGCCCTGAGAATTTGGCAGTGGGCTGTATCCACGGGCGCTTTCTGATAGCAACGCACATCCCAGGGACATCCAACATGATAGCGGACAAACTGAGCAGAGCCATTCTGTTGCCCCATGAGTATTCCCTCAAAGAACAAGTGACGGAAATGATATTCCACAGATGGGGCCAGCCTTGCTGCAACCTTTTTGCATCCCCGTTGAATGCCAAATGCAGAAGCTACTTTGCCCTGTATCCTCCACCGGGGGACGGCCCAAGGGATTTGCTCTTACACGACTGGCCCTCCGGTCTCCTTTATGCCTTTCCACCAACCCCTCTGATCCCCAGATTTTTACAGAAAGCAAAAAGCTTGGGGAGGACTGTTATTCTGATAGCCCCATTTTGGCCTCAGCAGATATGGTTCCCCTTCCTTTAGCAATATCAAGTGGAAGAACCTTGATATGTTAGTGTTTCACTGCTGCAGTCATTACACTTGGGTTATCCTGCCGTCAGGCAGTCCCGCAGTCGGCCAGAGTTCCAAAGTCTTGGTCCGGCGGTGGTTGCTGTCGCTTCTTCCCTGACGTCAGTGTGCCAGGGGTATATAAGATGAAGCCGACACCATTTTCTTCAGTCTTTCTTGCTGCGCGGTGCTCGAAGCAAAAGCAGTTCGCAAGTGCCGGTCGGCCGACTCCTGAGATTTTCAATTCGAATTTCAGAACCAAAGTCTTTAATAAAGCTAAGTACCCCGTTGGGGAAACTTTTTCTTGCCTCAGACCGATGTCAGTAAAAGTTAATAATTGTATTTCTTGAAGGAAGCAAATACCTCATAAGGATTTTCATTCTTACTGTATCCCATGCCTAGGCCCAGACCACAACGTCACTAGTTGTCGGTTTTGTGCTAGATTTAATAAGCGCAGTATTAAATGTCGGTTTGATTTGGCCCGACATTATTTTGGCCGAAGGTTCAATTATACCATGCCGTCGGAACAACCGACGACCGGAATACACAAAAAGCGCAAAGACAAAGATAAGGACAGGCATCCGAGGTCCCAAACTGACGAAACCTCTTCTAGGCCAGTCGCCAGTTCTCCGGTTTTCAGTGAGGCACCTTCGCAGCCCCTGACGACCGCTACCTCAGAACCACAGGCCGCCCCCGACTCCCACGTGGAGATGGCTGGGCCTCTGGATACTCAAGACTTGGGGCCTGCAGAAACTAACCCTTCAGAGGGATCCGGAGCCGCTGAGCAGATATTGGCTTCAGAGGGTGTATTCAGACCTTCTCAGCTTACCATCACATCTTCTGCCAAGTCTAAAACCCCTTTAAAGACAAAGAAGCAAGTACAGCATTCACCTGGACAGGCCTCCATGCCTAAGAAACAGATGCTCAAAATGGCCAAAGACTTAATTACTCTGATCAGGGGTTCCCATCCCCCTCCTGATAAAAGGCCTAGGCAGGATGCAGACTATGATTCCTCTGGCCAGGTTTCCATTTCTTCGGATTCCTCTTCAGATCAGGGATTCTCTTTACCCCCCTATGAGGATTCTGATGCTGAATAATCAATTCCTTCAGCCTTGCCTCCAGAGGACTTCTCTTTTGGGGAAACTTTACATACCATGAGGGAGCATTTCCATTGGGAGGGCCAGGATTACTCAGAATCCAAGAAAAGGCTCAGAGACTTTCTTTTACTGCCTCAGCACAGGCCCCTTGCTATTCCGCCAGTGTTAGACATTGTGGGTGATGTGTACTCTGAATCCAGTTTAAATCCTGATTCTTTGCCCCCTGCGCCAGTCAAGCCAGACAGATACTACAGAGTCCCTGACTCTCTCAAATTTCTTTATAAAAACCCTGTTGCTGATCAGAAACTATTTCCCAGGGTCCCAAAGGGTTTAAGGCTTCCACAGCTAAACATCCAGTTCCCTCTGACAGGGATTCTAGAGCATTAGACAGATGGGGGAAGAAAGTTTACACTTCTACACCTTTAGCAGTGAGGGCTTTAAATTGCCAGTTTCACATGCTTAAATATCAACAATATTTAATGCCTCAGTTAAAATAGAAAATGCTTACAAATTCAGAACATCCTGATTATAAGGAAATGCAGGATTTATTGCATGCAACTGAACAAGTGGGAAAACCTACTTTGCAATGTGGTTTTGATTCATTGGAGGCTTCTTGTAGAGCTGCAGTTACAGGGTCTGTGATTCAAAGGCATGCTTGGTTAAAAGAACAAGGTTTACCTGATCATGTCAAAGCAAAATTATTGGATGCACCTTTGCAGCAGGATGTTTTATTTGGAGTAAAGGCAGAAGAGGTATTAAAGAAAATGGAGGATAAGGCAAAATCTATGCAAACAGTGAAGAATTTCTTACATGTTCAGCCACCACGATTTAGCAGAAATTGGCCTACAAAAAATTGGTCCTTTCCAGTTTCAGACAGACCACAAAGGGGCAGATACAGACGTCCGAGAGGCAGAAGTCAGCCCCAAGGCTCTTACAGACCTCGACAATGGGGTGAATCAACCCCAAAAGGAGGGGAAGACAGGTCACAACCTTATAGGAAACCAATGACTTCCCCTTTCAGATACCAAGCACTTTCCTTTTGGCAGCCCCCTTGGGGGGGAAACTAGCACTTTTTTCTCACAATTGGCATATGATCACCCAAGACAAATGGGTTCTGAATATTGTGTCTCAAGGTTACAGGTTCCACTTTCACACTTTATCAAGGCTAAAAGGAATGCCAGACCTGCCACAAAATCAATGGGCAGAGGCTCAAAAACATATTCAAAAGGTACCACAACAGGAGCAAGGACAAGGATTTTACTCGAGACTCTTTCTGGTCCCCTGAAAGGACAAAGCCTGGAGACTCATTCTGGACCTTTCTTTTCTAAATATTTACCTGGATGTTCCGAAAATCAAAATGTTGACACTACAGCAGCTTCTTCCCATGCTGGGCAAGAAGGCTTGGCTCGTAACTTTGGACCTCAAGGAGGCATACCTGCATGTCCCTATCAGACAAAATTGCAGAAGATGCCTCAGATTCATAGCAGGTTCAATGCATTACCAATTTTCTGCACTGCCCTTTGGCTTATCTACTGCACCCAGGGTCTTTTCAAAATGCCTGGCACCAGTAATTGCATTTTGCAGACAAAAGGGAATCCAAATATACCCATACTTGGACGACTGCCTTATTCAAGCAGAAAGCAAAGACATTCTTCTAAAGCATCTGGCGTTTGTAAAAAGCTTGCTAATTTGCCTAGGGTACACAGTAAACGAAAAGAAGTCAAAACTAGTGCCCTCACAACAGATAATATTCCTGGGTGCCAGCTTAAATACAATGGCCCAGATGGCTTATCTCATGCCAGACAAGCAAGGACAACTGACTCAATACTTTCAGTTGATGGCAACAAAAACCCAACTCCCTGCAAAAACAATTCTGCAGGCCTTGGGGTTCATGGCATCTTGCATGCTACTAATTCCATATGCCAGACTGCATATGAGGAAATTACAATGGTACCTAAAGAATGTTTGGTCTCAATACTGTCAGTCTGGAAACAGTAATACCACTTATTCCCTGCCTACAACAGGAGTTTCGATGCTGGGCACAGACATGCCTCCTCAACAAGGGACAACCTTTCACACAGCCAGGCAAACACTGACAACAGATGCTTCGGACTACGCCTGGGGAGCACACATGGCAGGAAAATGTATTCAGGGCAAGTGGGCCGCAGAACAAAGGCATCTTCACATCAATCAAAAAGAGATGCTAGCTGTACAAAATGCCCTAATAGCTTTCAAGGACCTTCTGCATCCAGGACAACTACTAATAAAGACAGACAACACCACAGTTATGTGGTACATAAACAAGCAAGGGGGCACTCATTCATATCCCCTCTGCAGGCAAGCCATGACCTTGTGGAATACAGCTCTAACCTTTCAAGTTCATCTGCAAGCACAATTCCTGCCAGGAGAGAAAAATACTCTGGCAGACGACTTAAGCAGAAACATCATGGATCTGCACGAGTGGAAATTAAATCCACAAGTTTTCAGCATGAGAGCACAAAAATGGTGGAGCCCGGACATAGATCTGTTTGCCTCCCCAATGAATTGCCAGCTAAAGAAATTCTGCACAAGGACTTACCACACACAAGCATGGAAAGTGGATGCTCTCTCATTCAGCTGGAAAAACCTACAAGTATATGCTTTTCCACCTCTACCTCTCCTTTCAAAGGTACTCCTAAAAGCCAGACAAGGAAAGCCAAAAATTATTCTGATTGCTCCAGACTGGCCACGCCAGCACTGGTATCCAATCTTAAAGAACTTAGCACAAGGCCCACCATGGATTTTACCTCAAGTTCTGCACCTTCTGACTCAACAAAACAATCGGCTACTTCACAGCCAGCTCAAAACCTTAAACCTGGCTGCATGGCAGATTACTTAGTAAAGCAGACAACACCTCTCACTAAAGCTGTAATGGATGTTATTTTGGAGGCCAGGAGGCCTAGCACCAGGAAATCCTACTCAGATAAGTGGAAGAGATTCTGTGCCTGGAACCAGGCTCAAGGCTTTGACCCTCTTGTCCCTAATATTCCTCAGATACTACAATATTTAACTGAGATGCTGGACAAAGGCCCATCTTTTTCATCCATTAAAATCCACGCCACTGCCATCTCTGCTCATTACAACACAGATCCACCAATTTTCTCTCATCCTTTGCTAAAACAGTACCTCAGAGTGGCTAAAAACATAAGACCGCCCCGTAGAGCACCAACTCCAACTTGGGACCTCAACTTTGTCTTGGAGAAATTAACTTTACTTCCTTTTGAACCAGCCAGTTCAGCAGAATTAAGATATGTCTCATGGAAAACTGCTCTGCTTTTGGCAATAACATCAGCACGAAAAGTTTGAGTTACAGGCACTAATGGCAGTGGAACCTTTCATCATTTTTCATCAAGACAGGGTGTCTTTACGAACAAACCCTACTTTTATGCCAAAGGCGGTATCAAAGGGGAGAGACTTCTGCATACATTGGACATACACAGCTACGCTTCTACTTGGACAAAACAAAAGCTTTCAGAAAAACTGAGCAATTGTTTGTCGCATATGCTGCAGGATCACAGGGAAAAGCTATTCCAAAGCAGACCATCTCAAAATGGATAGGGCACTGTATACGTTTCTGCTACACACAACATGGAAAAACTGTACCTAGCAACATCAGGTCTCATTCCACCAGGGCAACAGCCACTTCAACTGCCTATCTCAGAGGGGTACCTACCAAGGATATTTTGGAAGCTTCAACTTGGAGTTCAGTGCATACCTTTACCAAGAATTACCACCTGCCTCTCTACTCTAAATCCAGAGCTGGCTTTGCCTCTGCAGTGCTGCAGGGCCTTATAGCCACCCCAAATTCTTTATAGATTCAGCCACCCAACCTCAGCTTTGGGATTCTACCCAAGTGTAATGACTGCAGCAGTGAAACACGATGAACATAGTACAGTTTTGTACCTACCATAAATGTAGATGTTCAAGTGTCTTCACTGCTGCAGTCCAGGTTACCCACCCTCCATCCCCACTTTCTTACCTGGGACTTATCTATACCTTGTTACCTATACAACCTATGTGGTGTATTTGCTTGTAACTGAAGGAATTGTTTTACATTTTTTATGTATCCTTTATTAGCAATGTGTATTGCCTACCAATTTGGGGGCACCTGACATCTGGGGCAAGAAAAACTGAAGAAAATGGCGTCTGCTGCATCTTATATACCCTGGCGCACTGATGTCAGGGAAGAAGCGACAGCAACCGATGCCGGACCAAGACTTTGGAACTCTGGCCGAATGCAGGACCGCCTGACGGCAGGATAACCCAAGTGTAATGACTGCAGCAGTGAAGACGCAACATCTACGTTTATGGTAGGTACAAAACTGTACTTTCTGGACCCAGTGCCAGACCTTCTGACTCACTTGTCTGGAGATGTTCATCGTGCATACAGCTGCAGTCATAACAGATGGGTTCTCCTGCTGTCAGGCGGGTCCTCGGTCGGCCGAATTCCAAAGTCTAGGTCCGGCGTCGGTTGTCGTCGCTTCTTCCCAGACGTTGATGCGACAGGAGTATAAAGGAACCAGCCAACGCCATTTTTTTCAGTCTTTCTTGCCGCGCGGTGCCCGAAGCAGAAGCAGTTCGCAAGTGCCCGTTGGCCAGCTCCTGCGATTACGAAATTTGGAAACCGAAGTCTTCTTAAAAGCTAAGTACCCCGTTGGGGAAATTTTTCTTGCCTCAGACCGATGTCAGACAAAGTTAATAATTGTATTTCTTGTGGGAAGCAAATACCGCATAAGGATTTCCATTCCCTCTGTATACCTTTAGGCCCAGACCACGACGTCTCAGTCTGTCGCTTTTGTGCTACATTCAACAAACGCACTATTAAGCATCGGGCGGAGTTCGCCCAGCATTATTTTGGGGAAGCATTTAACTATACTATGTCGCCGGATACTCCGACTCTGGTTTTGTCTAAAAAACGCAAAGACAAGGACCGACACACGAGGTCCGCGGCCTCTACCGACACCACGCCAAAGCCGACTACACGTGGTCCGGTTCTCAGTGAGGCGCCTACGCAGCCCCTTATTACCGACGACACTACTTTGACGATGTCTCCTGTGCCCGAGGTCGCAGGCTTCTCGGCCCACACCCCGACTACAGATACTGAAGCCACTCTTGGCGTTGAAACTCAGAATGTGGACAGGTCCACCTCCACTCAAGGTGTCTTCAAACCTTCCTCTTCTTTCTCCATCAAGGCTTTCACAAAGTCTAAAGCAACCATGCACTCTGAGACCAGCTACACAGGGCCCATCTCCAGGCCCCATGCCTAAGAAACAGATGCTTAAAATGGCTGAGGATTTAATTACTCTTATCAGAGGTTCTCAGCCCCCACCGGACAAAAGGCCCAGAGTGGAGGATGATTCCCCCTCCTCTGATCAGGGCTCCATTATTTCAGAGCAGTCTGATGATGAGGAACATTCTTTCTCCCCTTTTGAAGACTCTGATGCGGAGGAGTCCATCCCTTCTGTATCCCCCCCTGAGGATTACTCATTTGGGGAAACTTTGCATACCTTAAGGGAACACTTCCACTGGGAAGGCCAGGATTATTCAGATTCCAAGAAGGCTCAGGGAATTTCTCTTGTTACCTCAGCATAGGCCTCTGGCTATACCTCCTGTCTTGGACATCCTAGATGATGTTTACTCGGAGGCCTGCCTTAACCCGGACTCTCTACCTCCAGCTCCAGTTAAGCCTGACAGGTACTACAGGGTTCCTGACTCACACCAATTTCTTTACAAAAGCCATGCTGTTGACCCAGAAACCATCTCACAGGGCCCCAAGGGAGTTAAGGCCTCCATTGCCAAAAATCCATTGCCTTCCGAGAGAGATTCCAGATCCTTAGAAAGGTGGGGGAAAAGGTATATACCTCGGCTACCTTATCCATGAGGGCCTTAAACTGTCAGTTTCATATGCTAAAATACCAACAGTTTTTGTTATCACAATTGAAGAGTAAAATGTCACAACCTGAACAACCAGATTTGAAGGAGTTGCAGGATTTGATGCATAGTGCAGAACAAGTGGGTAAGCATACCTTACAATGTGGTTTTGATGCTCTAGAGGCCTCATGTAGAGCTGCTGTTACAGGATCAGTCATACGTAGGCATGCCTGGCTCAAGGAACAAGCCTTGCCTGATCATGTCAAAGCTAAATTACTAGACGCCCCTCTTCAAAAGGATGTACTATTTGGCGCCAATGCTGAGGAGGTATTAAGGAAAATGGAGGAAAAGGCTAAATCAATGCAAACTGCAAAAGAATTTCTACAGGTTCAACCCCCACGTTTTAGCAGAAATTGGCCTTCCAAAAACTGGTCCTTTCCTGCCACAGACAGACCCCAAAGAGGCAGATACAGGCGCCCGAGGGGCAGAGGACAATCCCAAGGATTG
This sequence comes from Protopterus annectens, assembly GCF_019279795.1. Lineage (NCBI taxonomy): Eukaryota > Metazoa > Chordata > Ceratodontiformes > Protopteridae > Protopterus > Protopterus annectens. The sequence continues at coordinate 762,094,777 of NC_056728.1, read as the reverse complement.
TATAGAGGCAGACAATGGCAAGCTCCTACACAAAGAGGTGGTGAGGACAACTCACAATCTTTCAGAAAGCAAAACCAATGACTTTCCCCTTTACATGCCAACCAGGTCTCAAATGGCAGCCCCCTTAGGAGGAAAGCTGGCATTATTTTCAAAAAATTGGCATGTTGTCACAAAGGACAAATGGATCCTGGACATTGTAAACAGTGGCTACAAATTCCATTTTCACACCCTTCCAAAAATGAGAGGCATGCCAAACCTGCGACACAATCAAAGGGCAGAGGCACAAAAGCAAATTACAGATCTCATAAACATGAAAGCGATTCAAGAGGTACCTACGCACGAACAAGGTCAAGGTTTTTATTCCAGGCTATTTCTGGTGCCAAGAAAGGGAAAAGATTGGAGACCTATTTTGGATCTATCCATCCTAAACACATTTCTACTCGTACCAAAATTCAAGATGCTCACTCTACAGCAACTTCTTCCCATGCTGGGCAAGGAGTCTTGGCTGGTAACACTGGACCTCAAGGAGGCATACCTGCATGTCCCAATCAGACAAAATTGCAGAAGGTACCTCAGATTTCTTGCAGGTTCAACCCATTATCAATTCTCTGCATTGCCCTTTGGCTTATCTACTGCACCCAGAGTATTCACGAAATGCCTGGCATCAGTAATTGCCTACTGCAGACTTCAAGGGATACAAATATACCCCTATTTGGACGACTGCCTGATCCAAGTGGACAGCAAGCACATTCTTCTGAAACATCTGGCTTGTGTAATAATGTTATTGAAATCTCTGGGATACACAGTCAACAAAAAGAAATCAAGGCTAATACCCTCTCGGAAGATAATTTTCCTGGGTGCCAATTTGGACACAAACGCCCAGATGGCCTACCTCATGCTAGAGAAGCAGGGGCAAACTAATACAATACTTCAGAACACTAGCAAATTGCACCAGGCTGACTGCAAGGAAAATCCTGCAGACACTGGGATTCATGGCATCTTGCATCTTACTAATCCCATGTGCAAAGCTGCATATGAGGAAACTACAATGGTACCTGAAAAACATATGGTCTCAACACGGCCACAGTTTGGAAACAATAATACCACTAATTCCATGTCTGCAAAAGGAATTTCTGTGGTGGGCTCAAGCACGTCAAACAAACACAGGTCTTCCATTCAGCAAGCCTCAAGCAAATCAGGTCATCACAACAGATGCCACGGACTACGCCTGGGGGGCACACATGACAGATCGGTGCATTCAGGGCAAATGGTCCCAAAAAGAAAAGCACCTTCACATCAATCAAAAAGAAATGCTAGCAGTAATAAATGCTATTATAGCTTTCAAGGACCTTCTACAACCAGGTCAACTATTGATAAGAACGGACAACACCACAGTTACATACATAAACAGGGAAGAACACATTCTTACCCCCTATGCAGACTGGCCATGTCACTTTGGAACATGGCCATGGACTTACAAATGGAACTACAAGCACAGTACTTGCCAGGCAAGGAAAACACACTGGCAGACAACCTAAGCAGGAATATGACAGATCCACACGAATGGAAATTGCATCCAAAAGTTTTTACAGAAATAATCCAATAATGGGGAAGGCCAGACATAGATCTCTTTGCCTCCCACAAGAATCAATTGACAAAATTCTGCTCAAGGATCTTCCATCCAAAGGCCTGGAGGGTGGACGCTCTTTCTTTCAGTTGGACATCAATGACAGTTTATGCCTTCCCTCCTCTTCCTCTGCTGCCCAAAGTTCTATTAAAGACCAAAGCAGACAGACCAAAGATGATTCTCATTGCTCAGGACTGGCCAAGGCAACACTGGTACCCACTCCTGAGGAGCCTGACGCATTCCCCACCATGGACCCTGCCTCTAATGCCTCTTCTTCTGACTCAGCACAGTTTCAAAACTCTTCACAGCCAGCTAAAAACACTCAATCTAGCCGCATGGAAGATTCCTTAGCATCACAACAGGCCCTACTCTCCAAGGAGGTGCAGGATGTCATTTTGGAGGCCAGAAGGCCATCAACTAGAAAGGCTTACTCCGCAAAATGGAAACGCTTTTGTGTCTGGAATGAGAAAAAGGGCCAGGATCCTGGAAAACTGAATTTACCTCAAATACTACCATATTTGGCTGAACTGCTAAGCAGTGGACTTTCTTTCTCCTCCATCAAAATACATGCCTCAGCCATTTCTGCAGAATACAACACTGATCCTCCTTTATTCTCTCACCCTCTCAAGACAGTTCCTCAGAGGGGCTAAGAATTTAAGGCCTCCAAGGAAACAACCAATACCTGCTTGGGATCTTAATTTCATTCTGGAAAAATTGACCTTGCCTCCCTTTGAGCCAGCTGCCTCATCAGAATTGCAATATATGTCCTGGAAAACAGCTTTCCTTCTGGCTATCACCTCAGCTCGTAGAGTTTCAGAACTACAGGCTCTCATGGCTGTCCAGCCTTTTATCATCCTCCATCAGGACAGAGTTTCCTTACGAACCAACCCGTCCTTTATGCCTAAAGTAGTATCCAGGGTAGCTTTAAATCAGGCCATACATTTACCTACTTTTTATCCTAATCCTCAAAACAAAGGGGAGAGATTACTACATTCCTTGGACATCCACAGACAGCTGCATTATTATTTGGACAGAACAAAGCCTTTCAGAAAATCAGAACAGCTCTTTGTGGCCTATGCGGTAGGAGCTCAAGGGAAGCCAATTTCCAAACAGACAATCTCAAAATGGATAGCCCACTGCATACGCTTTTGCTATTCCTTTCATGGCAAAACTGTTCTTACAGGCATTAGAACTCATTCCACCAGGGCCACAGCCACCTCTGCAGCCTTCCTCAGAGGAGTTCCTACCAAGGATATTTTGGAAGCAGCCACTTGGAGTTCTGTGCATACCTTCTCCAAGCACTACAACCTACCATTATACTCCAAATCTAGAGCAGGCTTTGCCACTGCTGTCTTGCAGGGCATTTTGGCGGCTCCTAGTTCCAACTAGTGTCTACCACCCCTTTCTTAGCTTTGGGATTCTACCCATCTGTTATGACTGCAGCTGTATGCACGATGAACATAGTACAGTTTTGTACCTACCATAAATGTAGATGTTCGAGTGCTAATACAGCTGCAGTCCAGGTTTCCCTCCCTCCTTCCCCTCTTGGGACAGGCCTATAGGCTAACACATCCTCATACAACCTGATTGGGGTTTTCATTTATGATGTATTTGCTTGCAACTACTGTACTTTGATTATATAGCACTGCATTATCACACAAATTTATGTATTGCCTTCCTTCTGGGGGCACCTGACATCTGGGACAAGAAAAACTGAAGAAAATTGTGTTGGCTGGTTCCTTTATACCCCTGTCGCACTGACGTCAGGGAAGAAGCGACGACAACCGACGCCGGACCTAGACTTTGGAATTTGGCCGACAGAGGACCCGCCTGACGGCAGGAGAACCCATCTGTTATGACTGCAGCTGTATTAGCACTCAAACATCTACATTTATGGTAGGTACAAAACTGTACTTTCTTCACCCCTCTATTCACTCCCTCAAACTGGCAGCTTGGCTGCTCCACTTCCCAACCTAGCCAGGTCATATAATTTGTCTTCCGCGGTGCAACATATTCTAGTTTCTTCTCATAAAGTCTCCACCAGGAAATTGTACAACAGTAAATGGAAGGGGTTTGTTTATTGGGCTTCTCAACATGATATTGATCCCTATGTCGCTCCTATTCATAGGATTCTTGAGTTCTTGACTATGCTTTTTCACGAAGGTGCAGCAGCTGCCACTATAAGGGTTCAATTGGCTGCAATATCCAGCTTTCATTTAGGATGCGAAGGCTCTAATATTATGTCTCACAGATTATGTAAAGCCTTTCTGAAAGGGACTCATCACCTTAGGCCACCTATCAGACATCCAGTTACTCCCTGGAATCTAAATTTAGTACCGTCTCAACTTATGCTTCCCCCCTTTTGAAGCCTGCATCATCTTGTCTTCTGAAGTTTCTTTCTTGAAAGGCAGTTTTCTTGGTGGCTATTACCTCGGCACGTAGAGCTTCTGATCTACAAGCTCTTTCTATCCGTATCTGGTCTTTCACCCCGACAGTGTCTCTCTCAGGACAAATCCTACCTCTCTTCCTAAGGTCTGCTCTGAGGCTAATTTGAACCATTCTGTTGAGCTTCCCACTTTTTTCAGACACCATTCTAATAAATTGGAATATATGTTACATAAGCTTGATATTCCCAGATAATTGAGGTTTTATTTGGACAGAACAAAAGAATTTAGGAAATCGGATCAGCTCTTTGTTTCCCATGCGGACAATAAGAAGGGGTTTCCTGTGTCTAAAGTTACATTGTCTAAATGGTTGTCTGATTTGTATAAAATTTATATATTCTTCAACCAACCAACCCTTAGAATGTGACGTGAAAGCTCATTCTGCCAGGGCTGTGTCTGTCTCTGGCTCATGCAGCCCATTTGCCTTTGGACACCATTTGTGCAGCTGCTGCTTGATCCAAACCTCATACGTTTATCACTCACTACAAAGTGGACGGGGCTTCCTTTGGTTTCACTGTTCTCAGGAATGTTCTCCTGTGAGCCACCCAGAATTAGGGTGCTTGGGACGCTACCCACGTGTAAGAACAAATGGCGAGATTGTTATGTTCTTACCATAGCGTTCCATGTGAGTTCATCTCGCCTTTGTTCTTACACTCTCTCTCACCCTCCCCCTCCGGGTTCTTGAAGAACGGGTATGACTGGTGGTCTGGTTGGTCTGACCAGTGTCCTTCACTCCAGCCAGAGTATCTCTTGGCTAATTGTAAATATGTGTATACATATGTATATATTTTGCATATTGGTATGTTTAGTTGTATTCTTTCTTGCTGGGTTTGGCTAACTAGATCTGAGGTTAGTCAGAGAGCATCATGGGATAGGGATTGTGCCTCGAGCTACTCAAAGATCTTGAGCTTGGAAAGTGGCCGACTCGGAGGAACCCACGTGTAAGAACAAGGCGAGATGAACAACTCATATGGAACGTTATAAGAACATAACTTTTTTTTTTTTTTTTTATTCATATGCTCTGATTCTGTCAATATCTCAGGTTAATAACATAGTATTTTGTGTCCCTGATTTCTTCCGGATTTGTCCCTGATTTTGTTGAAATTTGTCCCTGATTAGTTGAGAGCTGTTTGCAATCATGTAGGCCGCCAGGAAACCTAATACTAGGAGCTCTTTGTCTAAATGGAAGAGGTTCTCAGTGTGGTGTCAGCAAAGACAGCTAGACCCATTAAAAACAGAGTTCCCCTAGTGCTTGTCCTATCTGTGTGAATTACTCCAAGCAGGGTTGGCATATTCATCTATTAAGGCACACCTTGCTGCTATTTCAGCCTGTCTGCCTCTAGATCCTCCTCTAGTCTCCCTTCTGAGTTATTCCTTAAGGGAACTACTACACCTCAGACCCCATAGGAGACATGTTCCTTCTCCTTAAGATTTGAATTATGTTCTAGAGAAACTCACTGTTGCCCCCTTTGAACCAGCCTCCAAGGCTTCTCTGAAACATTGTACCTGGAAAACTGTACTCCTTGTGGTCCTCACATCAGCCAGGAGAGTGTCAGAACTCCAGGCCGTCATGGCAACTCCTCCCTTCCTCGTCTTTCACAAAGAAAGAATGACCTTGAGGACCAACCCCTCTTTTATGTTCAAGGTAGTCAATGAGTTATCCCTAAATCAGGGTATTCACCTGCCCACATTTTATCCTCAGCCCCAAAAATGACAGAGAGAGAGTCTTAACATTCCCTTGATGTTCACAGACAACTTAGATTTTACCTTGACAAGACTAAGGCTTTTAGGAAATCAGACCAACTTTTTGTCTCCTTCCACCCTAGAGCCTTGGGAAAGGCGGCAACAAAGCAGACAATTTCTGTTTGGATCTCCAAAGCAATATCCTTTTGCCACACATTCCATGGGAAATAGCTCAAATCCAAAATTAAGGCCCACTCCACCAGAGCCATGGCTTCATCTGAGGCTTTCTTCAAAGGACTAGACACTGCTTCCATCCTTGAGGCAGCTACCTGGTCATCTGTCCACACCTTCACTAAACACTACAGGTTGTATCATATCTCCAGATCCACAGCAGGTTTTGCAAGGGCAATCCTGCATGGCTTTGTGGAGAGTAGCTCCATACCACCTCCCTCTTCTTCCCTGTGAGCTGTGGCACTCACCCCAACAGTTGAAATGCTGCAACATGAGAATAGAAGAACATAGAATAGTTGTATAAAATCTTATAACCATGGATGTCCTTCTCTTCCAAGTTGCAGTATTTATTCCCTCCCATCTTGCCCCTTTCTCTCCATCTGAACTCTTTTCCTGGGTGGCATATAGAGCCTTATACAGCTTCCCGAGACTGGGGTCCGACTGGGGCATTCAATTCTGAGGAAAGGTATGTGCAGATGTCACTTTTTATGGCCCATGCTATCTGGGCCAACGTCAGATGTCCTACATACGTAGCAATGACTACAATCTTTCGTATACTGGACAGACATTCGGGTAGTAAGAGAGGTAAACCCAACAGTTGGAATACTGCAACATGGAAGAGAAGGACATCTTTGGTTATGGTAAGATTTTAAACAACTCTTTTTACAATGAGAATGCTCACCTAGATGTACTTTAATAGTTCAGGTACTTTGATAAGTTAGAACAAACTCTGAGCTTTATTAATTTTTGTTGACTGGGAAAATTAACTGATCTATGCAGGTCCATTTTGGCCACTGACAAGGGGCATATACAGTAAAAGTACAATTCCTTGCAGATAGTTGCATAAGTACTTGCATTATATGCGAGTTGCACAGTATTGTAGCTATTGCACAATTCAGAGCACAAGTCATTGAAATGACTTTAGTAGTTTATACACTGAAAGACATGCTTACAATAGTATTACATCTGAGCAGCAAATATTTAACAGCCACATTTAAAATAATTGTAGAAGTTGTAATTGAATTAATGACCTATAAATGTGTACAGCCAAAAATGCTAGTTATTTGTATATTCAGATAGCCAGACTGTTCAGTTCATGTTTCTATTATAAAGCAACCTAGTAATGATTACAGAGTTAAGATAAAGACCATGCTTGAGAGTTGAGAAAGATGTTTAGCCTAACAACAAGGCTAGCCTTAAAACTTGACTGTTTAATTATCAATGTATTAGTAAATGGGTTAGTAGACTGGCTCCATGACCTTTTCAGGCACAACCCATCCTTACAATACAGCAAAGTAAGAAAAATAGTGGAATTCCCTAGAAAGAGATTATACTTTACATTAAATGCAATGCATATGTTGTTAGTGTGATGTATATAGTAATTCACATTATATTTCAACCAAATACATTCCAAAGACTTGTAATACTGTCGTCTCTACTTGTGATGAAACATAGCAACTTAAGAGTTGACTGTCATACAGTAGACTATCCAGAATCTGTATAATTAAATTTGTACTACATGAGGAGAAAAATGTACGGGTTTAGTTTGGAAGGCTTGCAATTATATTAAAACTGATTAAAATAAAGTGCTTCTGGTGTATACATCATATAAGTATGAGGAAAGTATTTAAGTGCAGCTCTGTCCCTAAACTGGGTAGGTAACAATGATCCAAGTATCTTGAGGTGGCCCTGACTATAATTCAGATAACCCAAGTTTAAATAGTGACTGAAATAGATGGGCAGAGGAGGGTGAGAGTAAGCAGCTAATGCCAGCTCATCACCTGATAGGGCATTTGGTCCAGTAGGCTGTCCACTACCATCAAACAGAGACTTGCAGGAGACAAAGGCACTGCCAAGAACTGATCATGATCTCTGTACTCCCAAGTCATTGATGGTCGCTGACACGGGGCGGCTTGCCACTTGGTGGGCTGTAAATCTGCAGCAGAGGGGCAATAGTTATATCAGCTGTCTCCTGTGAGCCCTTCATCGGCAGTGTAGGATATCTAACAAGGGGGGTTGACAATCATGTCAGTGGGCATATGAATGCAGGAGACAGCTGGACTCAAACCACCTCTACTTCTGCCTGAATGCGTCTCCCCCTCCAGTTGTCCATCACCTAAGTTGGTGGCCACAGGTCACTGATAGGGAAAAAATTGACCAGCACTGATTGGAGGGAGGCCAGTCATCAGCAAGTGGATGGCAAAAATACCTAGGGATGAAAAAGAGCACCCAGTTGGCATTCAGGCCACCAGCCTTGTAAATAAGCAAACTTGAGTTGTTCTACCAAAATATGCACCTTTAAACTGGATACTACAGAGCCATTAAAGAAAACCACCTAAACACGTAGTGGTTCTGTAAGATTTTAAGCTATACAAGAACTTAGCTAATTGCATTCCGCAGTCAAATCTCTACCTGCTGGCAGCTCACCGCAGAATATTTAGACAAGGTATTATAATAAACTTGAATCTGTTCCAAAACATCATTTGAACTATAATGTAAAGAAAATATAATCTGTTCACTTAATTGTATAGTAGTATCTTCCTCACCAGTGAGCCATGTACCGACCCTTCAGCTATTACTATAAACACATAATGTAATTGCATACAGCATGTATTCTAGACATGTCAAGACATGTCAAAACTGTTTCTTTTTTGAAAGTCAGACATATGAACCTAGTTCAGTACGAAAACTAAATCGGATCCAGGACAAAACATATCCCTGCACAACAGTGCTAACTAAATCTATGAGGAACTTGAAACAGAAGAAAAGAGGAAGGAAACGGTCACCACATCGGAGCTTACTGAAGGCAGTGCTTCCCTTAATAGCAAAGCTTCTTTCTTCTTTTGGCTTTTCCCGGTTAGGGGTTGCCACAGCGAAACTCCGATCCACTAAGGATTGGCAGTGGATTTTTATGGTGCCGAGTTGCCAGCCCGACGTCGAACCTTCAAAGAAGGCACACCCATTCACGCACGTGCCTACCTGCATGTCTTTAGATGTCACTCGACCACGGGGAGGACTTGCAGACTCCACACAGAAGGTGCTCCCACTGAGAATCAAACAGTAGAACCTCTTGCTGTGAGGTGACAGTGCTAACCACTGCACCATCGCAGCCTACTTTTCATAAATCAATCCTACTCACTAGGAAAAATCAGAATCCTCTGCACAGTTTTTAAGAACAAGATTAAAAAATAAACAGAGGGGATTACTAAGATGGCTGCTCATTGAGTAACCACTTAATTTCATCTCTCCCAGTGTGAAAATAGAAAGCCAGAAGAGAGATCCAGTAAACTTGTGTTTGGGGTAAATTTCAGTAAGTGGCTAGTAAGTGCACTGCCTGGATGTCAGCAAAAAAGAAATTCAGAGAACCTGAAAGAAAATCAATCACAAAAGGTGAGAAAAATGACTAGGAAGAAATTATGTAGCGGTGAAGCAAAAAGCAGTGCAAGACGTGACCTCCAGTAACCCAGAGGGAAAAAAAGTCAAATGTAATGAGAGATGATTAAAATAAATGAAACACTGATGGAGTATATCAAGTTAAATAAAAGACTGGAAAAAATGGAAGAAGCTTTAAATAGATACTCAGTTGAGGTGATAAAACTGCCAATATCAGAGGTCAAAATAAAGAAAAGGCTGGTTGAATATGAGATTGCTCAAGAAGAGATGTTTCAAAAAATAATAGAATTGGAGGACAGAGCATGTATTCTGCTGTACCAGAGAAGCTAGAAGGAACATTGTATTAATTTTATGAAAGTACAAATAAGCAACTGGACTGGTATTCCACATCAGTTGTTTATGCTCCAAACCTGGCCATGAGAAAGCAACCTAGACCTTTAATAGTAAAGATGCAATCCTACCAGCAGCAGTAGTTGATTCTGGCAAAACTGTGGCAGAACAAAGTACTAAAAGTGGGAGGCAGAGTTTGTGTGGAAAATGATTACTCACCGTTCACCAGGCAGAAGAGTAAATTTATTCCACTAATCAGGGAGTGTTGAGAAGCAGGCATGAGATTCAAACTGGTGTACTCAGCATACCTCTCAAACTCTCAGAACAAGAAATCTGGACAAAGCCAGAAAGAAATGGAGGGACAGATTTTAAATATTGCTCCTATAAACTTAGAAAGTTGATGGAATGACAGATTCTACATTATTGTATGTTTTCTGAAGGATAAGAAGTCTGAATCTCAAATGTCACTTAGTAGTATTTGTTGACTTCAGTCCTCAGTGAATTGTCAGAAAACTACAGGTTTTGAGAAAACAGATCAAAAATAAGTTGCAAAAATCTCAAAATTCTGCAAAAATCTGGGCAGCTGAGAGGTATGGTACCCAGCCGTCTTCAGAATATTCATTCCTGGAGGGACAAAATCATTTTTTCATGCAGAACATGCTAAGGAAGAAATGCAAAAGTTTGTACAACAAAAAGTGATCTGTGAAACAGAAGGAGATCCTGCTGCTGCTTCTACTGGTAATAAAGACCGTAGAGAAAATGTGCCAGTTAAACCTTTTCCAGTGTTTCAACAGAAAATGCTTCAGACAGAAAAAAAGCACACAAGTTGATTAGAACAGTGTTTCTCAAACTTTTATGATCACGGCCCACTTGGACAAAGCACATAACTCAGTGACCCACTAGCTTCTTCCATAAATCACATGATTTAAAGATAGGTCATATTTTGAGTACTGACACACTAATTTAATGAACAATTTTCCCCAGTAGCCCCTTCATTTGTTTGTATTGTGTATGCACAAGCAGTAAAATGACACAATACATTTTGCCCAGAGGTCACGAAGTTCAAAGGTTCATAGGTTAGTACTAGGCTAACTGCCCTTGCGAGCCATTATAAGCCTAGCCAGTTATCCCTTGTGAGACTCAAACCCTGCAGCTTGTGTTTGTAAGGCAAACACTTTAACCATTAGGCCACCCTCCCAACCCTCTCTGACCATGTATGCACAAGCACTTCCCTGATACATGAATGAATTATTCCCCCAAGCAACATCTTCATCACTATGTCCAGGTATACACAAGCACCAAAATAAAACGTTTCCCAAATAGACCCCTTTAGTAAAATGCCCGGGTACAGTATGCAGAAGCACCAAAATGAAACATTTTCCCAAGCTACCCTTTCAGTAATATATGTACAAGCACCAAAATAAAACATTCACCCAAGCGACCCTTCAGTAAAATGTTGAGGTATGCCCAAGCACCAAAAAGAAACGTTTGCCCAAGCAAACCCTTCAGTAATACAAGCACAAAAATGAAACATTCATCCAAGCGGCCCCTTCATTAACATAAGTACAAGCACCAAAATTAAACCTTCGCCCAAGCTACACATCAGTAAAATGTTGAGGTATGATTTAGCACCCGGTTCCCCGCAAATGTGTGGCACACTGCTGGAGAGAGGTGGACCCCTTCCTTTTTCACTCAAACCCAGTGATGAGTGGCACTTCTCGCTGACCTTGCGAATGACCATCCCTGACCACCCGGAGATCTGTGGCGCTGCTGCAGTATAGTTGCATTTATTCTGGATTCTGACTTACAGGAGTTATCATAATCCCACAAATGGTAGCTTCACATCATTGGCTTCTCAGCTAAGCACATGCACCAAATGTGTTCCTGTCATACTGAGCAGGATTACTATCGCAAAAAAACAAATCATCAGTAGGGTAAAACTAACCTGTCACGATGGTCTAAACCCAGATCACATTCCCTATTAGTGGGTGAACGGTCCAGCGCTTGGTGAATTCTGCTTCACAATGATAGGAAGAGCTGACATTGAATATCAGAAAGCGATGTAGCTATGAATGCTTGGCTGCCACAAGCCAGTCATCCCTATGGTAACTTTTCTGACACCTCCTGCTTAAAACCCAAAAAGTCAGAAGGATTGTGAGGCCCCACTTTCATAGTCTGTGTTCATACCGAAAATCACAATCAATGTTTCAATGGGAAAATGCTTCAGACAGAAAAAAAAGTACACGAGTTGAAGAGTTGACTAGAACAATATTTCTCAAACTTTTCTGATCGCGGACCACTTGGACAAAGCACATAACTCAGTGGCCCACTAGCCTTTGCCATAAATCACATTGATTTAAAGATGGGTCATATTTCGAGTACTGATGCATGTAAAATCTCAATCCTGACACATTGATTTAATGGATTTTCCCCAGTAAACCCCTTCATTAGTTTGTATTGTGTATGCACAAGCACTAAAATGACGCAATAAAATAATTGCCCTGTGATCACTTAAGCAGTCTGACCATGTATGCACAAGCCCTTCCCCGATACATGAATGTAGCATTTCCCCAAGCAACATCTCCATTACTTATGTCTAGGTATACACAAGCATCAAAATGAAACCTTTCCCAAAGAGATCCCTTCAGTAAAATGTCCAGGTACAGTATGCAGAAGCACCAAAATGAAACATTTGCCCAAGCGTCCCCTTCAGTAACATATGTACAAGTACCAAAATGAAACATTCACCCAAGCGACTCCTTCAGTAAAATGTTGAGGTATGCCCAAGCACCAAAATGAAACATTTGCCCAAGTGACCACTTCAATAACACAAGTACAAGCTCAAAAATGAAACCTTCACCCAAGGGACCCCTTCAGTAAAATGTCGAGGTGTGCACAAGCACCAAAATGAAATGTTTGCCCAAGAGACACACAACAAGCATGCAGAATCAGTGAAGTACATGCTTCAGATAAGACTTCCCATGCACACATATTGAATTGGTATTTTAGGCAGGGTTTTACCTTCAGTTTCTGGCACACTGCTGAATCTGTGCTGATAGGTTCTCTCAGCTTGCAGTTGCAAGCTGAGATTAACCAATCAGCTTCAAGAAAGGAGGACTTATGGCAGCAACACATCCAGACACCAGACAATGCCATTTAATTCAATTAAAAAAAAACAGGCAGTGCAGAGAACATACATATTTATTATTAACTCGAAGCCCACCAGGAAATCCCCATGGCCCACCAGTGGGCCACAGAGCACACTTTGAGAAATGAACTATAAAAACCAATAGTATGTTGGAAATTAAGCAGAGACTGGATTTGAGAGATGAAGATGAACAGGAATAAAACCAGCAACCTGGAAATTGACAAATGTGGGATTACAAAGCATTAATTTATATTTGTGAAACGTGACAGAACAAAAAAACCTGGAAATATTGGACTTTCTTAACTTTGGTAAAACTTGTAGGAGACTCAAAAGCCATATGCCCTACTTCATTCCATTAATGTTTGGAAGAACACTTACCAGAGAGAAGAGGAGGAAGAAACCTAACTGTAAGTAAAACAAAATGTTAGCTCATGATGTAATCTGCATGTTATAAAGTCAAGTTTTCTCAGTTACTTTCAAGTGTAATAGGGATGTTAAAGCAAGCAAGTGCCCCTGTTTTTTTTCCTTTTCTCCTTGTTCAGTTTTAAGAATGTAGGCACTGCAGTGTAAACGAAGAAAAGTCAGGTCATGTTTCAATAGAGGAATGACTGGATTAAGGCTCTTCACTTGATCTAATAACACGTTTTAAGAGAAAGCAAATAAAAAACATTGAATATAATAAAGCATTCCTCTATCAAATAAGTACTTGTAGAACCACCTCACTATCTGGTTCTCATGTCTCCATGGAGACAATCTGCTAAAGGGCAATAAAAAAACAATACTGCTTTTGTTCAATGACTACTGTATGATGTTTTCTGAAAGCATTCAAGTGTTTCCCAATCTGGAAGAGCAATAAAGATAAGACAAAACCAGACAGCACTTAGTAGAAGTACAGGTTGCACCATGTGTCTTAGCATTGATAGCCTTACTTTTAGGTTAACCCAAGTCTGTACGTGTGGCTGTCAGTTTGAAAGAATTCTTCTTAGGAGGGTAAAACTTCAATATTTGGGTTGTACATAGTCTTGTTTGGTAGTATTAAGTCAACAGGTTTTAGGGGTATATTGGGGGTGTATTTCTTTGAGGGCTTTCAATAAAACAACATTTTGTAAGATGTACCATATGCTCAAATGGGTTGGACAGGCAGGAAATGACTGTATAAAAGATCAACCTGCCAAACAGTGTATGCATGTAACACAAAAGCTAGATACTTAACAAAAAAGCTATTACAAAAAGTGGAAATAATATTTTTAGCATGATACTTTCTGTATTATCTTTAAATGTTGATGGTCTCGCACATGTATACAAAAAAGTAGTGAACTGTATTAAAAAATGTAGAGCTATGCTACAGGAAGCACATTTGGAATATATATGCAACAAAGTCTAGAAAATTTAGGATATTTGCTTTGAAGTGTTTACATACGTATCCTTACACCCCCAAGTAGACTCAAAAGAATTTTTTCCTCAGGTAGACAGCTGGAGGTGTGACTGGGAGGAAAGAGGTAATTGGGAATATATTTTCTGGGAGTGTAATGAGTTAGCTGACTTTGAAGATTTCCTGCAGACTACTCTGTATGAGATACTGGGTGAGCAAATTGGTGTAACTAAGTAAATATTTTTTGAGCTATGATACAGAATCTGAATTGCCTAGACATAGTGTAAGGTTTAGAGTCTAATTATGGTGACTACCAAAAAAGCAATTTCTAGAAAATGGAAATCAAAGTCTAAACCAATTGTACTCGAAGTAGCGAATATAGTAATAGAGATAAAACAACTGGAATTGGGATCTTTAGAAAAGGTAGGAGCAAATTACATAGAAAAAAATGGGAATTGTGGGAACAATACATGCAGATGAGGAATGAGGTTTATAAGAATGCAGGATTTGAGGACTTCCAAGATGGCTGCACATTGAATGACAGATTAATTCTAACTCCTCCAGTGTGGAAACGAAAACTCAGCAGACAAGGTCAGTAGATTTGTGTTTATGGGTAAATTTCAGTATGTGGCTAGTAAGTGTACTGCCTGGATGCCAGGAAAAAAGAAATGCCGCGGACCTGGAAAAAATCGGCTACAAAAAGTGCAGAAGAAACACTGAAGAACGTTCTGTAGCTGTTCAGCAAAAAGCAATGCAACCTCCAGACATGAAATCCAGTAACCTACAGTAAGATATAGGACAACTGCACACAGACCTGGTTAAAATAAATATCAACACAAACAACAAAAGGCTGGGGAAAAAAGGAAGAAGCTTTAAACAAATATTCAGATGAGGTGATAAAGCTGCAAAAATCAGAGGATGAAATGTAGAAAAGGCTGGCTGAATATGACACTGCTAAGGAAGGGATGTTTCAAAAAAACAATAGAATTAGAGGACAGAGCACTTAGGGAAAACCTGAGATTTTCAGCTACGCCAGAGAAGCTGGAAGGAGCAGACTGCATTCATTTATGAAAGCACAAGTAAGCAACTGGATTGGTATTCACAGCAGGAGGAGTTAGTTGAAAGGGCACATAGCCAGGTTTGGAGAATACACATTATGAGAAAGCAACCTAAATCTTTAATAGTAAAGATGCAATCCTAACAGCAGAAGAAGTTGATTTTATTAAAACTGTGTCAGAAGGACTAAGTACTAAAAATGGGAGACAGCAGAGTGTTTGTAGAGAATGGTTAGTCACTGTACACCAAGCAGAAGAGAAGTAAAGTTTTTCCACTTTTCAGGGGATGTTGAGACGCAGGTGTAAGATTAAAACTGCTTTACCCAGCTGTGTTCAAACTCTTCTTTCCTGGAAAGAGAAAATCATTTTTTGATGAATTACATGCTAAACAGGAAATAAAAGTTTGTCCAAGAAAAAGTGAGCTGTGAAACAGAAAGAGATTCTGCTTCTTGTTCTGGTAATAAAGACCACAGAGAGAGACTGTACCTCTGAAACTTTTTCCACTGTTTCATAGAAAATGTTGATGTGAAGGAAGGGAGCACGAGAGTTGACTAGAAGAATTAGTACATTGGAAATGAAGTAGAGAGAGGATTTGGGAGAGGGAGGTGAATAGTAATAAAACCAGTAACAGTGTGGGATTATGGTGCAATAATTGTGTGTGTGAAATATTACAGAACAAGAACATCTGGAAATATTGGACTTGTTCAGAATTTGTTGGACTTGTGAGGGACTCTAAAGCATATGCCCTACTTCATGTCATTAATGTTCAAAAAATGCTTTGAGGAGGGAAAAAGTTAACTAAAGAATGTTTTTCTTACTAGCACTATTTTTATGGTGTATGGTTTTCTTTGCAAGCTATAAAGTAAAGTTTTCTCAAATATTTTTAAGTGCAATGGGGATTATAAACAGGTGTTGCTGTTATTTTTTTTTCTTTTTCCCTTCTCTGTCTCTCTTCTCATTCAGTTTTAAGAAATGTAGACAATGCAAGGAAAAAAAAGCCTGGTTAAAATGAGCATGACAAATGAAAAATGAATGCGTTTGTTTTTTCCTCATTCCTACTTGGGGAAAGGACTGGATTAAGGTCCTTTGATTTATCACAAGTTTTAAGAGTAAACAAGTAAATGAAAAGAATATTGAATATTATGAGGCTTTTTCTTTTTTAGCAAATACGTGTATTCTCAATACCAATTGTACAACTGGTTTCCATGTTTCCGTGGAAACAATGTGATAGAAAAACTGTCTGGTTCTCAGGTTGTCTGTGGTAACAACCTGATAGAGAAACTGGCTACAAGTCTGGTGGAGACAGGTTGGCTGAAGAAAAAAAAACTGAGAAGAGAAATTGGCTAGAAGATAACCCCTGAATGCTTTCAGAGAACTTTTTTCCAGCTTTGAGAGCGATAATGAAAAGACAACCATTTACCACTTAGTAGAAGCACGGGCTGCAATATGCATCTTAGCATGTTTAACCTTTGTTTTAGGTTAACTCAAGTCTGTGAGTATGGCTGTCAGTTTGAGACTTTTGTTCCTATTAGGAGGGAAAAACTTCAGGATTTGAAGATGTACATAGTTTTGTTTGTTGGTATTAAGTTGATAGGTTTTATGGGGTATTGGAGGTGTGTTCATGTTTTTTGTTTGAGGGGCTTTCAATAAAACAAGAGTTCAACCTGTCAAACAGTGTATGCATGTAAGACAAAAACTGGAACTAGACAATTGACAAAAAGGTGTTTTACATAAAAGGTGGGAATAACTAATGCAATGATGCTTTCTAATATGTCTTTAAATGTCAGTAGTCTCCCAGATAAATACAAAAGAGTAGTGAACTATATTCAAAAGTGTAGAGTGCAAATAGTTATGTTACATGAGACACACTTAGAAAGAACTGAACATGTGAATTTGATAAAGAAAGGATCTGATGTCAATCTTCACATAATCTTTGACTGTAGGGTCTGTTCCGAGCTTTGGAACAGACTCTGCCATTATTCCAGCTATCATTCCAAAATTCTCGAGCTAGGCTCTACCCATAATGCTTCTCACTAGATTACCTCTGATCTCGTTTACTGCAGCTTTGTAGTACCAAACGCATTCAACCAATCTCTCTAGCCTTGGCTGTTATTTTATTGTAAGTTAGTTCATTTTTGTCTTGAATCTTTATATTTCTCTATATTACCTATGTTTTTCTGTATATTTACCCGCTCCTCTCTCAAATTTAATATGCGAGTGGTTCTCCTTCTCCTTTCTATCGTTAGATATTCCAAGTTGTATTACCATTGCTGGTAATCCTCTTTCTTCCTTTAAAATGTAATTAAAAAAATATACTATATATATATATATATATATATATATATATATATATATCAATAATATCAATATATATATATATATATATATATATATATATATATATCAATGAGTGAACACACTTTTTGTGTATACTGTCTAGGTGCTGTCCATCTACAGGAAGATTGCGGTATCTGCCATGGTTTCTCTGCCAGAAACATGACAGAGTGCAGGAAGAAACGTATTTTGAAAGGACTACTTAAAGGTGATTTTGAAGAGGCAATCTCTGGTCCCCAAGACTGAACAGCTTTTCCTCTTCTTCAGGCTCATCTAAAACAAAAAAGACTACATTCGGTTTCTGCTAAATTGACCAGCTCTCCTACGGTGCAGACTGTATCTTCGATACAACTAGGTAAAGACAATTTTGCTTTGACATAAACTTCGGTGCAGACACCTGAAGCTTTGGCACCAGCTGAGCCCTCGGGGTCGAAGCAGCCTCCTCTAAACTTCATATTCTCCATCAGTGGACCTATTTGCCGACCATCCACCAAGACCGCCAAAATCCCCATAAGCCTCCTCTGTTTGGTCTACTAAGAGCCTGTCCGAGTCAGACATTGAGACTAGTGAGCCAGTTCCTGACTGGAGCTTCCTCCAGGCTCTTCCTAGGGACAGAGGGCACAAAAGCCTCAGGAATAAGCCACCCTGGTATCATCTTCAGATACTTCTCTGGAGCATCCCACCAAAAAGGTACCTTCAAAGAAAAAGTGCAAGAGGAAGCACTTGAACTCCCCTGAAGAGTCTTTCACAGAGGATACTAATTTTGATGAAGGGGAAGACTCCACTAGGTCACCCCCTGATGATGATTCCTTTGGGGATATTCTAGAAATCCTGAAGCAGAGTGGTGGCTGGACTTCCCTCTAACCTTCCTAAGAGGAATTTGTATACCTGGAGGAGGCTTTTCGTGCCCAGCCCTTTACCTTTTGGATCTCTCCACCTGCTGACAATCTTATAAAGCTGATTGCTCAGCAGGCCTAGATAATTCCTGACTTCATCTAACCAATCCCTAAAAGACCTGACCAGATTCTGTCTGCCCCTAAAGACGAGCATCATTGAGCCAAGGGTATTCCTGTAGACGCCGTGGTGATAGCGACAACCACCAAAAAGGAACTTGCAGAAGAAAGTCCTACTATTCATCCTCCTAACAAGGAGTCTAGGGCTATGGATATGTTTGGAAAGCGCATGTACACTTCATTGCCCTTTACTCTCAGGTCTTTAATTATACAACACAGTTTACCAGGATGCAGAGAGATCTGATTAAAGAGCTTTCAGACACTCTTGCAAGAGCAGTAGCTGAAGGGGTCCGAAATAAGGTTACTTCTCAGCTTGCCAACCTTGAATTGATTTCCAGTTCGTCCATGAGGCTAATAGCTCATGCAGCTGAAGGGGCATCAAGAGCAGCAGGTTCAGGCGTAGCCATCAGGAGAGACGCCTGTTTGCGCTTATGTGACTTTGTGGAGCCATTTGTCTTCTTTCGTCAATGCTCTGTTTGGCAGATCATCCGTGTTTGGCCCCAAGATTAAAGACACACTGGCCAGATGTGAGAAAGATGGGAAGACCCTTTATGCCATGGACATACGCTTCTCCACTCCTCAATGGCCCTGCTATAGGAACCAGAGAAGTGGGAGGCTATGGTTCAAAAAGACCCAAAGGCCTTTCCAAGAAACTCATGGGAAGGATTTCACCTAGGGCAGAAGGGAAAGTAGTAATGGAAAACACCATCAGAGGCTGAAGTGGCCCGCAGAACCAGGTGTCTAGAGATTCCTTCTCTGGTAGCTCCTACTAGTAGTCCTATCACTTTCTTCTGGAGGCAGTCCTACACCAATCTACCTGGCTATAAATAACGGACAAATGGGTGCAGGGGATCATTTCCAGAGGCTGTATCATTCTCCTTTCAACACCACCAAAAAGACGAGACTCCCAGATGTTCCACCTAATCACAGGGAAGCAATAGTCTTAGAAATTAAAAAACTGCTCGAAAAGAGTCATCCATGTAGTCCCACCAGACCAGAGAGGATCCAGAATTTACTCTAGGTTATTTTTTGTGCCCAAAAAACAGGGGTACTGGAGACCCATTTTGGATCTCAGACAGTTAACAAATCAGTCCAACAAACAAAATTCCAGATGGTCTCTGTACAGTCGATACTACCATTCTTGGAAAAAGATGACTGGATGTGCTCAGTATAGATCTTCAGGATGTGTATTGCCATGTAAAAATGGACAACCCTGCAGAAGTTACCTGTGCTTCTGGCTGGGAACCAGTTACTATCAGTTCAGGGCAATGCCCTTTGGTCTCACCACAGCTCCCTGGATGTTTACCAAATGCATGGCAGTGGTAGCAGTGCATCTGACTGCTAGGATTCAGAGTATTTCCATAACTTGATGACTGGCTCCTTACCGCTACCACCAGGCGTCAACTTGTAAAGGCAAGAGACTACACCCTTCATCTTTGCACCACCTTAGGAATCACAATAAACTATGAAAAATCCCATCTGAAACCATCACAGCAGCTGGAATTCATTGGAGCAGTGCTAGGCACAGTCACCGGTATTGCATCACTTCCCTTAGAAAGGCTCCAAAGGATCAGATCACAAGTAAACCAGATCATTCCGAACAAGAAAGTACCACCAAGACTCATTCTGCAGGCTCTGGGGTCAATGGCAGCCTCAATTGCTCTAGTCCCCTTAGCCAGATATCACATGCGGACTTTTCAGTGGCTTCTGACCTTCCAGTGGTCATTATCCAACCAATCGATGTCTCATCTGATTTTGATCAATCGTTGCAAAGATGATTTGAGTTGGTATCTCCATTCCAACGAAATCTTGTTGGGCTGTCCCTCTCAGAGCCAAGCTATTATGAACACGGACACATCCCAGATGGGGTGGGGGGGGGGCATTATCTGGGAAGGGACAGTCCAAGACGCTTGGTCCCAGATGGAGGCCAACTTTGCATATCAACATTCTCGAGATGAGGGCAGTGCTGTTAGCATTGCAGGCATTTCAAAATGCCCTGGATTGATTGCAATTCAAACAGACATGTCAGTAGTTTGATATATCACCAAACGAGGGGGAACCAGGTCGTACCTTCTTTGTTGAGAAGCTCTTTGACTATGGCAATAGGCAATTTCTTCCAACCACTTTCTGACAGCAATGCACATTCTGGAGAGCTCCAACGTGATTGCGGACAAATTAAGCAGAACCATTCTCATGCCTCATAAATGGTGTCTCAGTCCAGTGGTGGCGGAAAAGATATTTCATTGTTGGAGCCAACCTTGCTGAGATCTGTTTGTGTCCTCTCTGAACAAGTGTAGCAGTTACTTTGCCGTAATCCCCCCTCTGGGGGAGTCACCCAGAGACTCTGTCCTTCACGATTGGCCCCCTGGTCTTCTGTACGGCTTTCACTAGACTCCTCTAATGTGTCAGTTTCTAAAGAAAGGCAAAAGGTTGAAGAACAGAATAATCCTCATTGCTCTGTTCTGGCCTTAAGTCTGGCTGGTCCTTCCTTTGGCCTCACTTAACTTCGAAACCCTTGGTTACTTGACCCATCTCCAGAACTATTGTCTCACCTGGAGGGGAATGGTTCATCTGAATCTCCAATATGTCAAGCTCACTGAATGGGTTCTCCATTTCCCATGATTGCAGGCATTCCTCCTTCACTTCTCCGGTCTGATGCATCATTCTAGCCCACCACAAGACTTCAACTAGTAAATTGTACCATAACAAATGGATAAAAGTTGTTAAATGGTCATTTGACTGTAATATTGACCCCTACACAGCACCTGTAGATAAAGTTTTAAATTTTCTGACCTTACTCTTATCAGTCTGGCTGATCAGCTTCTACTATTTGGGTGCATCTTGTTGCAATGTCTAACTTCCATGTTGGTTTTGATGGTTCATCACTTGCATCTCATAAACTTTGTAAAGCCTGTTTAAAAGGAACCTTAATGCTAAGACCTCTGTTTAAGGAACCCACTGCTCCATGGGATTTGCATGTGATTCTACATTTTCTCATCTCCCCCTTTGAACCTTCTACAACTTGTGACTTCTAGTTCTTGTCCTGGAAAACTTTATTTTTGATTAATACTCTTCTGGCCGAAGTGATAGCTGAGATTCAAACCTTGTCCTGCAAAAACCCCACTGTTTAATATTCCATGAAGAGGGTTTCCCTCAGGATGAATCCTTTTTGCCAAGGGTTGTTTCAGAGTCAAATATCAATCAAGCCTTCCATCTCCCAGTCTTTTTTCCTAATTTTTCCAATAAGAGAGAGTACAGGTATGGTCTCTTACCTATTACTTGTCTGTCACTATTATAGGCAAACTCCAGCTGAGGTAACTTGGTAAGGAGCATTATGAGTAAGCCTAGCTCAAAGATTTTGGAAGGCACAAGCTGGAATAACGGCTAAGTCGTTCCGAAGCTCGGAACCGAGCCGACAGTCAAGGATTAGTGAAGATCAACAACGCAGGAGGAATGTTATGGCAAGACACAACTTTTTTTCAGGATGGTTATTCAGAGGAATACCTAGGACAAAGGAAAAGAGGAGTACTTACATTAATTGCAAGAGGAGCTTCAGTAATGATAGAACAGGATAAAATAGATGATAATGGCAGATTTGTAGTGTTAAGGGGCTACTGTCAAGGTAGGAGGATTACACTGACATGTATTCCACCTAAAACAGCTATAATGGAGCTTAAGATAATTATGGGACAAATCGGTCTTCAGCAAGAAATATTACTTATAGGTGGGGAATGGAATGTGATTTGCAACCATGAAGATGGCTAGGAGGTTCATAAGGGAAAGTATAATAAAGGAGGGTAGATTTTTGAAGAAATTTATGAAAATATTTGGCATAGAAGATGTGAATTCAGTAATAGGAGTTTGGAGTGAATTTGCATATAATTCCCCAAGTTGTAAAAACTGGGCTAGGCTAGACAGAATTTACATTTCACGGGAACATGTGCATTTTATTTGAAGATCTTGATATGTACCGAATAACCATTTCAGATCAAGCACCAATAATATCTAAAATAAATACACAAAGTAATGAAACAGAAATGAGAAGCTGGTTCTTTTCCATCTATCTGCTGAAAACAGAGAAGTTTAAGGAATGGGCAGTGGAGATTATTCAGCTGTTGGAGAGGACAGAAATGTATTCAGAAAATATAGCTAGGGAGTGGGATAAAATTAAGCTGGAGTTTAAAAACGGGGTGGAAGTAAAAAAGGGAGCTATGGTTAAGAAGCATCAAGAATTTGTAGGGACTGGCAAATGTTAAAGTATTGCAGAATAGGGGAATCTCAAAGAACAAGAAGAGGAATCTCACAGAATGCTAAACGGAAAATAAGGGATTACCTTAAAATGCACGAGTTTAGAAAGACTGCTGTTAAGCAAATGTTTTTTGATAACGTTAGAGCACAACAACTCGGGCAACAGAATGTAGAAAGGGCTCTCGCCAAGCTTAAGGAGCCTATAAACAAGCAAGTTAACAAGATCCTGTAGAGGTATTAGAAATATTTTGAAAATTCTATGAAAGTCTGCATAAAGCAGAGAAATGTGGATATAAAGAAAAGATGCAAATGGAAATGTTTATGGAAGAATTAAATATGTCAAGGTTAAAGGTAGATGATCCTCAATTACTAATGGTTAGGATAGGAGGAAATGAGAGAAAAATTGTGATGTATAATCAATCTACAGGAAAGTCCCCAGGAATAGATAGTATTCCTGTGGAAGTTTGGAAGCTATGAGGGAAGAATCTGATAAAGATTTGGAAGGTTTTGTTTAACAGTTTTAAGAGAAGTACCAACATCCTGGAAGAAAGCAGTGGTAGCTGTGATACCTAAAGAGGGTAAAGATTCAGCAGACCCAGCTTCATACAGGCCCATTTCAATACCAAACCATGATTATAAAATGTTCATGTCTATAATGGCTAAAAGAATGACAAAAGTAATGCCAAAATTGATAGATATCAATCAATGTGGTTTTGTGGAGGGGAGGCAAACATTTGACAATATTGACAGAACATCGATGATCTAGAGGGAAGCAGATTGTAAGAAAATACAATTGCTGTTGGTGGGTCTTGATGCAGCAAAAGCATTTGACAGAGTAATCTGGGACTTTGAGCAGGGCAATGGAAGCATTTACATTTCCTGAAAAAAAATTGTAAGGTTGATTAGGAGGATATATGAGGGATGTGATGCAAAAATTAAGGTGGGTGGGGTCCTCCCTGATCATTTCTGTTTGAGCAGAACCACCAGGCAGGGGTGTCCTCTTTCCCCTTTGTTTGCATTAGATTTAGAACCACTGGCAAAGAAAATAAGAAATTCAATGATATAATTGGTATGGTAGTCGAGAAAAGCTGGCTCTATTTTCAGATATTCTATACCTGACAAAACCAGAAAGAGACATTACAGTGTTGTGGAACATTTTCAGACTGTTTCAGATATTTTCGGGATACAAAATGAATGAGGCTAAAACAATGACAATAGCGGTAAATTATGTACCCACACACACATTGGTTCAGCAATCACCATATTTATGGTGACAAGATAAAATTAAGAATTTAGGAGTATGGATTAAAAATGATTCTGGTGTGGCAGCAAATATGTGGAAAGAGACTAAATAAAAGATAATGAAGAAAATGGAAGCTTTGTTATATGGAGAGTAAGATACAAGCAGTCAAAATGTGTTTAGTCCCTTTAGTCTTATACACAGTTCAGGCATATTTTTATTCACAAGAGGAGAAGTTGTGGATAGCAATAGAGACAAAGGAGTTTATCTGGGAGGGGAGAACAGCAAGAGTCAAGTGGGATAGGCAGAATCTTCCAGTAGAACAGGGCAGATTGGAATTACCCAATTTGAAGGGGTAAATCAGAGCTACCCAATTAACACTCCTATACGTAGCACAAGCAGAGTACTATAATTCAAAATGGAAAGGGATGATGAAACGGGGGAGGCTCAAGAGATAAGGAGAGACTGGGATTTTGAATGCAGGTCTTTAAGAAGAATAACAATAATCGTACAGAATATTATATCCATGAAGTAGCAGAAAGTATTCTAAACTAAGCCAACATGGGAATGGAGAAAGGAGATTCTGCTGTTACGGATGACTGCAGTTAGGGATATAGACAATAAGCAGGAGGGGGTTGGAATTTATTGGGAGAAAACTGGCAAAGGAATCCAAGGTATTGGTAGCAAATAACTAGAGGGGGAAATGTAATAGAATGGGAAGAGGCCAAGAATTTATTTGGACTGCAGGTTGAGGAGTCTGTAAGACACTGAGTAGAGAGAGACAGGGCTTTTAGCTTATCTGTGTATGGTAGATGTTTGAGGCCCTGGATTCTCTGGGTGAGGAATCTCTGTGGTGTCTCCAGTTGCTGCATGTGCCTTGTGAGGTACATGCCGAAAGGGGCATTGTATTCAATAATCGGTCTTATAAGGGAAGAATATAGGGATGTTATGACCACCTTGTCCCTGGATGAGATACCCTTACCAATGAGGTGGGCCATGTAGAAAGCTTTCCGTACAATGCAGGCAATATGGTGGTCAAAAGTCAGTTTGCTATCAACCTGGGTTCCCAAGTCCCTTACGACTGATTGCGTGCTTAGTGCCTTACTTATCAATATGATAATTTGTAGGAACGTCATTCTCAATGCATATAATAAAACTGTCTACACAAGTTAAACCACAAATTCAAATAAAGTCCAAAGGAAAAACATGTTTGTTTATAGGCACATTATAGCAATGAGGCATTCATAGTATGGTCTAGTAATGCTGCCCCCAATAGCCAGCCTGTTGCCATTTGGTAATGGTGAAGTGTCACGTGTTCAGCACAGTCGTCATTAGAATGCATTAGAACTGCAGTAAACCCTTGGTTAGCCAGCACCCGTGGGGATTGGTAGATGCCAGATAACTGTAGTTTCTGGTTGCTTGAGAGTTACTATTAAAAATAGGCCTAATACTGCACCCTATACTATTTGTTTGGTTTGACTTGTTCATAGGTTGGGGAGAGAGGGAATTTATTCCTATCTTTTGTAAAACTCAAAAAACTGTAAAAAGTCAGGTATGTTTCTGCAGTGGGGGACAAAGTGCAACACATGAAAATTGTACTGCTTTTCTTTTCTGTTTTCTTTTTTTTTCCCTCTGGTTAACTGAGAGTTTACTGTAATACACTAGCTACATTTGGGCTGATATTGACTTCTTGCTGGGTTCATTTCAAATCCATTTTTGTGAGAAATTAGCTGATGTATTAAGAAATGAAGACTGGCCAGTTCATCTGTGGTCTCTGTGTTTTATGTTGGTGCAAACCAGCAGCCAGTGATGTGTGACAACACTACAGTGCCATCCTGGAAGAGGAGCAGAAGATTTGACAAAAATAGGAGAGAGTCCGATATTCCTCAGTGGATACATCAACATGATAAACTATCTGCTTCCTAAGAACTGTTGATCTAATTTACTTTGATAATTAACTTTATAACAGATGACTCCACCCACTCGGGTTGCATGTAATCATTGTGATTCAAATGTAATACTTTACAACCACAGCCCTTAGTAATTACTATGGACATGACAGATATTTTTGGACTTTATGCTTCATGGACATACCTGGTTTCAAAGTCTGCAAAAACTGGTTTATTCAGCAATTCAGACTACCAGTTAAGGTAAAAATAGCATGTCACTCCCTCCAGCTCCATATTTTTTAATATTCCAATAATTGAAATGTTTGTTTAGCTGCTGTTTTCTTGGTCCTGCAAACATAAAGTATTTTGATGCAGCAGAAACCATCAGAGTTTCAGCTCATACCAGGTGTGGTCATCAGTCGCAAAAACATCTAAGTTGCTGATTATTTTGGAGGAGTTCATATATTTCACCTCTTGAAATTGTTTTGTTTGAAAGGAAAGTTGTTGCTAAATAAATCTAAATGTCTAGGCCAAGTCAAGCAAATGTTAGAGACTGGCTTACAGGTAATGGGTGTCAGTGTATTTAAAACTAGTCGCACTAGACTGCATAGTTAGGTTGGATGTCTCCTCCCTGAAGGTATTTGGAAACTTTGGAAGATTCCCCGAGAAAAGCATGATCATTTGTAGTTAATTTTGATGGTGGGAGTTTTCAGTAGACCAAGCCCCTTACATCTGAAGACCCAGTTCTGTTGTCAGTGAATTACTTAGCCCATAGTGCCATGTAAAAATGACATTTTGTAGAGCTTAGCCATCCTTTCTCAAAACTGTATGCAGTCTACATTGGGCACAATGCCCAGATGTACAAGGGTACTACTTCCTGGTGCACAAGTCTCTCTGTCAGATGAAAAACCTGACAGTGACACTGCAGCATATCTCATCGTAATAGACTGATGGTACTTTGTGTTGTGTATAGTTAAACCAAAGAACAGAATTTGCTAAAAACATCTCAACACTAATCTTTATCCCTCCGTTCCTCCCACTGCAGTCATATACATATTCAGTACTTACTTTTGTCCAGCAGTAGAGGGGCAAGTTAACATCTCGGACATTGCTATCCAGGCTTTGGCTGGCAGCCTGATCACTAGAAGTTCCGACTGTGGATAAAAGAGTTAGTACCCAGACGCTGTAGGCCTGTGCTTCAGTAACGTTCTAGTCTCCCTTTGTCATAAATAACAAGCAGATGCCCTGGTATTTCATGCACGGTAGCATGCTTGTGACATTCAGTAAATTACCTACTACTGGAATAGTGTTTAATAGTTTCACTGGCCTTCCTATAGTAGGCAATCTGCTTCCTTTGGCCAACTAGAATACAAATATTTAGGCACAAAGACCACCACAAAAAAAGCCAACACAGAGATTTATTAATGAGACAGTATCCAAAACGAAACATGCACCAGACCAAGAATCCAAACCATAAAACACTTTGTCACCGCGTTTTTTGTTCGTAGTTTAACTTCATCAGATTAACAATGCCATAAAACTCATCCTACCTTATATATCCTGTCCACATTAATTATTAAATAAACACTTGCTAAAAAACAAACGTATTT
Source organism: Protopterus annectens (assembly GCF_019279795.1). NCBI lineage: Eukaryota > Metazoa > Chordata > Ceratodontiformes > Protopteridae > Protopterus > Protopterus annectens. The sequence continues at coordinate 762,067,160 of NC_056728.1, read as the reverse complement.
CATTTTGGATACTGTTATTAATAAATCTCTGTGTTGGCTTTTTTCGTGGTGGTTTATATGCCTAAATATTCGTATTCTAGTTGGCTGGAGCTTAGACTATTTCTGTTTGGGCACTGAATTTCCTGAATTGTTAGGTCATCTGCTTCCTTTGGCATTTTCTAAGACCATCTACCTATAAGGGATGTTACTCTTTGAAAAGGGGGTGCATGTCATCTGGTAGCAGTAAATACCAAGGTGTCATTAACACAAGAAACAAAAGAAAGCCAGATTAGAAGGCATAAACTCCTTGACAGGGAAGTGATGAAAATAAATACTGCATTGTTTGTATATTACTAGAAACACTGTATTTGTGTCTGTCTTCTGCTTACTCGGATTTTCAGATGCAGTGGTCATTTTGCTTGCTTGTTTGTGTGTGCGCACTGTCTTTCTACGATTCTGGTGTGCGACTGAATTCTGCAAAATTCATAAAAAGCTTTCAGTAAAAAAAGTACTGTTTTTCACTACAAGAATTCATCTTGTTAATGTCTTCTTCTTTTGCAGTTCATCGTTGTGTCTTTAAAGGATGGCATGTTTAATAATGCGAATGTTCTATTCAAAACCAAGTTTGTAGATGGTGTCTCCACTGTTACCAGATTTGCACAGAGCCAGAATGCAAGCCAAAACAGACCAGAAAAAGCAAAATCACGGGACAAAAAGAGCCAGCAGGCAGTACATAGCTGAAAGGTTCCTAAAGCTGTGCATTAAATTAATCTGTCGCAGTGCAGACAGATATTTTAATTTTAAAATGGCAGGGGAAAGAAGCCTTTGCCATTAAAAGAACTGCATTTGGCCATTGTGATTTCTGCGGTGGCTGGAACTGCTTATAAACATTTTACTATTGTTTTGTGTGTCTTGTCTCTGTATGTGCCCACACCATACTGTGGCGCCCATTTTCAACCTTTATTTCTGTGTACTTTTCTTTGTGTGTCCAAACTTAATGTCCAACTTTTTTTTATATTTTTAAGATTTATTTTTTGTTTATATTTCTCAGCTCTTAAATGTTTCTGTATTGTACAAACATGACATAATAAATTGTCTTTTTCATAATGCTGATCTGTTGCAAGAGATGATTGTATTGCATATTCAGCCTCTTTTTGTGGGAAGTTTGACTGCATCTTTTCTGATTGCAAGTAATTTGTGATGTTGGCTGATAATGTTCCCGCATCTGTTTGCACATTTTGGAATTCTAAGCATCACAAGTTGACTACAAATAAGCTTCTAGTTGCCTAATCCTACGTTGCTGTGCATATTAACATATTAATATAGTGTACTGACTACTTAGACTTGACAAAGGAAATTACATTCATCAGTGTTTTGGTTTCACTGTGTCATAAAGCTAAATCTTACTTTACATAGTCAAATACAGTCATAAAAATAGACTGCTGCATGAAGTGGCCATGTATGTTACATATAAGTTTGCCGTTAGATGTTTCTTGTAGCATGTAGAAACCATTGACTTTAATCATTAACTTCAGCAAGAAAAGGCAAAATATGCCTCAGTTTTAGATTTTGTTTCCATATTTTGATTTTCCTAGATATATCAACATTCAAACTTGAACTATAAGGTGGCAAACACAGAGGCCGTAACATGTTTGTCTTTAACATTTTGAATGTTACACAGAAGAAAAAGGGCCTAAAATGTAACTGTCGCTGTCAGTCTGCTCACAGATGTGAGGAACTATGTTTAGCAAGGTAAGATAAATTGCGAGTCAGGAGTAACCCATCCTTCACTGCAGCATCTGTAGGAAAATTTGACATAAGCATAGCCATTTCAGCCTTAGAATGGGCTGCAGTTTATCCTTACATGAACAGCTAATGCATGATTTGTGTGGGGAGGACATTTCAGGGATAAGACCATGTAATCTAACAAATATGATGCTTAGGACCTACATTTAGCTTTTCCCGATTTAGATCTCCTACTTTTTGGTACATGTCTGTGAGATTTTTGAAAATTTGTGTGCGCTTAAAGGGGCTGGAAGGTAAAACAGCCTCATGGAAGTATGCAGCCTTTGCCACAAATTTTGAAATGTACTGCTCAGGCATTTAGCTAGAGTTAATACTCTCATCCCTGTAACTGCTTATGGCGTTTGCCATAACTTTTTATTTGCCATTGAGAGCTTAACTTTTTCTAATCTGGACTGTGTGCAGCCTCCTAGCATGAAGCACACTGATAAATTTGTTGTTAATTTTTAATTAAATTTAGAATGATAGACCCATTTTTAAAATATAAAAAGTTATGATATAAATGCCACATGCATCTTTGAAAATGTGACTTAACGGGTCACAAGCACTGTGTGTTTACATTAGCATCTCAATAGGCGCGGAGTATGTATTAACCTAAAAGTGGACCACAACTGTGTGCTTAAAGAAATCTTCATTTTTGATTAATATTCAGCTTAGCACACATTAACACAGATTGCTTTGTATTCCTTGTGTTGCATACTGGATTCTTTTGTTTTCATGTAATTGATACTGAAACTTGGGTGCTACTAAAGTTGGTCAACTCAATGACTTTCCAAAACACTTAACTGAAGATGGAAGCAGTGAAATGTGTGGCTTACCAGTACACAAAGCACTAGAATGGCAACACCAAGACTGGCAGAGAATTAATCTAATGTTGAGGACCTTTCCTGCTTGGTGGATCCTGTGAGTTGGGCTTATTTTCTAGCCATGTTCTGTCTGTCTTTCTCCAGAAAATATGCTTTTATGCATAGAAATTTCCCTTGACAATGCATGCTACTGCATTCCATCAGACCTAAGTGTACTTTCTCTCTAGTGTTCACCAGTTCTTTTTTGCCACTTGCTCAACTTAAACTGAAATCAATGCATTACCTGTAAAAAAAAAAAAAAAAAAAAAAAACTTGTGTTTGCATTTGCTTTACTTTTTTCTTGATGCATTTCCAAATTCGAAAATGGTCGAAGGAGGTTCCTTGCAGGAACAGAGAGTAGAAACTCTCTAAGTCTATGAAAGTTTTGTCTAACATTAGTGACCCCATGGTGCAGAGGGATAAAGCCCTTATTGCAGTTCTGGCAACCTATGATTTATTTACGTCACAGGTGCTGGATGATGCACAGGAGAAGATGGGAGTGAGTGGCCAAAGGACTGTCCAACCCTGGGGGCGAGAGAGGAAGCCAAAACTCTATGAAAAAGCAAAGTAAAAATCCTGGCAAGCTCAATTCTGTAAGCACGTATACTGCTTAGTCAGAAGGTTGTGCATGCATTGAAATGGGTACGTACCTTCCAAAGGCTGTGGTTGTAGAACTCCCAAGCTTACTTCTTAACAAAAGAAATCTGAACAAAGCATAAAATTGGGAGACAGATGTCCAAAAATAGGGAAAGATTTTGAATATTGCTTTTATAAGCTTAGAATGTTGCTAGAATAACAGGTTTTGTGTTGGTGTGCATTTTTTGAAGTATATAAAGTCTGAAACTGAAATGTGCTTTAGTGACTTCAGTTCTCAATGATTTGCCAGAAAACCACAAATTTTGAGGAACAGGCTAAAAATCAGGCTAAAAATCTGGACTTTTGAGAGGTATGCTCCCAAGGCTGCCATGTAGTGAAGGTTAGGGCATATTGCTTGGCCAGCTGTATGAAGCTGCACCAGCATCCTTGAGCTTAGTGAAGCTAAGGTCGGTCTGGTAACCTGGTGAGCAGGGAAAGGAACTGGTGGCAGCTAATGGTCAGCTGTGCAGAAGGAAATGAAAATTGCTGATCATTCTGATTATAACTGGCTAGGTCCCTTGCCACTTAGGCTTTCTAGGAGTATGGCTCATTCTTATTTACTTGCGAGTTTGACTCTTCTCCAGTCCCCCATCTCTAAGTGGGGTTAAGACCTTGGAGAAAGACTCTCCAAACTCTATACCCAAACAGGGTGTATCCCAGGTTGTTTACACTATTCATGTCTGTCATTGACTTCATTCTTTGTCCACACTGCATAATAATGGAAATTGTCCCCTGGAGACATCTGCACTGCTTGTCTGGGGGATTCATTTCAAGTCTCCATGGTGGGGGGAGGACGACTTTAGAGAGGTTGTCCTTCACAGCGCATTTAATCTTCTGGAAGTGTCTTGGCCTTCTCATTCTGGTAAATGGAAGCATATATCCCCCCAGTGGTTTCTTACCTCCTCCAGTGTGGAATAGGGCCAACCCTAAGGAGGTTGTTTCCTGAATTAAGTCTCCAATTCATTTTATTCTGTAGACTTAAACCTATATCTACCTGATCATGGCTTGCTTCCCTTCTTGCTTATCTAGTGGGTCTTTCTTCATGAGGTTTCTTAATGTTCCAAACACCTTGATTTTCAGCTGAGAGCAGTGGAAGTGGATTGCACTTATCTCTTGTAGCTTGGTATTTCCAGTAGGGGCATAGTCAAGATGAGGTTCTGCCTTTTATTAAAGGGGGCCTGACTCCCTTTTTCCTTCCTAGCCAGCTCTCTGACATTTGATGACCTGTCCGGCTCTGGCTGGTGACCAGAAGGAGATGGAATTTGCTGGAAGGCTCTCCTGTGTGCCAAAGCATTAACTGATGTGTGTGTGGTTGGCTGCATTTGTTGCCAAGTCACACCTTCACTTGGATTAAGGACAATGCCAGGTGGAGGTAAAGATGTAAAATCAGCACCAGCAGGCTGGTGGACCACTTGGTGAAGAATAACCACAGTCTCAAATGGAGATCATCCATGACTGGGGGGGGGCAGCCTTGAAGTTGTCCTTCAGCTGACATACCAGATGGCAATAAACACCATAGCCCTGTGGCATGGAATTTAAGTGATTTCACATTTGTTTACTTGTTTTTTGTGCCAGTGCATCTGGTCATTAAAACTCCTATGGGAGAAAAGCACCACTAGTAGTATATAATATAAGCAAACTGTAGTTAAATGGCATAATAAATGAATGAATAATTGGTACAATTTAATATGTTAGGCAGAAAAATAGTACAATGCATTGGTACAACTTAATAGATGTTGGTATCCGTGAAACAGTATAATTAAGTGACATATTTGAAATATTAATTGAAATTACTGAAGTAATGCGGTAGTAGTAGACAGGATTTGGACTACCTCAAAGGAATATACTCAAGAAGAATAGAAATAGTCAGATGATGTTCGTGTTTCATTGTTGCAGTCATCACACTTGGGTTATCTGCCTGCAGGTAACCCTCAGTCGCCCCGAATACCAGAGACTTAGTATTTCTGCGTTGGTTGCTGTCACTTCAGTACTGACGGGTTGTCAGGGGTGTAAAAACAGGCAGCTGACGCCATTACATCAGTCTTTCTTGCCAAGGAGCCTGAAGCAGAAGCAGTTCGCACAAGTGCTGGTAGGCTGCTACCCGAGTTTTCGTTTCCGAATTGAATCATCCTGAAGTCTTCTAAAGCTAAGTACCCCGTTGGGGATCTTTTTTTCTTGCTCTTACCGGTGTCAGAAAAAGTTAACAATTGTCTCACCTGTGGAAAGCAAATACCACATCGAGATTTCCATTCTTACTGCGTCATCTGTTTAGGCCCAGACCATGACGTACCTCGTTGTCAGTTTTGTGCCTTGTTCAACGCCCAAACTATTCGTCGTCGGGCCCTTATTGTCGCAAAATACTTTCACTCTCAATGTCCGTATTCCGAAATGGCTTCAGTAAGCCATCCATCTACCGATCTTCCGAAAAAACGTAAGGATGAAGACAGACCGCAGAGGTCCATAACTGCCGACGACGCTTCTGTTAAGCTAGTTGACAATTCGGTACTCAGTGAGGTGCTTTCGCAGCCCCTGATGCCCGCTTCTATGGATTTACAGGCCACTACGAGACCCATTCGGAGTCTGGTACGCCGCAAGACTCTTCTTTGACTACGGAACCTGCGGATGTCTCTGTCTTGAATGGGTCCAGAGCCGCTGTGCAGGCACCGGGTTCCTAGGAAGCTCTTTGCATTACTGATATTTGACACAAACCGACGACTTCTTTAGCGTTTTCAGTTCTGATTAAAACTACTGAGTTGCTAAGGCCAAGAGTACGAGCTACGCCTAAAACCGACGACCCAAACTCAAACACCTGCTTCCCTGCCACAAAATCAAATGCTTAAAATGGCAGAAGACCTTATGCTGATAAGGGGAAGCCAACCTTCCCTTGCTAAGAGAAAAAAAGAGCAGTCTTTAACAGACCAAGAGTCTGACAACCCTGAGGTCTCTGATTATGAAGACATGCCTTTATCTGCTTATGAGGATTCAGATGCAGAGGAATCCATCCCCTCTGCTTCCCCTCCAGAGGATTTTTCTTTTGGTGAAACCCTACATACCTTAAGAGAGCATTTCCACTGGGAATGCCAAGACTATCCTCAGTTCAAAAAGAGACTCAGAATTTTTAGATTTGCCACAACGCAGACCTTTAGCAATACCTCCAGTTCTGGATGTTGTGGATGATGTCTTTATGGAATCCGGTTTAACTCTGGATACTTTACCCCCTGCTCCAAGGAAACCAGACAGGTACTACAGAGTCCCTGACTCTCTCAAAGTTATTTTCAAAAATCCTACTGCTGACTCAGAGGTCATTTCCCAGGGGCCTAAAGGTATTAAAGCAACTACAGCTAAGAATCCCACTCCTTCAGACAGGAATTCCCGAGTTTGACAGATGTGGTAAAAAAGTATGCACCTCTGCAACTCTCGCCATTAGGGCATTGACTTGCCAGTTTCACATGCTGAAATACCAGCAGCATATTATGAAACTTAAGCAAAAATTAGCTACCTTAACAGACTGTGCAGAAAATAGACGAGCTTATGCATTCTGCAAGCCAAGTCAGCAAGTATACCTTGCAATGTGGCTTTGACGCCCTAGAAACATCTTGCAGGGCAGCAGTCACCGGTTCTGTACTGAGAAGGCATCCTTGGGTTAAGAAGCAGACCTTGTCTAGTCAAAATTACTAGACGCCCCTTTGAACAAGGAAAATCTATTTGACACCAGAGCAGAAGAGGTTTTAAAAAAGATGGCAGAAAAAGCTAAATCTATGCAGACAGTCAAAGATTTCTTGCAAGTGCAGCCTCCTAGATTCAGTAGGCATTGCCCCTCAAAACATTGGTCCTTTCCAGCCCCCTCAAGCCCATCTCAAACTAGACCCAGGGGAAACCGACCACCCCAGACTACAGTCTCAGGGTATGCAGAGATTTAAGCAATGGACTGCCTCCACTTCAAAAACAGAGAGTGCTAAGCCAACCCCTTTTTCAGAAAGAATTCACAATGACTTCTCACTTCCACTCCTCACCTCTGCCCAACTGCTCTTGCCCCTAGGAGGAAAACATGCCCATCATCCAAAGAACTGGACCTCCATCACCAAAGACCGATGGGTCCTCAATATTGTATCCCAGGGGTACAAGTTTTACTTCCACTCACTGCCAGCCCCAAAAAGGTTCCCAGACATTCCTCCAAACAAGTGGGCAGAGGCACAAAGCCAAGTTCAATCCCTGCTGTCCATAAGGGCAATTCAACCTGTTCCTGCAGAACAAATAGGTCAAGGGTTTTATTCAAGACTTTTTCTGGTACTCAGAAAAGAGGGCAGTTGGCGCCCAATCCTAGCTCTTTCCATCCTAAACACCTTCCTGGTGGTACCAAAATTCAAAATGCTCACCCTTCAGCAGCTTCTTCCTATGTTGTCCAAAGATGCCTGGTTAGCCACCCTAGACTAAAAGAAGCCTATCTGCACATCCCTATCAGGGACTTGTGCAGAAAATACCTATGTTTCAGGGCAGGATCTATGCATTATCAGTTCTTTGAACTTCCCTTTTGCTTATCCACTGCTCACAGAGTCTTCACAAAATGTCTGGCTCCAGCCAATGCCTATTGCAGATGGAGAAAAATTCAAATTTACCCGTACTTGGACGATTGCCTAATTCAGGCAGGCAGTCAGGAAAAGCTTTTGCAACACCTGACATTGGTAAAGAAACTTCTAACCTCCCTGGGGTGTACACTATCAACGAAAAGAAATCAAAACTAGTCCCCAGTCAAAAGATGCATTCCTTGGGAGCAAGCTTAGACACAGCATCCCAGATGACATTCCTTACTCAAGAAAAACAAGCCTATCTGAAAGGCAACTTCGTTCAAATGGCCACCAGAACCCAGCTATCCGCAAGGAAAATCCTGCAGGCCCTAGGGTTCATGGCCTCTTGCATTCTACTAATTCCATATGCCAGACTACATATGAGGAAACTTCAGTGGTACTTAAAAAGTTTTTGGTGCCAACATTCTCAGGATCTGGAAACCGTCCTACCTATCACACCTCGTCTAAGGACAGAGTTTCTTTGGTTGGTAGCAGCATACATCCACAACAAGGGACTTCCCTTTACTCAACCCCACGTGGCCCAGACCCTAACCATAGACGCATCAGACTGTGCCTGGGGGCACATCTGAACGACAAGTGCATTCAGGGGCACTGGAGCCCAAGTCAAATTCATCTGCGCATCAACCAAAAAGAGATGCTAAGCTGTTCAGCATGCTCTGACAGCTTTCAAATCCCTACTCTCAACAGGGCCCCTGCTGATAAAAACAGACAACACCACAGTTATGTGGTACATCAACAAGCAGGGGGAAACCCACTCTGTAGGCTAGCCATGGCCCTGTGGAACACACGGCCTTAGACATGCAGATTCATCTGAAAGCTCAATTCCTGCCAGGCAAACAAAACTGTCTGGCAGACGACTTAAGCAGAAATCTACTGGTCCCACACGAGTGGCAATTAGACCCTAGCACCTTCAGCATCCTAACCCTGAAGTGGGGGACCCCCGAGGGGGATCTTTTTGCCTCCCCCTACAGTCACCAGCTGAGCAAATTCTGCACCAGGACATCTCACAGCAGGGCCTGGAAAGTGGATGCCCTACCCTTCCAGTGGGTAAACCTCTCAATCTATGCATTTCCCCCTCTGCCTCTTCTCACAAAAATATTGCTTGAGATAAAACAGGGAAAACAAAGGACAATCCTGATTGCCCCAGACTGGCCGTTCCAGCACTGGTACCCACTACTGCGCATCCTGCCACCGTTGATACCCTGGCACCTACCCCAGATCCCCAACCCTCCTCACCCAGCAGGAGGGATAGATCCTGCATCCGCAAACCCTGAATCTTGCAGACTGGCTTATTCCTTGAATTCTCCTCCAGTGTCCAGCCTAAGCAAGCAGGTGCTGGACATCATTCTTGAAGCCAGAAGACCCAGTACAAGGAAATCCTATGCTGATAAGTGGAAAATGTATTGTTCCTGGATTCAGTTTAAAGGAGAGGACACAGAACTACCCTCCTTACCTCTAATCCTGGATTACCTAGCAGATTTACTACACAGAGACCTATCCTTCTCCATTAAGATCCATGCCTCTGCCATCTCTGCTCATTACAACACTGAGCCCACCTCTCTTCTCTCACCCTCTCATCAAGCAATTCCTGAGAGGGGAAAATAATGCAAGGCCACCAAGGAGAGCACCCACCCCTGCTTGGGACCTTAACTTTGTACTGGAAAAGCTCACGCTACCCCCCTTTGAGCCTGCAGTGCCAGCAGAGTTAAAATTCCTCTCTTGGAAAACAGCCTTGCATCTTGCCATCACTTCAGCTAGAAGAGTGTCTGAGCTACAAGCTCTTATGGCTGTGGAACCCTTCAATGTTAAGTTGTCTATCTCAAGTAAAACAAACCGTCCTGGATGAAGAGCCTCTTCAGAAGAAATACTCATAAAACCAAAAAACAGATGAGGCTCACCACAGCCGATAACACACTTTTATTCAACTGCAGTATAGTTAGCGCTTTCACGTTTTAACAACGCTTCTTCAGACTTTAAAACCGTTTGACAAAAACATGGTTATAAATAAATTTAAAATCAAGCCAACCAATCAAAGTTGGAGAACAATTAATCTATCATACATTAAAGCAACAATTCACAAGTATAGTCACATATATTCTAAAAAACAGATATTTAATGTTAATAATTGAAGACCATTATATAAATAACTAAAATGATGTAAATATATATAAAAGGTTTAAAAGCTATATGTTACTAATATATATGTATATTAAAAGTGTGTGTGTATGTATATATATATATATATATATATATATATATATATATATATATGCATAAATATATGTGGAGACTAATGTGTGTAAGGGCGTGATATTAACAAGGGCTTTAATGTGGCCCTTTCATTCAGCCCATGTCCTATATGTCCCTGTAACTTAATAATCCATCTATTTTCGCATTCTTCTGTGTAATTTTTTTTATATTACCTAATTTATTTGTTCTATATACTAACTGTAGTACATTGAACTTAAAAGTGTGTGTTGTGCCTGTATTCAAAACGTGTCTGGCCAAAGCATTATGTTCATCTTCCCTGTTTATAGCATATATATGCTCCCTTACACGCTCTCTAAGACTTCTATTGGTTTTACCAACATAGAAGCAGGAGCATAGTTGACATACTGCCAGGTACACTAGATCCCTAGATCTACAATCAGCATAAAAGTTTAACGTATATTCAATATCCGTATCAGGATGTACAAAAACATTTTTACCAGACATATAGTTGCATTGGTTACAGCCTCTACAGGGAAAGGTACCCTTCCTGTTGGATAAGCTGCTAACTTTTGTATTGTTGTCATAGCACAACAACCTTTTTAGGGATTTGGCGTTTCTCTATGTAAACCTTATCTATTTAGAGACCATGGCCATGCCTCTGGAATAAGAGAAAGGAATACAACTCCCAGTGTTAGTAGAATTGTTATTCCATATAGCAATGTTAACTCGAAAATTAAGGAAGTGATTAGTAAAAATTGGAATATTATAACTACTGATGAAAGAATTTCTGAGCTAGTGGGTGATAGGCCAAGTTTTACATACAGAAACACCAAATCCCTATGTTGGTAAAACCAATACAAGTCTCAGAGAGCGTGTAAGGGAGCATATATTTTAAGTTCAATGTACTACAGTTAGTATATAGAACAAATAGATTAGGTAATATAAAAAATTACACAGAAGAATGCGAAAATAGATGGATTAAGTTACAGGGACATATAGGACATGGGCTGAATGAAAGGGCCACATTAAAGCCCTTTTTAATATCACGCCCTTACACACATTAGTCTCCACATATATTTATGCATATATACATATATATATATATATATATATATATATATATATTTTAATATACATATATATTAGTAACATATAGCTTTTAAACCTTTTATATATATTTACACCATTTTAGTTATTTATATAATGGTCTTCAATTATTAACATTAAATAACTGTTTTTTAGACTATATGTGACTATACTTGTGAATTGTTGCTTTAATGTATGATAGATTAATTGTTCTCCAACTTTGATTGGTTGGCTTGATTTTAAATTTATTTATAACCATGTTTTTGTCATAAACTGTTTTAAAGTCTGAAAAAGCGTTGTTAAAACGTGAAAGCGCTAACTATACTGCAGTTGAATAAAAGTGCGTTATCGGCCGTGGTGAGCCTCATCTGTTTTTTTGTTTTTTTAAGTTGTCTATCTCGCCTTCATTCTTGCTGGTTGGGTTCGGAGCCGATCCTCGTCTCCGACTCTGCCATCTACTAAAGCTTGAGAGCTATTTACTGGCTCGAGGCCTCCCCATATCCCACAATGCTTGGCGCTAGATACCCAGATCTCGTTTGCCACTTCAGCTACGAGGTTGCGATTTTACTGGCTCAGGTCGTATTACTCCTTTTTTTGTATTATTAGCTAAAAATCTACCTTGTATTTTTAGTATATTTAGATAGTCTTCCCTTTTAGTGTAGTTAGACTGTGTATCCCCTAGTTTATCCCACCTAGGAAACTCGTTTTTTGTTAGTTTCTCCCCCCCCCCCCCTTGTTTCTTCTCTTTAGTGGCTAACCCCACCCCTTTGGTACTTAATAGGAGTAGTGTTTAGCCTTATAGTATTTGTATATTTTTATTAAGGATAGTTGTTGTTGTTAAGTGTGGTGATAGTTTTTTGTAGTTATTATCGTTAGCTTAAGTAGTGCGGGTGTGTGAGTGTTTGTGTGCCTTGTTTAAGCACTAGTTTAATTTTTCTCTCTTCAGTATCCCCGTGCCAGTATGTCCAAGGATACTAAAGTTTCAGGCTTCAAGAAGTTGCAAACCAAAGTTCATGCCTCTCTCCATCTAACTGGCTTATCCCAGCTGGAGACATTCACCCCAATCCTGGACCAGTGACTAATAGTAACCACTCTCCTCCCATCTCTTCAAATACTACCAACCACAAATTCCTCAAACTAATTACCATTAACACCCAGAGTGTAAAAAACAAAATATCACCCTTTCATGCTTGGCTAAATCTTACTACACCAGATGTTGTAGCAGTCTCAGAGACATGGCTACAACCTAACATCTCTGACTCTGAGTTTTTACCCCCTGGATTTCAAGCACTCAGGTGTGACCGACAAAATAAAAAAGGAGGAGGAGTAGCCTTAATCTATACTACCCTTTATTACTATTTAACTACTATTTTTTCTTCCATGTTTCTTCTTTTCTTCTCTCTTCTATTGTTGTTGTTGTTTGTTATAGCATATTATAAGATAGTATACTCTCTGTTTAAAATTACTTTAATATTTTTTTTATGTTCTTTTTACTACAATGTACTACAAAATTATTAGAAAATGTTGTCAATACATTTTTTTTTTGGTTTTTTCTCCCCCAGGACTCATTGAAAGGGTTCTCTTTTGGCCCAATGGACTATCCTGGTAAACCAACTGCAATAAATAAATAAATAAATACTAGCCTACTGAATATCTCTCCCCACCAAAACCCCATTCCTCAGTTCTGCAACGCTGAACTAGTCATAGGAATTCCCAAACTGAATAACTATAAAAGTATCTGTATTATGGCCATCTATATCCCCCCTGGAAATAACATTACCACTCTAGAAAACATTCTCCTATGGTCCTCAACTAACATTAAGCTTGAGACGCATACATTAGGAGATGTGAACATTGACTGGAACAAAATCAACAACAATCCCTCCCTATCTATCAATCTCCTAAACTTCACTCAACTAATAAGTGGTATTAAAAGACCTAACAGAAACAACCCCCCAGGGTCAACTTTGGACTGGATCTTAGTCTCCCACCCTAATAAAATCTCTCTCACTGTGGTTTACTACCTGACACTATAAGTGATCATCTCCCAACCATCATTCACCGAGCTACCCACTCCTCCCCCCACAAACACCAATATACCCACAGTCGTAATCTTACAAATTTTAACCCCTCTATATTCTCCAAAACCCTTAAACTAACAAACTGGGACAACCTAAAAACTCTCCCACTAGATGAAGCCATAGATTTCTTCAATTCCACCTTCCCGAGCATCCTAAACATTCAAGCCCCACCCAGAACTAAACAAATAAAATCCAACTCCACGCCTTGGCTAACTAAAGACACCAAAACTCTTATGCAACAGAGACAAAACCTGGAAACTTTACGAAAAAAATAAACACCCTGTTACACTCCAAAAATATAAACAACTCCGCAACCTAGTCAAAAAACATGTTATAAAAGACAAAAAATCATAATATATCAAACTTCAGTCTACCCACTCTAAAAAAAAAAAAAAAATCCCAAACAATTCTGAAACTCCATAAAGTCTCTTTTGCATCCAGGTACCAAAAGTAATCCCTGTCCTGACAACAAAAAATCTGATACAGAAATTGCTTCCCTCTTCAACTCTTTTTTCACAAACTCTATAGCTGAACTCACTAAGACCTTCCCCAACCACATCTCCTCCCCTACACGCAATCCAACCCCCCCTTCCTCTACTCAACCCTCCTCCCCCCACTTTCTATCTAAAAACTGTCCCGACCTCATACATCAAAAAGCTTCTCTCTAAACTAAAGCCATGCTCCAGCGCCCCTGACAATATTCCCTCACTGTTCTTAAAGTTTGCAGCCGACGGTATTGCCATCCCTATCATAATTCTCATTAACAGATCCATGCAGGAATCTTGCGTGCCCAAATTGTGGTGTGCAGCCTTTATCCTGCCGCTTCACAAAGGAGGGAAAAACAACAGCATTTCTAACTTCCGACCCATAGCCATTCTTTCACCAATCTCAAAAATCCTTGAAAAATGCATCCATATCCAACTCATGCCCTTCTTCATCAATAACCAACTCTTTACCCCCACCTAACATGGCTTCCGTCCTGGCCATAGCACAATAACCGCTCTCCTCTCCTTTCTAGACAAAATAAACCTTGCTCGTGACTCAGGAGAAATCGTTTCCACCATTGCCCTAGACCTATCTAAGGCATTTGATACCATCTTCCATACCCACCTTCTAAATCATCTCCCCAACCTCAGTCTATCTCAAAACTGCCTTACCTGGTTCCAAAGTTATCTCTCTAACAGATCCCAGGCCATAAAATGGCACCTCCACCTTCTTTCCTACCCCTACCGGGGTTCCCCAAGGGTCCGTTCTAGGACCAATGCTCTTTAATATATTTATCAATGATCTTCACACCGCCATTCCCAACACACAAATTGTGCAATATGCAGATGACTCTTCTTTAATCTGTTCTGCTCCTAATCTTTCTGAACTCCAGGCTAAAACCCAATTAGCCTTCTCAACCACTGAGCACTGGATGCTTCAAAACTATCTCTCACTCAATGCCAATAAATCCAAAATCCTCCTTTTCTCTCCCTCTAAAACTATTACACTTGATAAGCAGTCCTTCAATATCCTCAGCCATGCCAACTCCACTATAGAAGTTGTCCCCTTTGCTAAACTTCTAGGGGTCACAATTGATGAACACCTGAAATTCGATACTCGTGTCCAACTTAATATAAAAAAAAACCACCAGAAGCTAGGCATGTTATATAGAAATGCTCACTTTCTCTATCTACAAGGCAAACTCTAGCTTCTACCTATCTTCTTCCATCACTACTGTACGTGCTCCACTTCTAACCAATCTATCTATTACCACCTCCTCAAAGCTAGAAATGTGCTACAACAAAATTGCTAAATTTGCAACCAAATCTAAACACTCCTCTCATCACTGCACCTCTCTTCACAAGCTCACCTGGCTAGAGTTTCTTAACAACCTCCTCTTCCTTCAACTTACTACAGCCCACAAATTAATCTTAAAACCCACTGCATGCCCTGCTCTTTCTAATATTTTACCATTCTACACCCCACACAGACCCCTTAGATCTGCTCAACAAAATCTACTTTCTGTATATAAACCAAAATGCCCCCCCCCCCGGACAATTTCTCCTTTCCTATTCTCTTGCCAAAAAATGGAACTCCCTCCCATCCCTGCTTAGAACCACTTCAAACTTTGAACTCTTCAAATCTCAGCTTCACTCCCACCTCTCACAAAATTGGAAATGTAACTGCATTCTTCCCACCTAACTCCTCCTAATTTCACCTATACATGTACTCCCTCTTGCTCATACTCATTATTTTATATAATTATTTCTTTTTCCACCACAGCTTCTTTGCTCTGAATCCAACGATTGATTACCTTGTAAATATTGTACATACTAGAATGTGTGTTTATTAGTTAGGTGTTTCCGTAGGTGGAGGGGATGACATTTACATAAGCACCATGCTCTTCAATACCCCCTTTCTCTGTTAACTTGTTCCCCATTTTTTCTCTCTTTCTTTGTTGACTTTTTAACATGCTACAACTCCTTATATAAGAATTTTTCATTTGTTTGCTAATAACATTTATAATTGTATCTATAATTATATGCTTGTTGAAATATTTGTAATGCAGGGCTTTTCTCCCCAGGCCTAAATGTAAAACTCTTTTTGTTTTAACTGTATGCATTGCGGAGCTTTTCTACCCGGGCCTCCACTGAAAACGGGCCCTCTGGGCCCAGTGGACCTCCCCGGTTATCAAACTGGAAATAAGTGTGACTCGTGCTGTCAGAAGATGTCTCTGACAGACGGTCACACTTCTTGTGTGTATTGCTTGGGTTTCCTACACCTGCCACGACTTCAGCCCGATAGTCCTGCAGGAGCGTAGGAACAAGCTTTCTTTGAGAGGCTTACTTAAGCCAGAGGGATCCCTGGCCTAGCCTCAGTCGGGGAAATCCTCAAAGCCCGCCAAACCATCGGCTCCCACTTCAGAGCCGTCACCGGGAGGAGCATCTTCCTCCTCTTCGGTTCCGGCTGGAGTGGACATCTCTAGACCTCAATCGGCTCCGACTTTAGTGTCGGAACCATCTTTGGGCCGAAAACGTTCTAGGTCCCCTTCCCTAGAATCTGTTCTTTCGGCTCCGAGGTCACCATTGCTTCAGTCTGAACGAAGCCATAGGTCCCACTCCTCTTGGTCCTCCAGGCTATCTGATCATGACTTGGAGAGGGTGTCGGTAGACTCCTTAAATCGCAGGCCCTGGCCCAAATGTTAACCAGCCCTTCTCGACAGACTGTGGTTGTCCCAGTGTCTTCAGCACAGCAATTCCTCCTCCGACTCCCCCTTTGCGTTCAGAGCCGGAGTTGGTTGGGGCTCGAATCTTGGAAACGTCGGAGCCGATACCACACCTTTCAGCCCCTTCGTCGGCTCCGATCTCTTCATTGGTTTCTTGGAGGGATCTGGGCGCAGGACTCTCTCTTCGGCTCCGAGGGGGCAAGTGGCATCGGACCCTTGTCCGACCCCGTTCTCCCTCTCGGGGCTTCGGCGCAGGTGAGCTCAGCCCCGACAACAGCCTCGGAGCCGTCCCTCTCTGTGCTGGGAGGGGTTCACGTCTCCTCGGAGTGGGGACCTTTTGCTCTGCCTGATAGGGGCGCCTTTGAGGTCATGAAGAGCGTGCAGACTCCTGAGTCGGCTCCTCGATCGGCCCCTTCGGCTCCTCCTCCTGCCTGCATCGGTCTCTGCCCACCCTCCTGACCCCGAGCGTGGAGAACAGATGCTCCAGGTCACCCCATTGGGCGTATCTTCCTCTTCCGAGGCCTCCCCTGATATTTCAGAGGAGCCCCCTCGGAAGAGAAAATGTAGGAGGAAACATGTCGACACCCCCAAGTCAGTCACGTCTGATACCGATATGGAGGATTCGGAAGGGTCCCCAAGATCCCCGTCTGAGGATGTCTCTTTTTCAGACATCCTAGAGATCCTTAAGCAGAGGGGGAACTGGACTGCCCTTAACCCTTCCAAGGACGAGTCGGTATACCTGGATGCGTTTGGTTCTCGCCCTTCCATCTCCTGGGTGTCTCCACCCTTCGACCCACTCATGGAAGTAGTGGCTCGAAGGGCGTGGTCAGCCCCGGACACAGTGGAACCAACTCCCCGTAGGCCCACTAAGTTCATTACAGCCCCATCCAACAAACAGTATTTGACAAAAGGTGTCCCCGTTGATGCCATGGTGGTGGCAGCAGCCATGAAGAAGGAGTTGGCTGACACTTCGGTGCCTGTCCATCCACTTAATAGAGTCTAGGACAATGGACCGGTACGGGAAGCGGATGTTTTCCTCAGCGACTTTTTCCATGCAGTCGCTGAATTATCTGTGCCACTTCACCCGCCTTCAAAGGGATCTTCTCAAGGAACTGGGTGATATCCTTCAGGATCCATCAGCTGCGGGGGCTCAAGATAAGATTAACTCCCAGCTGGCGACCCTTAACTCAATCGTCAACTCCTCCATGCGGCTCATTTCTTATGCAGCCGATGGGGCGAGTAGGGCCGCAGGTGCAGGCGTGGCTTTGAGAAGACATGCCTGGATGCGGTTATGTAACTTTGCTGACCCCTTTAAGGCGTCCTTCACCAATACCCCCTTCGACGGTTCGGCTCTGTTTGGACCACAGGTGAAGGATACCCTTACCAGGTGTGAGCAGGAAGGCAAGACGGTCTCTGCCGTGGGAGTCCATTTTTCTACTCCCTCTAGACCATACCCTAAAGGTCAGAAGAGTGGGAAAATATGGTTTCGGAAACCCCAGGGAGTCGTGCCTGACACGTGGCGAGTTTCCCTCCAGGGGCAGGGGAGGGAACAATAATCGACGCTGCCCGAGGGGCAGAGGGGGCCCGCAAAATCAGGATAGCAGAGAATCTTTCTCTGACACACCCTTTCAGCATCCCTGAGGGGCTGCCCGACTGTCCACCTTCGGAGGCAGTTGGGGGAAGATTGTCACTGTACCCAAAAGCCTGGCAACTCCTCACACAAGACAAATGGGTACGGTCCATCATATTCGAGGGTTACAAAATCCCCTTTGTCCACACCCCTGTACAAACAACCAAGTCCCTTCCAGATGTTCCACCCAGTCTAAGGGAACAAGCAGTGCCAGAAATTTCAAAACTGCTAGAAAAAAGGGCCATCCAGCAGACCAGCAAGGATCCGGAATTTACTCCAAGTTCTTTTTAGTACCAAAAAAGACAGGGGACTGGAGACCCATTTTGGATCTCAGCAGGTTAAACAAATCTGTTCAAAGAACGAAGTTCCGGATGGTCACACTTCAGTCCATTCTACCCTTATTGGGTCAGGACAATTGGATGTGCTCCATAGACCTTCAGGATGTGTATTACCATATCAAAATGGACAGGTGCTCCAGAAGGTTTCTCTGCTTCCGGCTGGGAGCCAGTCACTATCAGTTCAGAGCCCTGCCCTTTGGTCTCACCACAGCCCCCAGGGTGTTCACCAAATGCATGGCAGTGGTTATGGCTCACCTGACACGGCGAGGATTCCAGGTGTTTCCATATCTAGATGACTGGCTCCTTACTGCTTCCACCAGGCATCAGCTACTGTGAGCCAGGGATTATACCATCCAGACTTGCTCCGAGCTAGGTATCTCAATAAATTTTGAAAAATCTGCATTGTCGCCTTGTCAGTCTATAACCTTTATAGGCGCAAGATTAAATGCAAAAGATCTGTCCGCAAAACTTCCTCTAGACAGAGTGTCAGACATTCGCTGGCATGTGCAGGTCTTACTACAGTGCAAGAGGATTCAGGCCAGATTTGTACTAAAAATGTTGGGTCTCATGGCAGCAGCAATCATACTAGCTCCCCTGGCTCGTTTTCACATGCGGATTCTTCAGTGGATGCTTTTTACCCAATGGTCCTTTCAGTAACTGCCAATGTCTCACAATATAATAATCACTCAATCATGCAAAGACCCACCTGTCTTGGTGGATGGTCTCCCCTCTAGTACTCCAGGGCAGACCGTTTGTTCTTCCTCCTCCTGTTGCCACAGTGACCACGGATGCCTCCCTGATCGGGTGGGTGGGGCATTGTCAGGGCAGGACTGTCCAGGGCACTTGGCAACCTCTAGAGTACCACCTGCACATAAATGTCTTGGAGATGAGAGCGGTGCTTTTAGCGTTGCAAGCTCTTCAGGACTCTCTACCCACCAGGACTATTGCAATTCAAACAGACAATATGTCTGTAGTGTGGTACATCAACAATCAGGGCGGAACCAAGTCCTATCCCTTATGTCGAGAAGCATTCAGACTCTTGCAGTGAGCGATCCCCTCTCAACGGTTTCTGATAGCAACGCACATCCCCGGGAAGTCCAATGTCATAGCGGACAGGCTAAGCAGAGCTATTCTCATGCCTCACGAGTGGTCTCTCAATCAGTCAGTAGCAGACAAAATTTTCTGCAGATGGCGTCAACCTTGCTGCGACCTTTTCGCAACTCCTCTCAACAGCAAGTGCGACGATTTCTTCACTCTCTTCCCCCTTCCCGGCCACTCCCCCAGAGACGCTCTAGTTCACAATTGGCCCCGGGGTCTTCTGTATGCATTCCCACCTTTTCCCTTAATTCCCAAGCTAATTTAGAAGGCGACCGCATTGGGATCCAGGATGATCCTCATTGCCTCTTACTGGCCTTGACAAATTTGGTTCCCATTCCTGCATCACCTGCTAGAGCAGCCGTGGAATCTGGACTCAGTGCCAGACCTCTTGGTCCATCAGTCGGATGGGCTGCACCGATCCCTTCAGTCTCTCAACCTCACGGCTTGGTTGCTCCACTTTCAATCTTAGCCAGGCTTCCACATATTTCTCAGCCGGTGCATGAAATCATCCTTTCTTCACACAAATCTACCACCAGGAAGACTTGTGCTAGTAAGTGGAAACATTTCTCTTTCTGGGCAGAGGCTAGGAATATAGATCCCTTTACAGCCCTGTCCATCACGTTCTAGATTTTTTAGCAGAACTTTTTCAAGCTGGCTCCTCGTCTGCCACCATTAGGGTCCAATTAGCTGTGAATGCAAATTTCCACGCTGGCCTATCAGAAACCAGCATCCTGTCCCACAATCTTTGCAAGGCCTTTCTTAAAGGGACTATTTTGCTTAGGCCCCAGGTCAGAGATCCCCCACCTCCGTGGGATTTAAACTTGATATTAGCTTCCTTGATTCTTCCCCAGTTTGAACCTGCGGCTTCCTGTTCCTTAAAATTACTCTTCTGGAAGACTCCCTTTTTAGTAGCCATCAGCTCTGCTAGGAGAGTTTCGGAACTTCAAGCCCTCTGTATTCGTCCTCCTTACCTTATATTTCATAAGGATAGTTTCACTCAGGACTAATCCTTCATTTCTGCCCAGGATACCTTCCGAAACAAACCTGAATCAGGCTATTGATCTACCTGTCTCTTTTCCTAACTATTCGAACAAAGCTGAACAAAAGTTACACCAATTGGACGTTCATAGGCAATTACGTTTTTATTTGGATAGGACTAAGCAAACAAGAAAATCAGACCAACTCTTCCTGTCCTATGCTGAGGGCAAACAAGGACTGCCAGTTTCTAAAGTAACTTTATCCAGGTGGTTGTCCTCTATTACTTTGATTTATCAACTGAGACATAAAGAACTCCCTACTAAACCAAAAGGTCATTCCACCAGAGCGTTAGCTACTTCGGTAGCTTTTCAAGCAAGACACCAAATGGAATCTATTTGTGCTGCAGCCACATGGGCCACTCCTTATACTTTCATTTCACATTATAAGTTGGATATGGCCTCTAGGAGTAGAGCTGATTTTGGTTCCACTGTGCTCAAGAGTCTGTTCCAATGAGCCAACCAGGACTAAGGTGCTAGGGGCGCTGTCCCAACCAGCAAGAATGAAGGCGAGATAGACAACTTAACATTAAGAAGTTATGTACCTACCATAACGTTCCATGTTAGTTGTCTTCTCGCCTTTTTTCTTGTGTCCCACCCTCCATTCCCCTAGCCTGGGCAGACCAGGAAGAGTCCCTTTTTGAGGCCTTCTTCCTCTGGCTAATTCTTATCTGGGTTACGTCCTTCCTCTGTTTTACTGCTGTAGGTAAACCTTGTAGTTTGGACAGGTGTCCTTGAAATTTTTCTATGGTGTTAGCTCTGCCAAATGAGATCTGGGTATCTAGCGCCAAGCATTGTGGGATATGGGGAGGCCTCGAGCCAGTAAATAGCTCTCGAGCTTTAGTAGATGGCCGAGTCGGAGCCGAGGATCAGCTCCGATCCCAACCAGCAAGAAAGAAGGCGAGAGGAAGACAACTAACATGGAACGTTATGGCAGGTGCATAATTTCTTATTATTTTTCATGCTGACACGGTCTCCCTCAGGACTAACCCTTAATTTATGCCAAAAGTGGTGTCCAGTGTGGCTCTCAACCAATCTATCCATCTGCCAACCTTTTTCCCTAATCCTCAAAATAAACTGCACTCCTTGGATGTGCACAGGCAGCTCAGATTCTACCTGGATAGGACTAAAGCCTTCAGGAAATCTGACCAGTTACTAGTCAGTTTTGCTCCAGGGGCAGAGGGCAAGGCCATTTCCAAACAAACCATTTCCAAATGGATGGCACACTGTAGCCATTTCTGCTACAAACACCATGGGAAACCAACCCCTCAGGGGGTTAGAATGCATTCTATCAGGGATATTTTTACCTCTACAGCATTCTTCAGGGGAGTCCCTACCAGGGACATTCTAGAAGCTACCTGGAGTTCTGCACACACCTTCACCAAGCATTACCACCTACCTATCTTTTCCAAACCCAGGGCGGGTTTTGCAGCAGTCCTGCAGGGCATACTAGCCAGCCCCAACTCTTCTTGACTGCCTCCACCCTTTCTTCAGCTTTGGGAATCTACCCAAGTGTGATGACTGCTACAGTGAAACATGAAGAACATAGTAGAGTTGTGTACACTTACCATAAATGTAGATGTTCGAGTGTATTCACTGTTGCAGTCCTGGTTTCCCACCCTCCAGCCCCCTTGTCCATCTCTCTCTCCTCTCTATGCCTATTACTCACCCCTTACTGGATTATTGGTATTTAGTTTTTACTGGTGGTGTTTTCCCACCATAACTTTGCTCCCTATTTGGGGGGCTCCTAATATTTGGGGCAAGAAAAACTGATGTAATGGCATCAGCTGCCTGTTTTTATACCCCTGACAACCTGATGTCAGTACTGAAATGACAGCAACCGATGCAGAAATACTAAGTCTCTGGTATTCGGGCCGACTGAGGGCTACCTGCAGGCAGATAACCCAAGTGTGATGACTGCAACAGTGAATACACTAACATCTACATTTATGTTAAGTGTACACAACTGTACTTTATAGCTGAAACAGTTTAGCTGTGAAACAGGTTAATTGAAGATGTAATAAAGGAAATTTGGATGTTTACCAATATAATAATGAGAAGTAAAAATATTCAGTAGTAAAATAGATTAAAGAAATTATAGGAAAAGTAACTGCACACTGTAGTGGACTCTGATATTTTCCGTTTGAACTGTAAATGCAATCAAAGAAAGTAGACCTATATGTGTGTATATGTATATATATGTGTGTGTATATTAATCAGGAGGGTTTCTCTCTGCTCTGGTAAAGTCTCTGTTTTGTGAGATGAAAGTGCTCAGTTTTGATTACATTTTCATTCACTTGCGCAATGTCTTGTTTGGTTCCTTGCAGTAAATTGGTGGATATCCTTGACAACTGATTTTTTTTTTGGAGGGGGGGTTCTATAAAACCATCAATTACATTTGCAAAATATGGTTTTACATGGAAAAGTGGCTGAAAAAGACTGGAATTTTGGTGACTTTTCTAAATTTGTGGGTGAAATGTAAAGCATATACCCCACTTAATGCTTAAAGACACTAAAGGGAAAACGAAATAAAGCAATTTTTGTTAATATTTGAGTCAAACATTTCATGATAGTTCCTTGTTATATTGTAAAATGGTTTTGTATAGTAGGCTGTCTGGGGTATTTTCAATGCCTGCTATATATGTTAAGTGAATAAGTGCAATCTATATTTAAAAGCAGGCATGGCGGATAAAGGACGATCCAAACAAATCAAAACCAATACAATGCAAAAGGAAGAAAGAACCAACTAACACGGCAAGAAAAAGTTTACAATCCAAAAACTTTAACACAATAGAAACAGTGAGCGCTTTCATGCCACAAGGTGGTGCTTCAGACCATTAAAAGCAAATGCAGAAGCACGTTAAATACTTTGAGCAATCAATTTACTGAACTAAGGCACATGATTTGAGTGCAAGTTTTAGAGACAGTACCATTTAATCCAGATCCTTTATCAGCTTGTAGTTCTAATATGCACTTCAACTTCACATATTCAGTCTTAATCACATGCCCCTTAAACTAAAATCAAGCAACTGTAACACTGCAAACTTAAGGAATATACTTCACCATAAATATTAAAATGTTTTGCTAATGCATTAATTTCAATATATATATATAAATAAAACGTATGTGCTCAAGAATGTGTTCCGTCAAAGAACAATCGGTCCTACCTTCATAAAAACATGAACATACATTGCATTGTGCTTGTAAATATATTTATTATATCTCTCTATTCATCCTGATACTGGTCACAGTTATAAACTTATGCTGACTTTTCTCTGTCTTTAAAACCTGCACTCAAATCATCTGCCTTATAGTTCAGTAACTTGATTTTTCCAAGTATTTAATGTGCTTTTGTATTTGATTTTAATGGTTTGAACAAGAGCCTTGTGGTGTGAAAACACTTACCATTTCTATTGTATTAAAGTTTTTAGAATGTAAACTTTTTCTTGCCTTGTTGGTCATTTCTTTTTTCATTTTGCAACTAGTGTCTGATGTTTTTTCATTGTTCCTCAACTGATGGGTATTGGATCCTACTTAGCCCCATACACTAGACTTTCTGATCCAATTCACAAGCTCCTCCCTCTAGCCATAATCCTCAAGTCAACTAGCAGTACCCCAGACATCTACCACAGACGTGGATCCTTCTCTCTGAGTTAATTTTGTTATTGTTAGTATTTTGTGTATATAAGTCCTTTAAAGCCTTTTTATCCCTCTTTCTCTAGTTATACCTCCCTATCCTAACTGTTCAGTTTTCTGGTTTCTCTCCTATTTTTTTTATTCACTTTTTCTACCCTTGGTATTTCAGCCATACCATCGTTGGTACTTTTCTCTCCTCTAAAATTTTCTACCTTTTAGAGGGTTTTTTTAACCATTGCTAGTAGTCTGCTTAGATTAAAAACGTCTGTACTTATTCTTACTCTTCTTCTGCCTGTTTTTCCTCTTTCAAGGCCTGCTATTTTTTTTCTTCTAGCATGGCTGAAAAACCTATTGATTAAGTTCACTTCCTGTGGGAATAAGATTCCCAATTCTGATGCCACAACGAGTGCATCTACTGCCTTGGAGCATCCCACTTCACTACTAACTTCTCCATTTGTGCTGCCTGTAACGTTAGGTGCAATAAATGTGTGCCTAAGGGGGATGCTGACACCCCTTTCTTCTAGTTCTGTAACTCCCAGAGGACCTTTCCAGGATTCACGTGGGGACAACTCCAGAGAAGGAGGGGGAAAAGTTCAAATGGAAGACGCTGTCCTCCTGGCAGGGAAGGTCTGCAGGACCAGGGTTTCCAAGATTCCTTTTCAAACAACCCTTTCAACACTCCTGAAGGGTTGCCCAGCTGTCCACCTCTGGAGGCACTTATCTTTGCAGTCGGACACTTTGGCTTCTATAACAAAAGATTCTTGGGTCATACCATTTTTCCAGATCCTCTCAACCAAACAAAAGAAAGCTTCCTGATGTACCCAGTCAGAGAGAAGCTGCTGTTCAAGAGATTAAAAAACGGCTAGGCAGCAATCATCCAGGAGGTCCCACCAGACCAAAGAAGATTTGGACCTACCTTTGAGGTTTTTAGTGCCAAAGATGACCCAGAGACCTTAGACCTATTTTGGATCTAAGCAAACTGAACCAATTTGTGAAGAAGTCAAAGTT